>NC_134874.1:55453010-55788010 GCF_049852395.1 Peromyscus maniculatus bairdii
AGTCCAGTCACCCTCCCTCCACTGCGCAAAATGAGCTTGGGACACTCACCTTTCCTACATTGCCAAGGTTACAGAAGCTGGCCAGAGGCTAAGGCCAACGCCAAAGCAAGGCCAGGGCAGTGGCTCTGGCCACAGCTCCATCCTCAGCTTCTAAAGGCTCACACTCCAACAAGGATCCAGAATAGCAGCTTCTGTCTGCCAGAGTGAGGACAGGATTGTGTGACCCTGCGTGGGTCTTCAGGTTGGTGCCATCCCTGGGCTGTTTGTTCAGATGACTGTGAGGCAATAAAAATACTAATTCTACCCAGGCAGGTGGGACCCTCAGGGTCAATAAGCTATTCAAAGTAACTAACTGATAACCCTGTCCAGAGAAAACTTAGCAGGAAACAGAGTCAAGAATAAAAGAATCCACTTGAAAGCCGCTCAGCAGTGATTCCCACTTGTGTGTCGATGAGTTGTCTTGCCTAACCTGGTAGGAGCATTTGGAGAGAGTTCACCGGGCCTTGCCTAGGGTGCGGTGGCACTAAAGACAAGGGGATCTTCCAAGAAGGAGCTTAACACACAGAGAGGGTTCCAGTGTACAAGTCTGGGTCAAGGCCAGCGCTAACGAGGAAGGAAGGGTCATTCGAGAGCTAGCTCGGTAGCTCACAGGGAGTCCTTCCATCTTGTTCTCTAGGTTCCATGAAAGAGAAGGCGAGAAGAGAAGAAAAACCACGCCAAGTGTCTGGAGGGGTGAGAGCCCGAGGCAGGAGAGCAGAAGGTGAGTGACAGGCATTAAGCTTATTTGCTGTATAAGGGTAACACTGCCTGAGACAAGAAATAGTCGGAGAAATCACTGAAGCTGGATGGGTTTGCCGTGCAGATCCCTTGGGCCCCGTGGCGGCAGGTAACTGGACACTGAGGGAGGTAGGGATGCGTAATCCTTAGTGTCCGCTCGCATGCCCTTCCTCTGGGAGCTGCCTCTGTCTCTGTGATGCTGGAGAACCTGCCAATCCGCTCCTCTCCTGGGGTCCCAGGCCCTCCAGAGGTGAGTGTGTGACCCCAAGTAGAGAACACCATTCAGTGGAATCAGCAAGATGCACTGATGCTTGACTGTTAGACCCAAGCAGAGCCAGGCTGAGCCTTTTGCAGGGTTGAAACCACGGCTGGCAATGGTTCTTTCCTGTGCTACAATCTCCAAAACCCATCATTTCTACCAGCCAAGATGATATGCAAGAAGTTCAGGAGAACTGTGAGATAGATCCTGAGGACCTGGCTCCAGCCTCATGTCCATCTGCCCCAAATTCTGAACTGCCCGGTTACATAACAGTGAAATTCAAACATTTCAAAACTGATGCACTACGTGTGACTCTTGTGGATGAGCTGCGACTGAGCATTCACCAAAGAGGAATGGTTATTCCTGCTTTTGACCACGAAGCCACAGGGGTCCTCCTGCCTCTGCCTTCCCAGCACTGCACCCCGCTTTCTTTATGTATGTGTTGGGGACCTCAAGTCTTCATGACGCCCCCAGCAAGGATGTCACCAACTTGGCCGTCTTCCCAGCCCTAAGAACGGGGAGAGATGTTTGAGGGGATGGAGAGATGTCCTGAAAACCTGCTTTGCAAATGCCAAGAACTATGCTTTCATCTCCAACAGAGCAGAACCTTCTGAAATATGATTTCGTGCTGTGCCCGGGGCGGTGGGGGAGAGGGCAGTAATGTGGGTGAAGGAAGCAGAATCTCCAAAGCTGCTAGTGCAGATAAAACACAACACCCACTGGCCAACACAACGGAGGCAGCGGCATCAGAATGACCACCTTGAGGAACAGCCACCTGCCTTAGTCAGGGTTCCCACTGCTGTGAAGAGACACCCCACGACCACAGCAATTCTCACAAAGGACAACATGCAACTGGGGTGGCTCACTTGCAGTTCAGAGGTTCAGTCCATTATCAGCAGAGTGGAACATGGCAGTGTGCAGCAGACAGGGAGCCGGCTACATCTTGATCAGAAGGCAACCGGAAGTAGATTCTGACACTGAGCGAAACTTAAACAAAAGAGACCTCAAAGCCTGCCCCCACAGTGACACACTTCCTCCAACAAAGCCACACCTCTGAATAGTGACACTCCATGTGAGCTTATGGGGGCCAATGACATTCCAGTTACCACACAGCTGCTTCCAGCTGCCACCGTGCACTTCATGCTCCAGATGTAACCTTTCATCTGCATGTCTTCAGAGATGCTTCACCCAAAGGCTCACCACAACCCAGGAAGAATATAAACCCTACTTGACATGGCCTAGGCACCAGCCAATCCAGAGACAGTTGGTCTGTAGACGGTGGTTCCGTTAACCTGATGGCAGCCCACTGACTCAATCCCGCCTGCTGGCTGAGCTTATACTTTCTTTTTTCCGCTTATAGCTAATACTCAATATCTATGACAAGACAACCAGCTATTCCTGTAGTCCAGTGGCTGTTCATTAGGGGGTGTCCTAGTTGACTTCTCGATTGCTGTGATAAACACTGACCAAAAGCAACTTGAGGGAGCAAACTGTTTATTTGACTTACAAGTTCCAGCCCATCATTGAGTGAAGCCAAGGAACTCAAGGCAGGAACCTGGAGGCAGGAACCAAAGCAGAGACTGTGGAGGACCCCTGCTGACTGGCCTGCTTCCCATGGCTTACTCAGCTACTTTCCTCACACAGGCTGGACCCCAATGCCCAAGGGTGGCACTGTCCAGTCGGTGGGGCTCTTCCCTATCAACAGAGATCAAGAAAATAGCTCGGAGATATGCCCATGGGCCAATCTGAGGGAGGCAATTCTTCGGTTGAGATTCTGTCTTCCCAGACCTGTCTGGCTGACAAAAACTAACCAGCGTATGGGGTGAGTTGATTTCAAGGGGATATGGGTAACATCCCATTTTGAGCTGAGATGAGTACAAGTGGTGTCTTTGAACGAAGGCTCAAAGTCCTGCAAAGGATCCTACCAAGCACGGGGCAACTACCTCCAACAAGGGCTTCCTTAGCGCCGGCGTGCATGGCGGCCAGGCTGGGGGATCCTGCTGTAGGTGACACTCTGGTCTGAACCGGTGGCTGTGGTGGCTGTTCCTGGTTGTCAACTTGACTACCTCTGGAACTAAAACTCAGAAATGGAGGGCACACCTGTGAGAGACTTTAGCTTAGTTTGAAGGAGGAAGATCCTCTTCTAATCCGGATCTTTGAGGTAGGAAGACACACCTAATCCAGATCTTTAAGTCAGATCTAATTTGAGCCACGCCTTCTGCTGGAAGTCTATGTAAGGTCATGGAAGAAGGAAGCTTTTGCTCTTTACCTGCTTGCCCTTGCCTTGATATCAAGTTTATTCCTTCACTGGCATTAGAACCGACTTCTTTAGGATTCCGGTGTCTATTGAAGACCAGCCGAGACATCCAGCCTCATGGACTGAGGAACTACCAGATTCCTCTTGGACTTTCTGTTTATAGCCAGCCATTATTGGATTAGCTGGACTGCAGCTTGTAAGTCATTATAATAAATCCCCTTTCTATACACGTAGAGAGATTCACTCTGAATGTTCTGTTACTCTAGAGCACCCTGACTAAGACAGTGGCCGGTGCTCTGAGTTATAAGCGGCCGTTTGGAGATGGTCGCAGGGGTTTGCTCTCAGGGTGGGATTAGCTATTTGCTTACAACGCAAAGCTAGTCACAAAGGCCACCGCTCCATAGCTGTTTCCTCGCCACACATTAGTAGCTAAAGGATAAAATAATGACTGGCAGTTAACTGGCATTTCCTTGTATCAGCAAAGTATACGTTAGGAGAAAGTTTTTTTATGACAGCGATAATAATAAACGGTAACTTTTATAGACTCATTATTATTCTGTCCAGACAATGCACGGGCGCCAGCAGCCTCTACCTCAGCCCTGCCAACAGCTCCTTAGATGTCGCATGCATGATTTTGATGAGCCAGCTAAGGCAGAGAGGGGCTGGTGACTTCCTGAAAGCCACGCGCTTAGCTGTCTCTGCCTTCTGTGTTCTCCGCCCCAGCACTGGCCTGTGTCCCGCTTGCCTACACTTGCCACGGGGTGTTAGCTGTCGGATACAAAAGCGGGGACCTCACTCCAAGGCTGACCTGAGGCCAGCTTAAAGCAGGAGTGGGCTGTTCAGGATTGGGCACGAACTGTGTAGAAACCTGCCATGTTCTTGGGGAAAGACGATGTGGTTGAACCTGGTATGGTACACGGGCACCTGTAATCCCAGACCTGGAGGCAGAGACGGGAGAATGCTGAGTTTGAAGTTAGCCTGAGGTGTTTGGTAAAAGCTTGAGAGAGGGAGAGAGATAGAGATAGAGATAGAGATAGAGATAGAGATAGAGATAAGAGAGAGAGAGAGAGAGAGAGAGAGAGAGAGAGAGAGAGAGAGAGAGAGAGAAGTTAGATTGGGAGACTGATTTGTTTCACCAAGTAGACATTTCTGGAATTTTAAAAAGAACTGAAATATTTATTTATTTATTTTGTACTATAGTGTAAGTGGACTTAATTAGTTTTTTTTTGTCACCATTTCTGTGTGTGTGTGCCTGACAAGCATGTGTGTGTGTGCCTGACAAGCGTGTGTGTGTGTGTGTGTGTGTGTGTGTGTGTGCCTGACAAGCGTGTGTGTGTGTGTGTGTGTATGTGTGTGTGTGTGTGCCTGACAAGCATGTGTGTGTGTGTGTGTGCCTGACAAGCATGTGTGTGTGCATGACAAGCGTGTATTGTGTGTGTGTGCCTGACAAGCATGTGTGTGTGTGTGTGTGTGCGCGCACGAGTGCCTGACAAGTGTGTGTGTGTGTGTGTGTGTGTGTGTGTGTGTGTGTGTGTGTGCACAAATGTGGAGGTCAGAGAACAACTTTCGGGAGTGGGCTCTCTTCTTCCACTGTGAGAAGTGGGCGATAGCAGTCAAACTCAGATGCTGAGGCTCGCTATTTACCCACTGAACTCTCTCTCAGCCTGAGAACCGAACTCTTGACTGCCTTGTCTTCATGCAGCATCGCGGCTGGGTGTGGCCCCAGCTGGCACTTTCTAGAGAGACAAAGAAGGAACTGACTTCTGTCAGGCCAACCACCTGCAGAAAGTAAGCCCCCACCAAAGGAATCTGAGCCAGTGAGTCACCCCCAGGTGCCAGAGAGAAGGCTAGTACCAGCACCCTTCCCTGGCTCAATGAGGCAGGCGGATTTCAGTGGAGACAGAGATGGAAGCCCAGATTCTGCTACCCTGTCTTCCGGCAAGCGGAGAGGACAGATGCCGGGGAGAGGGTGGGTCAGAGCCCGTGGTGTTGACCCCGCCTTGTACGCACTATCGTCAAGAGTCAAACGGGAAAGCTGTAGTCTTCCTTTGTGACTTAAGTAACTTGGCCGAGGTCTGCCATTTGATTAGTGATGACGTCCAGTTTCACACGCACCCCTGACTGATGCCAAAAATCCATTTCCCCCACTGGGCTTGGCTTGGTAGCCTGTCTGCCCAGTGATGCAGGCCAGGTGTGGTGGGGGTCTTCTCCATCTCCCTGTTGAATATGTGGGCCAAGAGGGGGAACAACGATTGTAGGAAATACCCCATAAGGCACAAATTGACTTAAAACAAAAGTGAATGGAGCCAGGCAGTGGTGGCGTACACCTTTAATCCCAGCACTCAGGAGGCAGAGGCAGGAGGATCTCTGTGAATTTGAGGCAAGCCTGGGCTACCAAGTGAGTTCTGGGATGGCCAAGGCTAAATAGTGAGACTCTGTCTCAAAAAACCAAAACCAAAAAAAGACTGGCATTCGGTCTGAGGGTTTGCCTCCGTCTTTGTGACCTGTGACTTGACTGTGCGGACTTAGCCAGACTGTAAAGTCAGGTTAAGCGCCACTAGGTGGTGTTCATGTCTGCTTCAGCCTGGCCCGTCAGCCTTCTTCTTAAATATGACTTCCGCCATTTTAGCTTTCTTGGGCCATCACGACAAACCCCACAGACTAGGGGGTGAACATGCAGACATCGGTGGTCTCGGGGTTCTAGAGTCTGACAGTTCAAGGTCGAGGGGTCTGTGGCGTTGGTGACTCCAAGGCAGCTGCTCTCTGTTCTCTCACAGGAAGGGAAGCACCCCCCCACCCCACCTGGGGCCCCTGTCTCCATCACTTCCTAGTCTCTCCTAAGGACATCAGTCAATTGGGTTAGGGCTTGCCATAATGGCGGTCCTCATTTTACTGAATATTCCAGAATATTGCTTAAAGATTTTTTCCCTTCCATTTAAAATTTTACACATGTGTTTATGTGTTTGTCCATGAGTGTTGGACCCTCCGGAGCTGGGGTTCCAGGCAGTTAGGGAGCCGCCTAACATGGGTGCTGAGAATGAACTCACGACTTCTTGAGATTGCTTGCTCTTAACAGCTGAGCCATCCGTCCAGTGCCTCATTTGTGTAGACAGATTTTTTTTGGGGGGGCTACCAGCTCACACACACACAAAAAAAGGTATGGAGACTTATTATTAATTATGAGAGCTCAGACTTAGCTTAGGCTTGTTTCTAACTCGTTCTTAAAACTGAAATGAGCCCATCTACATTCCTTTACGTGACTCGGTTGCCTTTATTCTGTACTGCCCTTCCTGTTTCCTCTCTGTCTGCCTGGCAACTCTCTCTGCCCGGAAGTCCCGCCTACACCTCCTGCCAAGCTATTGGCCGTTTAGCTTTGTATTACACCAACCACAGTGACACATCTTCACACACTGTAAAGGAATATGTTTGTTTCCTCTTCTTCTTCTTCTTCTTCTTCTTCTTCTTCTTCTTCTTCTTCTTCTTCTTCTTCTTCTTCTTCTTCTCCTCCTCCTCCTCCTCCTCCTCCTCCTCCTCCTCCTCCTCCTCCTCCTTCTTCTTTTTCAAGACAGGGTTTCTCTGTGTAGTTTTGGAGCCTGTCCTGGATCTCGCTCTGTAGACCAGGCTGGCCTGCGAGATACTGACTGACCTGGCAAATCAGCCCTTGGTGCCTAGGGCACTGTGGGAAAAACATGCTGTTAAAGGGAAACAAGAAAACAAAAATAATAACAAAAAGTCGCACCGAGGAGAAGCAGGAAGCTTGTGGAAGAAAGAGCAAAGTGCTACCTTCTCACGCCTGCTTCAGTGTGTTTGCGCGAATTCCGTACAGGCAAGCCGGAGGGGCGCCATCTTCTCAGAACTCATGGCTCTGGCTAGCTGGTGCTGGTAACCCAAAAGAAGTGTCAGCATGGGACCCCAGGGTTGATCCTCTTTCCTGACAAACTAAAGTGACGCCAGGAATTAGGTGAAGGCTCATATTTCTGCCCTCTTCAAAACAAGAACGCTGGACATTGGCATTTGAATTTGAGAAACAATTCGCCTGGTGTTGTGCCATACACCTTTAATTCCAGCACTCTGAGGCAGGTAGATCTCTGTTGGTTGTTTTTGCTCTTAGCTTTTGACTCTGTCTTTGGGGGGCCCACCACGCAGCTCCCAGATAAACCACTCATGGAGGCTTATTCTTAATTACAAATGCCCGGCCTTAGCTCGGCTTGTTTCTAGCCAGCTTTTCTTAACTTTAAATTATCCCATCTACCTTTTGCCTCTGGGCTTTTTCCTTTTCTTTTTCTCTTTCTTTCTTTCTTTCTTTCTCTCTTTCTTTCTCTCTTTCTTTTCTTCTTCTTCTTCTTCTTCTTCTTTTTTTGTTTTTTTGAGACAGGGTTTCTCTGTGTAGCTTTGTGCCTTTCCTGGAACTCACTTTGGAGACCAGGCTGGCCTGGAACTCACAGAGATCCGCCTGGCTCTGCCTCCCGAGTGCTGGGATTAAAGGTGTGTGCCACCATCGCCCGGCCTGCTTTTTCCTTTTCTTAAGTAATCTTTCTTTCACACTTACTCTGTGGCTGGCTGTGTAGCTGGATGGCTGGCCCCTGATGTCCTCCTCCTTCTCTGGCTACTTCTTCTTCTCCCAGATCTTTCCTTCTATATATCCTCTCTGCCTGCCAGCCCTGCCCATCCTTTCTCCTGCCTTGCTGTTGGCCGTTCAGCTCTTTATTAGACTATCAGGTATTTAGACAGGCAAAGTAACACAGCTTCACAGAGTTAAACAAATGCCACATAAACAAAAGTAACATATCTTAAAATAATATTCTACCACAGATCTCTATGAGTTTGAGACCAGCCTGGTCTACATAGTGAGTTCCAGGACAGCAGAACTGAGACCCTGTCTCAACCCCATCCCCCTAAAATAATTAAGAATCACATGTGAATATTCTGATATATATAGTATGCAGTGGGCTAAACTGTAGTAACCCCTGACCACCCTACTAAATGTGACTAAGGGTCTGGATGTTCTGTGGTGATACAAATTTGCAGGGGGGCAAGGAAGAAGTTGACATAAAATCTAATATTTTGGTACAATTCTGATTTTCAATCAGCTTTATTGAGTTTATTGTAAGTTTTCAGTGTAAAAAGTTGAGAGCAGGTACACAAAAGAGTTAAAACTCCAGGCTAGAGAAAGGACTCAGCGGAGCTCAGACTGTTTCTACAGAGGAACTGGGTTCAGTTCCCAGCACCCAATTCCCGGGGATCCATTGCCCTCTTCTGGCCGCCACAGGTACTGCATGCATGTGGTGTATCTACATAAATGCAGGCAAACACTCCTACACAGAAACATAAATAAATCCATAAAAAAAGAATTAAGGCTCTCTCTAGGGATAGCACATTTTAAGAGTTTCCATCCTGGCTATACAAAGCGTTTATGTGTATCTAAACATAAAAGAACATGTATATGTGGGTGTGTCCATGAACATGCATGTACACACAGTCACATGTGGCACAAGGACACTTGGACTACATAGATGACACTGCTTCTGAGTTTACTCAGCCTGCTTTCTGATTCCATCCAGGACCACCTGCCCAGTGGTGGCATCCCCCACAGTGAGCGGGGCCTTCCCACATCAATCATCAATCGAGAAAATGCCTCACAAGCTTGCCTACAGGACAGTTTGAAGGAGGCGCTTTCCTTATTGAGGTTCCCTCTTCCCAGATGACTCCAGCGTGTGTCCAGCTGACAAGCAGCACATATGTGCTATTCTCCATTACTTGAATAGCAGTTACATCCTTTAACCTATCATCTGTGGTTTTTCTTTTTTTATGTGCACTGGTGTTTTGCTTGCATGTATGTCTATACGAGGGGGGCGGGTACCCTTGAATTGGAGTTACAGACAGTTGTGAGCTATGTGGGTGCTGGGAACTGAACCTGGGTCCTCTGGAAGAACAGCCAGTGCTTTTAATCACCGAGCCATCTCTCCAGGCCCCTGCAGGGTTTTCCAATCCAAGTGTCTGTCAGACGCCTCCTGCTGCTTTTCTGTTGGATTGCTTAGTCTCTGGCTGGGAAAGTACACACACTTGGTCACAGTGGTTGTCTGTGTTCATTGTTGAGGGACAGTACAGAAGGCGCTAAATTTGCACACACACACACACACACACACACACACACACACACACACACACACCCATATCCTCAAGGTTTGATATTGTTAAGTGTTAAGGGCTCTTGGCAATTTTTGAACACAGGTCCTTTATCATGCATGTGTTTTGCAGAGGATTTTTCTCCCAGGCTGTGGATTCTCTTTTTCAGTCTCATAGAAGTATCTTTTGTAGAGCAGGTTTTAAATTTCAATAAATTTAAAACTCCAACTTATCAATTAATTCTTCCACAGATTGTGATTTTGGTGTGTCTAAAATGTTTTCACTACATCTGGGGTTGTAGCTCAGGGATAAAGTAATTAATTACCTACTATGCGTTAGGCCCTAGCACCACAAGAAAGAAAAAGACCCCACCAAACCCAAAGTCACCTAGATTTTAGCCCAGGTGTCTCTCAGCAGTTTGAGTTGTGTGTCCTATGGTTAGTAGTTAGTTGCTTTTCTGTTGCTGTGATGAGCATGGGACCAGAACAATTTCTAGAAACTATAGAAAGCCCTAGCTGACCCTCTTCCTCCCCAAGGCCACAGCTCACCAATCTACCCGAATAGTGAGACCAACCGGAGACCAACTATTCAGACATTTGTGCCCCAGGAGATGGTCTTATTCAAACCACCACAGTTCATTTTAAGTTAACTTTTGTTTAAGGTGGCATGTGTCTTGTACATTTATCTTATTTTATGGAGATCCATTTTTCTTTTTCTCTTTCTTTCTTTCTTTCTTTCTTTCTTTCTTTCTTTCTTTCTTTCTTTCTTTCTTTCTTTCTTTCTTTCTTTCTTTTTTTTTCCAAGACAGGGTTTCTCTGTGTAGCTTTGTGCCTTTCCTGGAACTCACTCTATAGTCCAAGCTGGCCTTGAACTCACAGAGATCTGCTTGGCTCTGCCTCCCGAGTGTTGGGCTTAAAGGCGTGCGTCACCACCGCCCAGCGATGAGATCCATTATTCTAACAGGATTTATTAAAGAGACTTTGCACTTAAAACATTGTTCTACTTTGGGCTGAAGAAATGACTTAGCAGTTAAGATCATATATTGCTTTTCAAGAGGACCCGAGTTCAATTCCCAGCACCCATGCTGGGCAGCTGAACTGCCTCTAACTACAGTTCCAGGTGACCCGACATCTCTGGACTCCATGGGTACCCACACACATGGCATGCACTCACGTAGACACACACATGATTTAAAATAAATGAATGTTAAAATTTTTTATGTGAGCCAAGAAGTGCTGGTGCATGCTTCCCAGCACTCAGGAGGCAGAGGCAGGTGGATCTCTATTTGAGGCCCGCCTGGTCTACAGAGCGAGTTCCAGGACAGTCAGGGCTGCTACACAGACAAACCTTGACTCAAAAGACAAAAGCAAACAAAAAGACAACAACAACATTATGTGTATGTGTGTTCAGCCTGCATGTATGTCTGTGTACTAAGGACATGCCTGGTACAGAAGAGGGCATCAGATGCTGTGGGACTGGAGTTACAGATGGTTAGTAGCCAGCATGTGGGTGCTGGGAACGGAACCCAGGACCTCTGGAAGAGCAGCTGGTGCTCTTAACTGCTGAGCCATCTCTCCAGTCATATTTGCACCTTTATAGAAGATCTGTTGACTCTGTGTGTGAGTCCATTTATACCCCGTCTCATCTGCCCATCTTATATAGGTTTCCCAGGTTCACGATGAAGTCTGTATCATATGCAACTAACACACTTCCTACTGGGCCGTGCAGAAACCAAGGATGATGGTAATCTAGGACCTTCCCCCCAGGCCAGGAGCTGCAGCTGAGCCGGTCAGAGCTGCAGCCTGCACCTGCCTCACGGAGGGGCTTCCGTGCCTCATGCCGTCTGATGGTGCTAGGATGTGACTTTTAACACCCTGACCCGACAAGGCGTTCACCGGGGGCTGGATTCCAGCTGCCTCTTTCCTTCCGGGTGTTTGGAATCTTGGCTCAGCTGGCTGTGATGGAGAGACCTCTCACTCAGGGCTCCTTTGGACCTTTGCCATTTGTTACAATATTGAGGCAGGGTTAAACGCATCCTCTCTGTGACCTGGACCACAGTTGAATTTCCCTGCGTCAAGCTGACCCTTCTTTTTTTTCTTCCCTGAAGTCACTTTGTCTGAGTCACTGTCCCGCTGCTGTGAGGAGACACCATGACCATCGCAGCTCATATAAGGAAAACAATTAACTGGGGGTGGCTTACAGTTCAGAGGTTCAGTCCATTATCACGGTGGGAAACACGGAGGCGCACAGGTAGACACGGTGCTGGAGAAGGAGCCGAGGAGCCGAGAGTTCTGCATCAGGTTCGGCAGGCAAGCTTCCAGGACGGAGAGAGACACTGTGCCTGGCTTGAGCTTCTGAAACTCCAAAGCCCACCACAAATGGCACACTTCCTCCAACAAGGCCACTGCCTAAGAGCCTATAGGGGCGTTTTCATTCAAACCACTACACGCTTCAAGGGCCCTGTCCTTGAGGGCTTCCTCTTGTGGGTCTGAAGGCCATCTGCTACATGGGACCATTGAACTGGGCACTGTGCTAAAAATCTCCTAAGCAGACAAAAACCTAGGTTGGTTTTTCGTTGTTTGTTTGTTTTTTGAGACAGGGTTTCTCTGTGTAGCTTTGCACCTTTCCTGGATCTCGCTCTGTAGACCAGGCTGGCCTCGAACTCACAAAGATCCACCTGGCTCTGCCTCCCGAGTGCTGGGATTAAAGGTATGCGGGCCCCCCCCCCCCGGGGCCCCCCCGGCGGTTTTTGTTTTTTGTTTTTTTTTGATTTTTCGAGACAGGGTTTCTCTGTGTAGCTTTGCGCCTTTTCCTGGAACTCACTTTGTAGCCCAGGCTGGCCTCGAACTCACAGAGATCCACCCGGCTCTGCCTCCCTAGTGCTGAGATTAAAGGCGCGCGCCACCACCACCCGGCTGGTTTTTCGTTTTTAATGTGGAATATCTTTAAGGTTTTCAAGCCAAATGTCAGCTTAAAAAACAAAAAAATCAGGGGCTGGAGAGATGACTCGTTGACTAAGAGCAGCACCAGCTGCTCATCCTGGGTCCTGGGTTCCCTTTCCAGCACCACAAAGAGGCTCACAATCGCCCATGACTCCGGGGATCTGATGCCATCCCCTAACCTCCACGGTCGCCTGGAGAAGTTGGCTTTACAGACAGAAAGGAGTTGAGGGGCGCACTTAGAAGTCCCGTTCCCTGCATACTAAGGGCGGGGAGAAGGAACACTAGAAAAATAACTGGATAACATGGAGTCACCCTTTTCGTGTAAGGGTTTAGGCAGAGGGAACTCACTATTCTGACAGTTTAAACTGGCTATCCCTAATGTCTTAAAAAGTCAGTTTGGTTTCAGCCGGGGAATTTTACTACGAGGGACCCCACTTTGATTTCCAGCTTGCTCCGTGGGAGCCTAGCGCACGAACTCAGTCCCAAACAACGGCCACCTGTAATTTTTAAGAGAACGTAAATTTTTATAAGCGGTAATGGAATAATTCATGGAGGACACACAGTAAACGAAGCGGTCAGATTCAGAGTCCACTACTCACTGGATGCCGAAGGCAAAGCCCTTTTGAGAAAACTTCATGTTTGTGTGTTGGTGTTTTGTCGGCGTATGTCTGTACGTCACGGACACGAGTTACAGACCGGTGTGAGCCACCCTGTGGGTGCCGGGAATTGAGCTGGAAGAGTAATCACTGAGCTAGCTGTCTCTTCAGCCCCACACTTGCTTTTGGAGCAGAGATCAGAAGGAATCTGAGAGGTGAAGGCTGGATTTGGGTACTAAACTTGGGGTGAGCGCCCCCGGGGTGAGCTGCTACCACTGGCCTAGTAGCCTAGCAAGGAAGTACCATATCAAAGGGAGGCTTTGCGGGCTTTGGGGCCCTTCCTGACAAGGGCGAGGCTAAGGAGTTAGCGAGGGCACGGCCGTGAAGACGTCCAACGGCACATGGCGATTTACAGCCCAGCCCTAAAATTTCTTTAAAGCGTGTCCCACATCCAGTTCGGAGCAGGGAACCTGGACAGGTTAGCTGTCGTCCGTGGCTCCCCAGGTTGGGGGCTGGCCCAGCCCAGCCCGTGCCACCCACCGGCTCTCTGACATATGCACTGGTGCAGCTGCTGGGGACCAAGGGCAAGCGCCGGGGAAGCCCGGTCTCGGGTGTCCCCGCCCACAGGGGCGCGGCCGCGCAGTGCAGTCATTGGTGCCCGGGACGCTGACGCGAGTCCCTGGCCGTGGCCGCGGGGGCCCGCGGAGGGCGGCGCGCGGCTGATGAAACCCGCCCGGATCCCGCCCGCGCGCGCCATCCCCTCCGCCAGCAGGTGTGAGCGGTTCTTTTTACCCGCGGTCCCCACCCAGCTCAGCATCCCGTCGCCTCCTCGGTGAGTACGCGAGCCCGGGTGACTGCCCAAGGAAGCCCGAAAAGCCTGGGTCACCCCTCTCTTCTCTCTCTCTGTGGGAACCCAGAGCCTCCCGTGGACACTCAGGCAAGGCGAGGGTTCTTCTTAACCTCCCCATCTCCGGGGATGCGTGCGTGGGGCGGGCACTCGTGTTCCGGTCGCCTCCTCCGAGTCCATCTTGGTCCTCTGCAGGCGCGGCGTGGTGCATGATGCAACAGCGGGAGGGAGTGAGCACGGGCGGTCCGGGCACTCGTGCCACGCGTGGCCGTGCAAGGGCTCCACGTGGGCGCGGGGACTCGTCCACGCCGGCCGCGCCGGGTGGCGTCCCGAGCCGCCGCTGCCCGGGTGATCTTCCCTTACATGGCGCGGTGCGCGGCACCCCGCCCCGCCACGCGGTCCCGGGCAGTGTCGTCAGCCGAGCCGCGCGCAGGGTGGACTCCATCAGGTCCCCCAGGCAGGTCCCCTGTGACCGCAGACCCGCGATTCCCGCTCTCCGGGTCGCTTCCGTAGTCCCCAGAGGTCACTTTGGAGGGACTCCTTCTTGGGTGGGTTTTCCTGGTGACCTGATTCGGCCTGCGCAGACTGTTCTTCCAGATGGTGTGGAGTGGGAGGAAGTTCTTCCGGCTCCATAGACAACCTGAGCTCAGCGTGTTCCTCTCTGCGTAGTGGAAGACTTCCTGGGCACGGGCAGGTCACCAGCCACGCAAGTGTCCGCAGAGCAACCTGGTGGGAGTGTCGCTCGCTCCGGTCCACGTCCTGGCGTGTTGAGATAGCCAGACATGTGCCGGGGTAGCCAGACATGTGCCGGTCAGAAAACAAAACAAACCCAAAAACTACATTTCCCAGCACCCACGGTTATTATACTCTCACGTGCCCGAGGACAGGGCTGGGATTTCAACGATAGGTGGATTTTCCCTAAAGGTGAGTAAAGTTTCACTAGCACCCCGAACATTATCTCTGGCTGAATATCCCAGCCGTGATGAAGTCAGTTTGTAATTTACTTGGGTTTTTCTTAACATTTCTTGTCCTTCGTGTGTGGTTGAGATAATAGGAAACCACGATACAGTCATCCCCTTGGTATTTTTAGTTGGTCTCAATGGAAATTATTATTTTTATGTGAGCACGCCCTTCTGTCACCAAAACAAAAGGGCTTAAGTCACGTGACCCAAATAGAAAGTTAGGGGGAAAGCCAACCCGTGGGTTGAAACAGCTTTGAAAAGTTTAGCGTTTTCAGACCCTGTTTTATCCAGGAGGTGAAATTTGGAGGGTGTATGAGGGGGCTTGGATAAACAAAGAGAACAGGAGGTAAGTGCAGAACAGAGATACCTCAGTGGCTGGGGCTGAACCTCACAGCCACAGGGCTTGGCCCATAATTACCGGACTTAGATCTATTTATTTATTTACTTATCTATTTTTATTTATTTACTTGTGTGAAGACAAGATGGTTTTATTTATTCATTCATTTATTTGTTTGTTTATTTATTAAAGGTGTGAAGGCAAGATGGTTCCGGTAGGGATTTCTCTCCTAAGACACATGGTCATTATATGTGTTAGATCTGTTTCTTTCCATCCCCACCTCCCCCTGTACCCCACCCCATCCCCTTCACGTCGGCCAGACTGGCCTCAAACTTGCTACTTAGTGAAAGATGGCCTTGAACTTCTTGATCCTCTCGCCTCCCTCCACCTCCCAAATGCTGGGGTTACAGGCGTGCGCCCCGGATCCAGCCCGGGGTCTCCTGCGTACTAGACAAGCACTTTACCAACTGACCTTACGTCCCCAGCTCAGACGTTGTTTAAGAATTTAAAACGATTTTCATTTCTTCCTCTCGTGTGCATGTAGGATATGTGTAGGCGTGCACGTGTGCCGCCATGCACACGTGGAGGAGTCCATTCTCTTCTACCTTCCTGTGCATGTTGGGGGTCGGACCCAGGCTGCAGGCTTCATGGCAGACATTTCACGAGCTGGGTTATTTTGTAGGCCCCGGAGTGCAGTTTTGGATGTCATTAAGTACATTGATTGGTGTTTAAGTCTGTTTTCTTTTTACTAAGCCCAGTAAGAACAGGTAACAGCGTGGTTGCATGATGCCCTGTGAACTGAAGCCTTCCTCCTTACTAACCGTGGAGTTAGAAGTGAATATTAATCCTAGGGAGAAGGGTGAAGACAGAAGTCCTTGTTAGGGAAAGGAATGTCCAGAACCCTGGGGCTATCAAGACATCTGTGCTGCCGCCACCCACAGGCATCACCTGTAATGTCTTATCATTTCACCTGGTCCTTAGTCATCACCGCAGCCAGGACCCGCAGATGAGACCTTAGGACCGTGGTCCTCGGCCTTCCTCTGCGGCCCTTTAATACACTTCCTCATGTCGTGGTGACGCCCCAACCATTCAATTATTTTCCTTGCTACTTCATAACTGTAATTTTGCTACTGCCCTGACTCGTAATGTAAACATCTGATATGCTGGGTATTTAACATGTGACTGGGTCGGTTGACCCCCAAGGGGTCTCGACCCACAGGTTGAGAACCAGTGCCTCCACCCCACCCCGTAATTGGTCCTTTCAGGCCGGGCTCGAGGTGGGTGTGAGAGGGGTGGTATGTGTGCTAAGCCTACTCTGTGTCTCCAAGTCGCAGCCCTGGCCTGTTGCCTGGATAAACTTTAACAGTAGGTCAAATAAGATCGGCTAGTGCTCGCGTGTGAGGAGATAGCAAGGTGCCGCACTGAGGGACGGATGGGTAGATGCTGGGTGGAAGCCGGACATTTACACGGTTCATATTTATTCTGGAGATTTATTTTTACTTATGTGTACGTGTCTGTGTGAATATATGCCACGTGTTTGCGGGTGCCCGTAGAAGTCAGAGAGAGAGTGTTGGATCCCTCGGAGCTGGAGTTACATACAGGACGTTGTCAGGTGTCCGACGTGGATGCTGGCTGTGAACCTGGGCCCTCCAGAAGAGCCATCTCCCCGCCCTGGAAAATGGGACTTTGGGAAAGTCACACAAAAAAAATTGGCTATTTTATTTTGGCAGATTCGTTCATTCATTCATTCATTCATTCATTCATTCATTCAAAGTCTTGCTGTATAGAGACCAAGTTGGCCTCAAACACGAGGTCCTGCTGGCTCAGCCTCCAGAATGCTGGGATTATAGGTCCACACTACCATGCCTGTCCCCTCAAATAACCTTTTTAAAAAATTATTTGTTTATTTAGAGACAAGGTCTTGTGGCTTGCAAATCACTATCTAGGCCAGGCTTCCCTGAGATTCACAGAGATCCACCTGCCTCTGCCTCCTGGGTACCGGGATTCAAGGTGTGCACCACCATGTTCGGCTACATGTTTACTTCTAAAATTTACATGTATGTATGTATGCCTGTTTCTCCGTGTGGGCACCATGTGTGTTCATTGTCCTCGGAGGCCAGAAGAGGGCGTCTGATGCCTTGGAACTGGAGTTACCGGTGGCTGTGAGCCCCATGTGGGGGCTCGGGTCGTCCGTAAGAGCAGCCAGTGTTCTTAACCACTGAGTCATCTCTCCAAATAACCTTGGATACCCCCCCCACCAGGGGATGGGCTTGTACTGATGGAGCCTCTGGGGGCTGTCCACCCCAAAGCTCATGGGTCTCTTCTGGCTTTGCTGCATTTCACCTCCTTTGGCACACTTGCCCCCTCAGTTGTTAGTATGGTGTTGAGGTTGTTTTTTGGGGTGAGGACCCTCTGAATTTAGAATTCTTTGTGTATTTTTTTTTAGGTATGAATGCTCTGTCTGCATGCATGCTTGCAGGCCAGAAGAGGGCGCTAGATCTCATTACAGATGGTTGTGAGCCACCATGTGGTTGCTGGGAATTGAACTCAGGACCTCTGGAAGAGCAGCCAGTGCTCTTAACCACTGAGCCATGTCATTAGCATTCTGATGCCTTAGGGTTCTCTGAGGCAGCAACATCAGAGCCCAAGCCAAGGCGTAGGCTTCCTTCTCTGGAAGCATGGAGCGGAAGCCTCTTTTGTGGTAGGCTTTTCAGCCTTGTGAATTTCGGGGGCTTCTCCTGTTCCTTCATAAGCCACGTCCCCCACCAGGTTCAGAGGAGCCTGGAGAATGATTGCATCCGAAGTCGTTCCGAGTGAGGCATAATTTGTCAAGGGTTGTTTAGGACATTGGCCCCTGGAATCTGCCGGGATGGGCACACATGGGGGACACAGTTGGTGGACTGCTGGCTGCAGTATGCCTCCTTGCAGCATCCTTGAGGCCATGGCTAAGGCAGTTGCTGCTGCTTCTGGATCGGTGCGGGTAAACCTCCCAGCCTCCCAGGAGCAGGCTCCCAGAAAGACTTCGGCAGGGCCATCTCTCCTCTGCAGGCCCAGAGGTTGCTTTGGGCTCTTCCTCTCTGGCGGCTGTCATGCACAGTGGGCACCGACAGAGGGTTCATTGTGTGGCCCCACCATGATCTCATTGCAGGCCATGATTAAGGAAAGGGTGCTGGGAACGGCCCCCACCCCGCTAGGCCTCTGCACTTCAACCTGAGCTTTAGATTGGGGAGCTGAAGTCCCATAGTGTTTCTTCAGCGAATCACAGGACATTCCATGTCTTCCCGAAATCTTCCTTCCTTCTCTTCCAATAACAGCAAACATATCAAACTCTGAGAGGGGGCCTTTAAAGGCCGCACTGCACTATCTTGAGATGAGGGAGTGTCCTCTCTCTTAGGCTGTGTCTTTGGACGTCAGTCTCCCTTTTTCCTTGTAGGGGTGGATTCATTCCTTACCATTTCCTATTTCCCCTACACTGCGTTTGCATTAGTTTGCTTCTCTGTTGCTGTGATAGACACCACGACCAGAAGCAGCTTGGGCAGGTAAGGGTCTATTTTGGGAAGTCGAGGCAGGAGCTTGAGGCAGAAACCTTAGGAGGAACTGCTTTCAGGTTCTAATTATCTTTCTTGTACAGCTCAGGCTCCCCTGCCTAGGGAAGGCACCGCCCACGGTGGGCTGGGTTCTTCTCTATCAATTAGCAAACAATAGAAGGCCATTCTGATGGGGGCAGTTAAATTCCTGTGTCTCTTCTTAGGTGTTGACAAGCACAATTAGCCTTCAAAGCTTGATAAGGCTCTTGATCCTAAGACCCAGATGTTTTCCTCTGTTTAATAGCCGGCCGAGTTCTGCGTCATAGAGGGCATTGGGGTAAAAACTTCTTTGGGCATGACCTCTTCTTGGTTTTATTTCAAGTTAATTTTATTTTAAGTGTGTGGATGCTTTTGCCTGCATGTGTGACTGTGTACCATGCATGCCAGACATCTGTAGAGGCCAGAAAAGGCTGTCAGATCCTTTGGAACTGTAGTTGCAGATGGTTGTGAGCCACCGTGTGGGTGCTGGGAAATAAACCTGGGTCCTCTGGAAGAGCAGCCAGTGCTCTTAACGGCTGAGCTCTCCAGTCCCCCAAGGCCTCCTTGTGATATGGCTGATCTGAGATGAAGACACGGTTCCTGAACGGTGGGGGTCAAAGGAGATGCCCCGCCCTCTCCCCAAGAAAGGGCTGAATCCCTTATGCTTAGGTCGGACTGACGCCTCGTCTAAGGTACTTCTTCGTAGCCGTGTGTACGAATGCTTGTCCGTAGTTCATTCGTAACAATTGGCTACAGGTCACTTGTTTGTTTTTTGAGACAGGATCTCAGTAAGTGTATTAGTTACCTTTCTGCTGCTATGACAACACACCGTGACCAAGGCAGCTGATACAGGGGAAGGGTGGGCTTCCAGGTTCCAGAGGAATGAGTCCACGTTGGCGGGAAAGCAAGCCGGCAAGTAGCATGGCGGCTGGAGTGGGTGCTGAGGGTCATGGATTGTGAGCACAAGTAGGGTGGTGGTGGGTGGTGAGTTAGGCATAGCATGAGACTTGGAAAGCTGGAAGCCAGCTCCCGGTGATGTACTTCCTCCAGCAAGGCCACACCGCCCAGATCTCCCCAAACAGCGCCACCAGCTGGGAACCATGTATTCAAATACTGGAGCCTGGTGGGGACATTTCCATTCAAGCCGCTACACCCTGGCTGGTGTCTGACTGTTGGGCTCACACATGCCTTCTGCCTTGTCTCCTGAGCAGCTAGGACTACAGACGCATGTCCCCTGCCACTCACTTTTTAGCTGGCCTTTTCGGTCTCCTCTTCCAGGAGACGTACAGTCTCACTTTTCTTGAGATTGTACCTTAGTTAAGGATGTTGGGAGGCATCTGGGCCTCAGAGGCACCAGCTAGCAAGTTCTCCATGCCGTCTGGTCCTGGATCTGTGAACACTGGGGGATGATAGCCTTTGGTGGTGCTTTTGGCTTCGACTGCCAGGGTTTTCCTTGAGGCTGTGACTCTGGCTGGGCCCAGGTGCAGCTGTGGGTACAGGATCCAGGCTCCCTTAGGCCTCAGTCTTGGGCTAGGCTAGTCCCAGGATCTCTGGGAAGCTCCTTCGTGGTTCCTCTTGGGAGGGGGCGGGGTGGGGTGGGGTGGGGGAGGATGGGCACAGTGGCCGCTCCTGGTCGTAATCATCATCGTTTTTAATGCCAACATTTTCCTAAGTTTCCTTGGAGGTCTTGAGCTGGGGGGAAGGGCCGAGAACTCAGGGCTACCTCCGTGTAAGGGCCACGGCACCTTACGTTATTCTCTCCTTGAGGTGGTAATGCTCTGTATGAGGTAAGCGGAGATGAGTGTGCCGGGGTCAGAAGGCAGGAGAACGTTGTCATCCCTCGCTGTGTTGACTGTCACCCTCCTCTGGGTGGCTTCCGTTGACCTGCCACAGCTGGCCGCAGATGCCCCCCTCTGTATCTTCCGGTTCCGCCAGGCTCCGCCAGCCGAGCTCTTGCCATCTCTCAGTGAGAGGGACAGGGTGGCCTCATAGCCGAGTGCAAATACCTTACTGCGGCTTTGTAAGTCTGATAGGTGTTTGCTTGACTTCTCCTGATGTTCTTGTTGTGGAACTTGGGGGTCACGACCCCAAACCAGATCCTGCCACCTCAATAAGCCAATTAAAAGAGCCCAAATAAAACCAGAAAACAGAAACATTTATTCAACGTGGCCATCCTGGGAAGAGGGACAAAGATGTCCAGAGAGCCCCCCAAATTCGTCTCCGGGACCCTGAAGTGAGATCAGAGTCTCTGTAGAAAGTCAAGGACACGCACATCTAGGCAGTCCTCGTCTGGGCTTCAGTCCCATGCTGGAAGGTGACAAGCTGTTAGACCCCTGTGAAACCTCTCTCCAGGGACAAGGTCCCCTCTGGCTGGTCCTTTTCCTTCTCCCAGTGTGAGATTCCTGGAGAGACTCCTTTTTCTGTAGGACCCATTGTTTTAACAGTCCGGATAGCCTGACTGAGAGACACAAACGTCTCGTTAGCATATCCTCCTGTCTGCTAGGTCTGTGAGGCCGAGAGAAGAGGGGCAGGTTGCCCTGGGCACGCTAGGAGACGCTAAGTGGCAGAAGGGAGGTTTGAACCCAGGCCACCTGGCTTCAGAGTAACCCCAAGTGCAGGAGGTGTCTGAGTGCTAGCCTTGCCGGGCTCCAGCCTCGGGATGTGTCGGGCATGATGGGTGCCTACGGAGGCTGTCATACACTCCCCTGGCCATCGACCAGGGCCCTCTGCTTTCAGGTGCATGGAGGAGTGCTCAGAAGGTCACCCCACCACTGAGCGTCACGCTGCCTGCCCTCGCCTGCTCAGTTTCTCTTTGGTCCTGCAGGTCTTCCTGGAACAGCTGGAGCTGGGGTTCGAGGGGAGGGGGGCGGCTGTGCAGCGCACAGAGACTCGGGGCCACGTGAGTGGCAAAGGCCGAGCTATGCTCTTCCTAGGTCAGCAGTTGGACGTTCATTCACGTCACCAGTGTCTGGTTGGACACCTGCCCGCCCGAGACTCAGGGGTGCATGCATGGGTGCTCTGCCCGACACGGCACACCGTGTCTCGGCAGGGGGTCCTGTGGGAGCGGAGGCCATCCTCTGGAACAGGAGCTGGTGCCCAGAGCCTGCAGCAAACCTTGTTGCAGCCCCTCAGAGCGACTCTTGGGGTCACAGCACGTCCAGGTGGCAGAATCGCCTCCATCCTCCCTGGGGTGCATGGGAGCCGGAGCACCTGGAGCCTTCGGTGGCTTCCCTGGGTGCCCTTGGGGCCTCTGGGAAACGGTACTGATCAGGACAGTCAGAAAAAAATGCCTTCTCCACTTTTCTCCTTTTCTCTTTCAGCTTTTTTTTTTTTTTTAGAGTAACACTTCAAATTCAATGTTGTAAGAGTTCGGGGGACCCCTAGGCTCCCTTTACTTAGTCCACGAGCTGTTTGAGTTTTCCTGCTTCCTCCTTTCCACCATATGCCCTCCCCCCGCCCCGGCCCCCACATGCCCACACGGACATTTACCCCTTGTAATTCAAAATGTATGTCCCACAAACAAGGGTGGTCTCGTGCGCAGCCTTGGTATGCTATCTTCATTTTGGTTTTATTTGTGTGTGCTGGGGTGGAGACCAGGGCCTCATGCATGCTAGATCAGTGCTCTGCCACCGAGTCACACCCCAGCCCCATGGTAAAGCACCCAAATCAGGAAAGCGGTACTGCAGACCTGTTATTGTCTAGCCCCGCCCGGAGTCCACACTCAGCTTTGAATGGCCCACACAGCGGCTTCTGGAGCCGTCTAAAAACTTTTTGAAGAGCTCAGGGTAGGTTTTCCAAGAAAGTCCCATCTAATTTTTCTACCTCTAAGTCCCTTTAAAACGTGTTTCTCTAAGAACTCCAGACACCTGGGCACTGCCATAAAGCGGAGGAGGGACCGGGCAGAAATTCCGACACAAAGGCCACAAAGGCTTGGCACTTGGCACTTACAAGGCCGGGGGAGCCTTGTAAGAAAGGAGCTTGGGAGGTTCCTCAGCTCCAGTCTTTCTGACCACCCAGACCGGTTTCCCAGCCCCCCCACACTCCAGGCAGAAGCGGCGTGTGGCCCAGTCTCCAGGCCATCTTTGATGCCTTCACCCACCCCTTGGGTGTCTGCCCACCTGTGTGGGCAGCCTTCCTCACCTTGGATGGTGCATGTCATACGTGTGCATCCTCGGGGTGGGGGAGCGTGGAGGTCGCTAATAAATGTCTAGAACACAGTGGAGACCTATGGTGTGGCGAGTCCACTCTTCCTTCTGCGCCGAAGCCCTTGCTTTCCGGACCTGGTAAGAGATTAAGGGTGCTGCATGGCGCTTGGCTGAGGGCCATGGCCTTGGCCTTCTGCTGGTTATATCTTGGCTGTATCACGCAGCAGTTAGACTTGCCTTTGGGTGACCCCCTTGGATCCTTTAGATGCCTCGCCCTTGAGAAGTAAAAGACACGTTCTTAACTGAAGTTTGTACCGCTAGTGACTGCTACTCAAACTCAAGCCCGAACTGCAGAGAGTCTCGAAACTGTCACGCGTCTTGAGGTTCGCGTCTCACTGTTTGCCCCTGCTGTGACCCCCTCCGTCTCCATCGGTCCTTGAGTGAGCTCCCTGTCTCCCGGCCCGAGAGGAGGATTCTGGAAATTTTTTGTTTTTTCATTGTCTGAAATTTGTTTGTACCTCAGTTTCCCCCAGATGTAAGCCTTCACACAGCTGTGTGAAGAGACCTCTGACGGTCACGATCAAAAGCGTCTAGTAATTTTCCATGTGTGTGTTTGATCTCCTCGGGCCCCAGACCCTCTCCTTGAAGGAGCTGGCCTTGACAGTGACTCTGGCAGGCAGCCGCCCAGAGTCGGGGTCCCCTGCTGAGCCCAGTAACTCTAACCTGGCCGGAGCAGCACGAAGGGCCCCTCTTCAAAGAGCCCCTTTGAAGCGCAAACATTTCCTTTCCTGGGAAGAAGGGAAATTGCAATGAAAACTTATTGTTCTGTGCAGACAATGTGCCCTCCGATCAAAGAGGCAGCGGGGTTTATAAAGGTAGACTCGGAGATGAGACCTGGACGCCATCCCGTGTGTCTGTCACCGTGGAAGGGAGCACTGAGGGTCTGTAAGGTCGGTAAGGCCCATCTCCCCTTCCCCTCGGACCCTAGTCTAGATCTATCTTGTTCTGTCTGTGTCTCTAGCACATTCCTGGAAATGTCTAGTGATAAATTATGGTATCCTTAAGTTAGAATATTACTTAGTCACCCAAAATGGTATTTTCCAAGAATATTTGATCTTAGGGGGAAGTAGTTAATGTTAAAGGTGAAAAAAACAAAAAAAAAAAATCAACTGGATGTATTGCACAGGAGAAAAAGAAAAGATTGCTAAAATGAGATTTTTTTAGGGGCTGGGAGTGTATCTCAGTGGTTAGAGCACGTGCTCACTAGCATTTGAGAGGCCCTAGGCTCTATCTCCAGCAATGTAAATAAGCACACTGTTGTTCACTTCTTATAGATCCTAAAATATTGTCCAAGAGATACTTACTGAATATTTATATAATTAGTGAAATATATTTAAAGGAAGCGTGTCCTTGAGGTGAATAGCAATGCTTTGGCAGGTGGACGGGGCCTTAAATTATTTTTAATTTCTGTTGTAATCAGAATGGAGTATGTTTTGTTCTTTGCTACACTTACGTCTATGTTTGGTTCTCGGGTGCAAACCTTACAGGTATGGGCGGCTTTAGCATTCCAGTCAGTGTTACAGGATGTTGAGTTCTTGTCAGATGGGTTCAGTGTTGTCAGGGAGGGTCAGATCGCAGCCTGATCGTCCCTCGTCGCTGCCCACCGCGCTTGAGAACTTTTTGCCTGACTGGCCCCTGATGTCTCACCTTGGAGCACTGGTTCTGACGAGATTCCCTGGCCACCACATCTCCGCTTTCTAAATGTCTCCTTTCCTGAGGTGGATCTTTGCCTTCCTGCAGCACATGTTGCTCTGAATGTTCGTTCCCCAGTCAGGGGCAGCGTCCAGCGCCGGCCGCTCCCTCCCGTGGCCCACTTGGTCCCTTTGCCTGATGGTACGGGTCTGCGATGGGTGTGGGGTGCTAGAAGGCTGGTCTCAGAGATGTTTTCTCTTGTCTGGTAGTACTCCCACCCTGTGATGTGGTCCCCGTCCGTGTCTGTGCCCCCCCCCCCCCCCCCCAGGCAGAGTTCTCGAACTTTTCTGACTCCAAACCGCAGTAAGAACTAAGTTTACTTGTGACCGAGTACACACAGGGACACGCTGACTGATGAGCAGATTGAGGGCTTGCTGGACTCTTCTCTATTGCTACCCGTGGTACACACTGTGTGTGTGTGTGTGCGTGTGTGCCCCAGAAATGGATTGTGTATCTGTTAGTTTCATTGCTTTGAGTTTCCTTGGTTCATTTCATTCAGTGAGATTAGAGGAAGAGCCCATCTGAAAGGTTAGTAACCTTGTCTCTCGGGGCTGTGGGAGGGGCTGGGAAAAGTTGCTCACAGAAAGATAAATTTGAGGTGGTCGAGTCTGATGGCTTGAAAATCGGACGGAATCCCCAAAAAACGCTAACATTAGCAGCGGCAGCCACACCGTTAAGTAGTTTTTGCAAAGGTTGGGGTTTTTACTTAAGGGTTTAAAGTTTTCCTTGTGGCTTAGCAGATAAATACCTTGTCCGCTCACACCATTCTCAAAATAATCCTAACCCATGGAGTCAGTTATTTCCAGCAAGGCGTACGAACTAACTAACAGAACTGACTGCCCAGCTGATTGAAACAATGTACCAATAGCTGTCCTTGTTCATTGGAGGCTTAAGACAAAGAAACTGCTTCTCAAAATGACTGTTCTGTAGGAATTCAGACTAGTTCATTCACAGCCTCCTAAGAGAAGCGTGTACAAGTCGTAAGTGTTGCAGGCTCTGTGAGCCTCTGAAAAGAAAGTCCCTGGATTTGTTGTGTGTGTGTGTGTGTGTGTGTGTGTGTGTGTGTGTGTGTGTGTGTGTGTGTTGTTCTGTATATATGAGTGATAATGTACAAATTAGACCAATTCTTCCATACATCTATTACCTCAAATTAAAATTTAGGCACACTTTTTTTTACATTTATTTAGTGTGTAGGGAGGGAGTGCAGACCCAGAGCCTCTGTGGAGGTCGGAAGACAACTTTCAGGAGTTGGTTCTCTCATTCTGCTGCATGAGTTCTGTCCGGGCTTCGAACTCAGGTCATCGAGCTTGGCAGCAAGCACCTTTATCCCCTGAGCCATCTCTGTGACCTGGAAGGTTTAGCATCACGTTTGGTTTTGTTGAATAAGCTTCTGCTGGAAGACACTTCTTTTTGGGCTAGCTTTCTCCCTAAAGGGCCATCTTGGGAGGTATGAAGCAAAAGCCCTCATGAATTCTTTGAGCAAGGGATGCCTCACTCACTGGCGTGAGAGTTTGATGCCATCAGAATTTTAGAAAGTCAGTGTCCAATTTGTCCGTGGTTTCCATGCCTAATGGCTAACGCCTCTCTGAGTTTGTTGTAGCCAGTGAGGGCAGGGGTGTAGTGGCCTGGCCTTTCCGGGGTGGTTTATGTAGGGAGGCAGTGTTAGGACGAGCAGCGCTCCACACAATTCAAGTTTCTTGTCGGGCCTTCTTGTCCCTTGCTGTCCCGGAGTGAGTGTCTGCAGGGGCGTCTTGCAGAGTCATGCTGCACAGTCTTGGGTTTTGTGAGAGCCTCGGGGGGTCTTTGGAGACGGCTGCTTCCTTTTTCCAGCCACAAGTCCAGATGTGTGCTGAGGAGCTGGCATTTTATTCTGAGAAGCCCCGGGAACTGAAGCGGCGGCGGTGGCGGCGGGCCGGCCCTCCGCACACAGGACGGACCCAGGCATTTTAGCTTGTCCCCTCCAGGGGACCTTCAGAGTCTGTGTGACCCTGCTGTGGGTATGATGTGCTCTCTTTCGCCTGTGCCGAGTGGTTTGAGGGACGGTATCATTCCTGCTGGATCCAGACTCCAGGGAGGGCCTGTGCCTACAGATACGAGCCATGTACTAGTAAATAGGAACAGCCGGGGAGGGACAAGACTGACTGGAGGTGTAGGGACACTGGAAGCATTTCCACTGTCAAGGCCACATGGGCGGCTCTCCCGGTGTCTCTGCTGCTGTCTAAAAAGAGCACAAACAGGCGCGGACGGAGCAACTGGGCAGCTGTGCCAACAGGGGCAGGCAGTCAAGACAGGAGGAAGGAGAAGTCTGCGAACGCGGGCTGAGAATTCCGCGTACCCTGCAGGTGCCTTTCATATCTGGGAAGTCCAGCTCTGAGTGCTCTGAGGCGCCTTGGCATCCACGTGCCCACAAAAACCCTGCCCTGGGTAACCTGTGAAACTCGTATGCCATTCCGGAGGTCCGGAGTGGGTCTGTGAGATTTGTAAGCCGTTTGTAGGAACGCCTGGAGGGAGCAAGCCTCCAGCAGGCTCCCCCCGAGCCTGGACGATGGTGGGAGACTGGGACTGAAAACCTGCCTGGCGCCCAGGAGAGGCTTCAGAAGCGACCTTTCAACTGAACTGCAGGATTGCTCTCCTCCAGACCTTGCCTGGAGGCCCCTGCCTGGTCTGTGTGTTCATTTCTGGCTGGGCTGGTTATCTGTTCTCAGCCGGCTTGCAGATAGGTGGGGCTGGGGCGGGCGGTGGAGTGAACATGATAGCCGAGGGCCTGGCAGGCAGGAGGGGACAGAAACATGCGGAGATGCAAGAGCTTAGTCACCAAAGCGGGCTGACTGAGTGGAGAGGCAGGCGGCCCTCCCCGTCGCAGGCCGTCTGGGTGGCGGGACCAGCTGCAGCTTTGCCTCCGTCTCTGCATCGAAAGTCACAAGTCTCACGTGGAGGATTAAAGCCCAGGGTCGTGGGGAGGCTCAGGCTGGGTGCACACAGGGTTAAACTTCAGCCTCCAGGAATCCCATCCCCCGAGTTGCACATACATGTGTCCTTGCTTTGCTGGTAAGAGAGTAGGTGCCAGTTTACACTCTCAGAGGTGTTTCCAGAACGACTGGGTGGATGTGAGATGGGCCAAGGCTTGTTCCTTCTTCCTCAGGAAATGCTTCACCGAAGAGGTGGATGCCAGGAGCTTTCTAATTAAGAGCAGGCACGGAGAGGATGAACCGAGCTTGGAGAGGGATTAGAGGGGTGGACTTGGCACTGTCAGAGCTGGTATGGGGTGCCAGGTTCCCAGGTCCCCTGCTTAGAGGGCCTTAACCCAGGGTGCCACTTACAGTAATATCTGGTGCATGCTTGGGTGGTTAAGTCTCCTGGTAATTTACTTATGCTCAGCTTCTCAGGTCTTAGAAAGGGTGGCCAGGGAAAGGAGGTGCTCAAACGTGGGTCCCACCCACCACTACCTCCCCAGGGGTGCTGAACTCTGCCAAGAGGAAGGATTTGGCTCAGAAGCATCAGACTAAACCTTGGCTGTGTTTGCCTGTCGTTGAGTTCAAAGCTGTCTGCCTGCGGCAGGATACGGCAGAGGGAAATTTAATGCGAGAAGAGAGGACGTGAAGTTGATCCATAAGGAACCATGTCAGGGTCCTGTGCCTTCCCAGGGGTCTCCCCACTCCCTGTGACAGTGTGCACTGAGTAGACAGGAGTCCCTAATTAAAATGGTGTTCTTTTACCTCCTCACAGGAAAAGAAAAGAAGGGGTCACAATAGGGTGGGGTACCTTGAAACGGCAGATATTATGTGATTTTTCTTTTTTAAATTTTAATTTATTTTTATTTATGTGTATGTGTGTATGGGGTGTGTGTGTGAATGTGAATGTAGTGCTCTCAGAAGCCAGAAGAGGGCGTCAGGTCCCCTCGAGCTGGAGTAACAGGAGGTTGTGAGCTGCCTGATGTGTGGGTACTGGGAACCGAATTCTGATCCTCTTTAAGAACAGATGTGTTCTGAACTTCTGAGCCATTTCTCCAGCACCCCCATTTTTTTAAAAAAAACAAGGTCTTACTCTGTAGACCAGTCTGGCCTTGAACTCACAGAGGTCTACCTGTCTCTGCCTCTCGTTCGCTAAGATTAAAGTTGTGTACCACATTGGCTGTCTCACAGATTTCTTTTCTTTTTGCTTTTTTTTTCAAGAGACAAGTTTTTTTTTTTCTTTTTTGCATAATCTTGACTATCCTGGAACTCACTCTAGACCAGGCTGACCTCGAACTCACAGAGGTCCACCAGCCTCTGCCTCTCGAGTGCTGGGATTAAAGGTGTACACCACCACCGCCTGGCTGTGTCTCACAAATTTCTATTGTGTTGATTCATTCGTTCTTAGGCTTGTCGCAAGGCTTCTGTTAAATCATTAGAAAGATGCCATTTATTAAAACAAATAGAAGCAGCAGTGGAGCAGATGTTACTGATGTTTTTTTCTCCTATAATCGGGGACGTGTGGTCACTAGTGTAAGATGAGCTGAGCTGGGACTTTCCAGGGACGGAACTGGGTGGCGGCAGTGGTTTCATTGGGCAGGGGAGTGAAGTCTTAGTTAGGGTTTGCTGTGTGTCCTTGGTAGCTTGTAAATTTTGCCCCATCTACGTGTTGGCCTTGAGAAGCTCTAACCGTGGATTGTTTTGAGAGAAAGCCAGGTTGGTTTATGGTCCCTCTTTCAGGAGCCTGAGGTTTAGAATCCTCTTCATCCACGTTGGCAGAAAATCAGGCAGGACAGAGGGTCCGAGGACGCCGTGAGGGATGGTGCCACCCATCATGGTCCTGTACGCAGTGTTGCACTCTGAGTGTGAAAAGGCTTATGGGGGCCGGGTGGTGGTGGCGCACGCCTTTAATCCCAGCACTCGGGAGGCAGAGGCAGGCGGATCTCTGTGAGTTCGAGGCCAGCCTGGGCTACAGAGTGAGTTCCAGGGAAGGCACAAAGCTATACAAAGAAACCCTGTCTCGAACCTCCCTCCCCCCCCAAAAAAAAGGCTGATGGGGAATGCATCTCAAGGGATATGATATTCAAAGTGTGGGAATCCTGGGCTCTCAAGTGGCCTTGAAACAGCCTGAAGATCCAGGAAGGTCACCTCTGTTGTCCCTGCTGTCCACACGGAAGCAGTGTCTGCTGGGGACTCATCTCTCCCCCCTGCAGGTGAGGGAGACTCAGCCAGCACTCGGGAGGGTGTGTCTACCTAAGGCTCGGCTGCCTTTCCACCGGCCATAGACTGGGAAAGGAGTTCTGACTCTGGGCCAGAGTCTCTGCTTTGGGATTTGGAAGGGTTTCTGGTAGGGGACTATTTACCTCGGGCTTTCCAGCCCTAATGAGGAAATTGTGACATTTCGAGGCGATGGCACCACCAAAGAGCACACTATGCAGTGAGGCGAGACTGGGAAATTAATTATGTGTCAAACAGGAACAGTGATGACCATGTGTGGCGGAGAGAGACAGGAAGCCTGGGGCTAGGCCGATGGCAGAGGTGGCCATCTAGAAGCCTTTCCTTGCCCAGCAGGTGTGACTGTAAGGGAGGAGAGTGGGTCCCCGCGTCCGTATTCACACGGTCCACCAGATCTGTGCTGCTTGAAGGACTATTCCAGAAGAGCTTCTGCCAATGATCTCTTCATCCCGGTTGTGGAAAGAGGGAGCAGCCTCAGGCCCGGCATTCGCCGTCCAGCAAAACACCACTGGACGCTTACCCAGCCATGGCAGGGCAGGCGTTTCCTGGTGTCAGCTCAGCGGCTGCCATGTCCTGTTGTGCCGGGTGTCTCTGGGGGAAGGTTGGAATGTCGGGATAGGCCATGAGAAGTCTGGGTCCCCAGTTATCTCACCGGGGAGGAAGCCTAAGGTTATTTTTCAAAAGTTTATTAGCTAACTGTGCACATTAAATACATACAGCTCCCATCAAAGGGAAATGAAAGGATTTTTGTATTTTTAATTATTATTATTACTTTGCCTGTGCAAACCCACCCTGTTTGGACTCCGGGGGAAGCATATGGGTAATGAACAGTGGCCGAGCCCAGTTAATGGTCCAGGAGAGATCTGGAAAAGCTGTCTGCAGGAACGGTCTCTGGGTCAACTCCATGGTGTTCTGCGTTTCCCACCCTCCTGAGTTCCAGGCTTGCCTTAGAGTAACGCAGACGGCAGCAAGAAAGAGTTGAGGGGACTGATGTTCTTGTCAGCTACGAGACAGTCCTTGCAGAGAAATGGGCTAAAATCTGGACGGAATTCCGGAACTTGACAGTAGAGGACTCTGAACAGGGCAGGACCGGGCAGGGCCACTGCCCAGCCCTGGTGAGTCCCCGGGGAACCAAGAACACTACCCAGTCAAAAGTGCAGGACCAGAGCCTGCCTGCGATACCTACTCTCTGGGTGCTCTGCAAGAAGACATCGGTAGTTTCCAGTAGGTTGTTCCCAGTTCGTCCCTGCACCTGCTCCTTGCTTTCCCTGGCCTCAGAGTCAGCAGGGAAGCAGTGTGGCTACCCAGGAAGCCGTGTGGACTCTCACTCCAGTGTTTGCTCACCATCCTTTACGTTTGCCCGAGCAGGTGTGAGTGAGCTGGCTGAGATGGGCATCGTTATCTAAAGCAACGGTCCCCTTTGGCCCTGAGGTGCGCCCCCCTCCCCGCCCCCCAAGAAAGTTCACTGGAGGCCAGGGAAGGGCATGGAGTCAGATCTGCAGAAATGTGACTTCAGTGCAGCGTCTGTTCGATATCTGCTCCCTGGACAGAAATCCGATAAGGGTTGCATTACGGAAGGGCGGAAGGTTCTAGGTGGCAGGCTCCAAAGAAGCCTTTTGCTTTTGTTTGGGAACAGCCGGGTGCATACCTAAGAAGCCTGGATGGACCAGGGCCCAGAGATGTGACCGGGGTGTCCGAGAGTCAGAGGCCAGGGTGAGGGAAGCCCCAGACCCTCCACGCAGCTCCAGAAGTCAGTGTTCCTATCGGGCCGGACGGTGTTTGGGAATAAATAAAAAAGCAAATAAGACTTTGCATGCTTGGTCACAAGGTAGGGAAAGCGGAAGTGGCCCCGGGTCTTGGTCGTTCTCTGGTACACGAGGGCCAGGGGATTTTGGAGTTTGTCATGAGTCTTTGGACAATGCTATCATGGGACACGCCTGCTTACAAAGGTTGCTTTGTGAGCCTCTCCCAAAGCAGGACACTTGGCTGGAGTAGACTTCATTTGCCTGGGTAGTATTTCTGATGTTCTTGGCTCCACAGACGCAGGCTGGATGGTGGGTGCTGGCAGGGAAGAACAGGGCAAGCTTGGGGCCCAGCTGTTACCTGATTTAGAAATCCCCAAGGAGGATCCACATCCTCTCTGGGGTATTTCCTTCTCCCCCGTCCATCCTTCATCAAGACTGTACAGCGTCATGCCCCCAGGGGACATGGCTACGTCGAAGTTCGTGTCGCTGTCCCCTAGGTTCCCTAGCAAGGTGCTTTGGTTTCCACGATAGAAGCCCTATAGAAATAGTGCCGTGACCCTGATCTGACGGTGGAAGTATAGAAGGGCCTGGATTCCAGCCAGGCCACCAGATGGTGTTGCAGGAAAAAAAGCCTGACGCTTAGTCCAGAGCCAAGTCTGCTGGAGGGAAGGTGACCTCTGAGCTGTAGGATCGGGCACCATCAGCCCACCTGGCTAAAATACACACGCACAGTTAGCCGCGTCACACCACCGGACCTGTATTTGGATTTTACACTTGACCTCCGTTGTACTCTGCTTGGATACGGTGACTCATGACCTTCCCATACTGATGCTTCGGTCTCCGTCATTGGGAGAAAACACAGCAGTGGCTTGACTGGCCAATGGGAAGGTGTGTGGTCACCTTTGGCTTGGCGCAACTTGGTCAGAAAGAGGACAGAGGTTCTGGTGTCCAAGAGGCAGGGTTGCAGCTCTGGCCTTGGTGTGGACCGGACACAGGAGTTTGCTTCTTGGCCTCATCTCGCGTCTTTGGGGTCCTGAGGACGGAGGGATTGCTTTCTGGTTCTTCGCGCAGTGCTGTGTGTAACAGCTGGGCAGGACGTTGCCGGTCCCCTGAGTACTGTTGCTCACGGTCTTTCTCCCACCCCCTCTTTTTGATGGAGTCTCACAGTGTAGCCCCAGCTGGCCTTGAACTTGGCATTCAACCTGCCTCAGCCTACCCAGTGCACTCTTTCTTTTCTTTTCTTTTTGGTTTTGTTTTGTTTTTCGAGACAGGGTTTCTCTGTGTAGTTTTGGTGCCTGTCCTGGATGTTGCTCTGTAGATCAGGCTGGCCTCGAACTCATGGAGATCTGCCTGGCTCTGCCTCCCAAATGCTGGGAATAAAGGCATGCGCCACCACACTACCCAGTCCCTTGATTTCATTTTTTTTTTTTTTTTTTTTTTTTTTTTTTTTTTTTTAAAGACAGGGTCTCTCTCTAGCCTGGCTGTCCTGGATCTCGCTTTGTAGCCCAGGCTGGCCTCGAACTCACAGAGATCCGCCTGCCTCTGCCTCCTGAGATTAAAGGCGTGCGCTCAATTGCACATTGAGTGGTGCTGGAGAGACAGCTTCAGCTGTTCTCAAAGTCTGCTCGCCGCTCACCCCCTCAGGGCTCCTCTGCTAGGGCAAAGGTGGGGCAAGCTGTCTGAACAGGAAATGGGCCCTCAGAACATCCTCTCCCTCTCTCCTCTGTCTACCTTTTCAACTGGATTTGCAGCTGGTTTTACGGGGGTCAGAGATGAGGGGGAAACGCACGCCCTCAGAAGCAGTGTCACAAAGCAACCGAGAGCCCCCAGGTTCAAGAACGTGCTAGTTGTGTTCACTACTTCCCTGCTGTTAGAAAATGGGGCCGGAGAGCACTGACTGCTCTCCCAGGGGTCCTGAGTTCAATTCCCAGCAACCACATGGTGGCTCACAACCATCTGTGATGAGATCTGGCGCCCTCTTCTGACCTGCAGGCAGACATGCAGGCAGAACACTGTGTACATAGTAAATAAACCTTAAAAAAAGAAAGAAAGGAGAAAAGAAAATGTCTCTTACTCATCTGAGAGTTCTGTGGTTCCTTCCATCTGCAGGAAGTTGCGTCCTACAAGTCCAGGCACATTCATGGGAGTATACGTAGGCTAAACTTTATTATTTGGTGAAAATTAATAAAAAACTGGACCCTTTGGCCTTGAAGCATAGATGTAGGCTGATAGGGTGTAGGTGGTGACTCGTGACTATGTGGCCATCAGTGTCCACTCGAGGACAGAAATTCATCTGGGGAGTGTCAGCTTTCCAGGCTGTGGTTTGAAAACCCCACCCATTCCTTTACATATAAAGACACCTTATAGCCCAACTCAACGGTCACCAACACCAGACAGTTCAGGGGACAGATATGGTTGGTCTGCTTCCTGCCGGGTGGTGTTTAGCATGCCAAATATGCGCTCCATTGTCTCAGGCTCTAGATTCTAAATCCTCCGAGAGACTGCACAGTTCACAGCATCGAAGCAAACAAAGGGCCCTTTTGTTCTGTTGTTTAAGACTGGGCTCTCTCGGTTAGGTAGCTCTGGGTGGAGACCAGGCTGGCCTCGAACTCACAGAGATCCACCCAGCTCTACCTCCCGAGTGCTGGGAGCCAGAGCTGTCTTTTTCTCTTTTTAAACTGAGAGGTGGCTGTGGTGGCGCACGCCTTTCATCCTGGCACTCCGGGAAGAGAGGCAGGCGGATCTCCGAGTTCCAGGCCAGCCTGGTCTACAGAGTGAAGTCCAGGGTTACACCCTGAGACCCTTTCTCAAAAGAAGAAAAAAAACCAAAACAACAACAAATGGAAACTATTCTGGGGCTTGACGGCAGAATAAAGCCTTATCTTCTTACAGAATCCCTCCTCTCTTCCCTCCCTTCTCTCCTCCCTTTCTCCCTTCCCCTCAGGTTCTGACCCTTCTGTTCATCCTTGTCTTGATAAGGCATCGCTGGGAATCCTTCCAGCAAAGATCAACAGATCTTGGCCGCGGGTTGAATAAAAATGTAAGAAAAGCTAGGTGTTCTTTGATGTTTACTTGGTTGGCCATGCCTGCCCCCCAACTTAAGAACGGTGGCAGCCCTTAGATGAAGGGGAAGAGGAACTGTGCCCAGCTTTGCTGTGGGAGGTGGCGGCCAGCTTCTCTCTTCCTCTGCCTGTGAGGTACACAGGCTCCATCAGGGCGGGCGGGACTTCTGTTTATTCGGTCTGGGCTTCGCGCGCAGACATTTGTGATTTGTACTGCCAACAAACCTTAGCACACGCTGGGTAAGGAAAGAGTGAAGGATACTAATTCTTAATGGGCGGGCGTCCTTGGATGTGGTGAGCTTTCCTCTCATTGACTGCCGGGCCTCTAGTTACAGCAGGTGTCAGGTTTCAAGGCCCGCCTCTTAAGGAGCACTGCATCTGCTCCCGTGGTTATTACAGCAGCAGATGTTGGTTAAGAACCTGTCACTGGGCAGCGGTGGCGCTCGCCTTTGATCCCAGCATTCAGGAGCCAGAGGCAGGAGGATCTCTATGAGTATGAGGCTAGCCTGGTCTACAAAGCAAGTTCCAGGACAGCCAGGGCTGTTACAGAGAAACCCTGTCTGGAAAAACAAACATCTGTGACTTGTCATCCCCACCACCAGATTGCCTAGATCTAGAGTGGCCTAAGAGACACACCTGGGGGTGTCGGTGAAGGGCATTTCTAGAGAGGTTTAACTGTGGAAGGAAGACTCAGCCTTGATGTGGCTTGGGGTCCTGACTGAATAATAAGGAAAGGGAGAAGGAGCTGGAGAGGTGGCTCAGAGGTTAAGAGCATTGGCTGCTGTTGCTGAGGACCTGGGTTCAATTCCCAGCACCCACGTGGCAGCTCACAACCACCTGCAACTCCAGTTCCAGGGGATCCAGTGCCCTCTTCTGGCCTCCACAGTCACTGCATGCACGTGGTGCACACACATAGGTCTCCAGGCAAATCTTATGAAAAATAAAACTTGAAAATATTTGTAAACTTTTTAAAGGCAAGGAGGAGAAAGCGGGCTGGCACCAGCACCCATCCCTCTTCAGTTCTTGAGCGGACTCCGGGACCCGCTCCTTCCATTCCTTTCACCGTATCTTCCCTGTCATGATGGACTGTGCCCCCCCAATCATGTGCCAACAAGCCCTTCGTTGTGTGTGTGTGTGTGTGTTTGTGTGTGTGTGGTTTTTCGAGACAGGGTTTCTCTGTGTAGCCCTGGCTGTCCTGGAACTCACCCTGTAGACCAGGCTGGCCTCGAACTCACAGAGATCCGCCTGCCTCTGCCTCCCGAGTGCTGGGATTAAAGGCGAGCGCCACCCCCTGGCAAGCCCTTCATTCTTAAATCGCTTTTGTCAGGTATTTTGAACAGCAATGAGAGGAGTGAGTGACCCAGTGCCCTATGGGTGAAGTTCTAGGTTAACAGATGTCTGTCCCCCGTGGCCATACTTAATTCTTGGGGGTCTGTGGATAGCGTGCTGACCTGAGCCGTTAGTGTGCGCCCGTCTTCATACACCAAGTGAGCTTGCAGGGGTGACCCACTCCGGGCCCCGACTTTGATCCCAAGGGAGCTGCCGCCGGGTAAGAGCTCTGCCCAGCTCCGCTTTCTAACCCACGCGCCTTGCCCTCACCGCCCGCCCGCTCGTTGTGTTTCTGAAACACCTCACTTGCCGCTGGCCGGCCATCCCTCTCCTCCACAGAGCCTTCCCTCCTCTGCGCCAGCTGGAGTAGGCTCCTGCAGGCACCGGATGGGGCGCCTTGTCAAAGGGGGAAGTTGATCACTGGCTGGCCTGGGGAAGTGCCTTTGCAGGAGGCAGGCCGTAGGCATGCAGGCCCCGCCCCGGGACTGGGCCCAGCAAGGTGGGGTGGGGCCAGAGCGCTCATCAACATCCATCTGGTTAAAATACTGGGTGCCCAGTCAAATTTGCAGTGGGCGCGTTTTTCTCCCCCTCTTTCTCGGGTGCCCTCCAGGGCCTTGCCAACAGAGGTTAAGGCTTCTGCCACTCAGTATAACTTTAATAACTTACAAAGTGATTTTTTTTTTCTGGCAATACTTAGAACATAATGATGATCTACTTGGGGCATCCTTACATTAAACAGTTACTTACTGTTCGCATGAAATTTATCGTATGTTTGCTTTGGCATCTTCATGCTCAGCTGACGTCAAGATGGGCCGCACTTGGCTCCAAACTTATGGAGAAAGGTGAGGGTGTGGGACTTACGGAAGACGGATGGGGTAGGACACTACGTCTGCCTCTGGGCTCTTTCAAACGTCTCTGTTCTCCTTGTTAGAGCCATGCTTCCTCCGTTGGCTCCTTAAATGTGGGTCCATGCCCTTCCGATGGCAGGGTTCTTGCCTCCTGGAGCCTCCTGGTTCTTGGTGAGCCCAAACCTCTAGTTTTCAATTTAGAGCCTCTCACCCCAAACTGGGTGCTAGATATTTCCCCCCGCCCTCTGCACCGGACACCGGCATTGCGACCACACATGTTGTTTCATTTGACAGAGTCTCTTTAAGTAGCCCAGGCTGGCCTCAAACGCCGCCTTGTCTTCTTGCTTCAGCCTCCTGAGTGCTAGGATTAGAGGCCTAGCTTGATCTAAGGGTATTTCAACTTCAATTGAGGACACAGTACTTGTATCAGAAATGTGCCATCGCCAATGAGTTCTTAAGGAAAAAGTTTTCCCAGGTGAACTTTAGCTGAAGTTTTTAGAGCACAGATAAGTCCTTGTCTGCCAGCTGTCCATAGTGAAATGATCCATGAGAGAAGGTTATTGGCAACCACACTGATTAAGCCAATTAAAAGGGTTTTTCTGTTTTTTTTTTTTCTTTTGTCTTTTGTTTTTTGTTTTTCAAGACAAGGTTTCTCCTGGAACTCATTATGTAGACCAGGCTGGTCTCGAACTCCTAGAGATCCACCTGCCTCAGCCTTTTGAGTATGGGGATTAAAGGCGTGCACCACCACCACTGCCCAGCTCAATTAAAAGTTTTATTAATGGTCAGACCAAGAGTATGGATCCATGCTCTGGAAAGTCTTGGTGCCCAAGCTCCAGGGGTACAGTGTTTTAAGAGACAAAACAAAAATTGCATCAGTGCCTGAGCAGGAAGTAGGGTCGTGGCAGGGGGTGGAATTGGGGTGCTTCCATTAGTGAGGAATTTACGGTTGCCTGGTAACATCTGCTTTCCTTGCAAGGCTCAGCAACATCTTCCAGACACTGCATAACATGTGCGGACCGTGGTCAAGGGCATGGGCCATCCCAGAAGTGTTACCAAGGTGAATGTCACTGTCGGGTGGAAGGCCGAGAAGTGACCAGGCAGGGACGCAATAGCGTTTGGGACAGGAGGAGTGTCACTGTAATTGAAATGACATTGCCTTAATCATTTCAGTAGCAGATGCCTATGATGGACGCAGACTTTGCCAGGACTGTCCTTTGCTCCAGTTTAGTCCTGGTGAAGTTTGTTGTGTACTGGCCCCACATGGAGCAGGCTTCTGCCTGTTGGGTTTGTTGCTCTCCGGGTGGCGGCTTGCTTGCTGGTCTGGGCGCGCTAAGGGCTCCTCTTGATTACTCTCGGTGGCTTTGATTATCTTCCGCCACTCTCTAGATTATAACCCAGCGCCGAGGGGGTCCTGGTAAGAGCCCATATGGCAGAGCCACACACATCTTTCGTAGGTGTCGCCTCAGCTCAAAACTTGTACTTCCTTTGCTGGCCTGGAACTTGCAATGTAGACCCGGCTGGCCTTGAACTCATAGAGATCCGCCTGCCCCTGCCTCCCGAGTGCTGGGATTGAAGGTATGTGCTAGCAAGGTGTGTGCTAGCACAAATTCCAAATTTAGAATTCCTAGCAGCCACCAGGACTGGAGATTTGAAGGATTAACCTTTGACTCATCACTGTTTTCTGTGCCTCACACACAATAACCGACCACGTGATTGCCGCTCTTCTGCACACGGGCTTTGTACCTCTTAGGTTTCTCTTTCTGTAGGTGAGGAAAATCTGGTAATTACATCCTGGCTCTTCTTGTGGGGACCCCAGGACCTAGCTAGGCTGGCCCACTGGGACAGGGGTGACGGGGTAGATCTGGGGCCAGACTGCATGCCGCGCTCAGTCGGGTCCGGGAGTCTGCAGGCCAGTGCCATGCTCGGTCTGTCGTCTTGTGCCTGGGTCCCAGCATGTCACAGCCTCAGGGCTGAGTGCCGGGTACCTTCCTGGCTGTTGGCCACCTGGCGTCTTCCCCCGGTGACATTTCACTTTGGCTTTTCCTTTGAAGAGGTCTCTGAAGCCAGATTGTCCCACGTAAAGGTCAACAAGAAAGAGGAGATGATACGTTGACAGAAATGTAAGTTAAAAGGCAGGAAGTGCGATGGCTTCATACAATTAGATCGGAGAGGATGAGTTAAAAAAAGGGGGTCCTTGAAATTAGTCTTTAATTCTTTAGTCATTTTTCTCTAGAGTCATAAAGCAGGATGTGGAAAACAAACATTTCTATTCAATGTATACACACTTTGGCAAAACAAATAAAGGGCTTTGTGAGTATCCAGACCTCCTGGACAGCTGCTTAGTTGCCCCCCACCCCCCACCCCAAGTTCAGACCAAAGAATGGCCTCATGGTGGAGTAGGCAGAGCCCAGGCATTTTGTGTTTTTTTTTTTGTGTGTGTGTGTGGGGGGGCAGAGGTAAATGTTGGCTGCCTTCCTCAACTGCTCTCTAACCTTGTTATTTTGTGAGACAGGGTCTCACTGTGTAGCCCTGCCTGGCCTGGAACTCTAATGTAGACCAGGCTGGCCTCAAACTCAGAGCTCTGCCTGCCTCTGCCTCCCCGGTGCTGGGACTAAAGGTGTGCGCCACCATGTCCGGCTCCACCAGTGTGTTGAGACAAGTTATCGTCACTGAACTTGGGGCTCACTAATCCAGCTAGGCCACCTGACAAGTGAGTTCCAGGGACCCTCCTGCCTCTGCCTCCAGCTCCATCATTGGCTTTTTATGAGTTGGGAACTGAACTCCGTTCCACATCCTTGTGTGGCAAGCTGAGATTCACAATGGCCTCCCTGAGCACAGACAACGCTTTTGTTTTGCGCCGTAGAGACCGGACACCCCAATGTTTAAATATATTAAAATGAAAATTTGGGCTAGGCTGGCCTCATTCATAGCATTTCTTCTTCCTCTGTCTACCAGAGGAATGCTAGGGTTAAGGGCACGTGGTACCATGCCTGGTGAAATTTTATTACAATGAAGAAAATTATTTTATGTGTCTGGGTGTTTCGCCTGCCTGTACACCACATGTGTGCAGTGCGCCCAGACACCAGAGAGGGTGTCAGGGAACAGGAGTTACAGGTGGTTGTGAGCCACCGCTGTATAGCCAGAGCTCCTGCAGAATTCTGCAGCTGCTTTGATCCCAGTGTTGGCACCTGGCTTTGATCTGCCTTTTGTGACTGCTTCCTTTTGTGCGTCCCGCACCTTCTGTCTGAAGTATGTAAATCTTACCTGAGAGTTTCCTAAGGGATCAAAGCCTATGCAAAACTCCGTTGTCTTGAGATGTCTCTTAACGGAGAATTTGCACTGGCATCCTCTCTTTGGGGAGTTTAGATAAGAGATTTTGGTATACAGAAATCGACTTGCTAAAGGTGTGAATTATGTAACAATTAAAAAGCCTTTTGCTAAGCAACGGTCAGTCAGTTCGCCAGCGGCTGACCCCCTGCAGCTGGAAAGGCTAAAAATCATCCTTAGAGTGCCTCCATGAGTCTTCTTTTCTCAGACCCTCGTGAACCCACACCGATACAACAGTGTGGGTGCTGGGGATTGAACCCAGTCTGCTGCGAGAGAAGCCGGTTCTCTTAACCACTTGGCCTATTTCCCCAGTCCCAGAACCTGATTTTTAAAACTGTATGTTTGAATAGTGATTTCCCAGTTACAAAATACTTTTGTGCCACAGAAGTAACTTAACTTTTACTTCTTATGCATATGAGTATTTTGCCTGTATCTGTCGGCATACACCATGCTAGTGCCGTACCCGAGGAGACCGGAAGCAGCCATGTCGGATCCTCTGGACCTGGAGGGCCCCACCCACCTTTTTAAACGACTTGTGGGGTCTGTAGAGATGGCTCAGTAGTTCAGAACACTTACTGTTCTTTAAGCACTCTGAGAGTTATTCTATCTTCAAGGTGCCTTTTAGCAAGCATTTTTTGTTGTGACAGATGCTTTCGAATGTCTAGCATACTATGGACTCAGTTTTCCGTGTCCCCACAGGGAAGAGCTAGCTGAGCTGGCTCTTACACTGGGTGAGTCCAGTGTTTGGCTTCCAGTAATTTGGATGTCAATTTCTTTAGAGTCCTCCATAGATCTGAGAATGTCTAAATGGTGACAAAGGTCAGACTCCTTTAAGGGGACACAGGTGAGTGTGTACGTGGCACACAGACTGTTCAGGGATGGATTCGCTTGTTTTCGGCTCCTTCCAGACACCACATTCTTTATTTCTTGTGCACCTTGTTGGGCCGCCTTCTCTCGGTCCTCAACAGCCAGGCATTCGGAATATCCGGCCACCTGCCCCCTCCAGGGACGAGGAGTGTCCCCTGTGCCGAGGGAGCGCTGCGGCACGCGGCTCTGCTCTGAGCGCTCATCCCACATCCTTTCTGTGCACCCAGCATTTGAAGCAGCCAGCCAGCAATTTAGCCCCAGGAGGACAAATTACTCACAGGTCTATAAAAGTACAGCAATTCCGAGGCCGAGGCTCGCCAGTGCTTGCCCAGCTCCCCGTGGTAACTGGGGCAGCCTTCCTTCTCAGGGGCTTTTTTTTTTTTTTCACCTGTGGGTTCCAGGCTACATCCCAGACTTATCTGTCTTTAGGGGCGCTTCCAGACGTGTCTGTGGGAAGGACGAGGTGGCTGACACCCCTTGCAAAGAGCTGTCCCCATCAACTCCACACATCCCCTCCTATCTCGGGAAGTCACCTGGCAGGTATGCCGTGGTGGCAGAAAGGCAATGTTTGTGCATCCTGCACACGCTGTTGGGGACGTGTCCTCCAGCTTGCCTCTGCCTTCCTGAGCTGAGCATGCCTTCAAAGCTTTGCTCTCAAAATTAAAAAAAAATCTTCCTTATGATTGCTTTTTTTTTTTTTAAAGGTTTGTTTATTTATCATGTACACAGTGTTCTGTCTGTATGCATTCCTGTGGGCCAGAAGAGGGAGCCAGATCTCATTACAGGTGGTTGTGAGCCACCATGTGGGTGCTGGGAATTGAACTCAGGACCTCTGGAAGAGCAGCCAGTGCTCTTAACCTCTGAGCCATCTCTCCAGCCCCACGATTGCTTCTTAAAGTCTTCCCATTTTCTCCGGTCCTGGACCACACACACATATACGCCCTAGGTAGAGGGGTTCCCACTCTGCCCTCAATTTGGAGCCGAAAACCTAGAAACCGTGTATATGGCCTTAGTTAGCAAATGGCCTGGCCTTCCTTCATCTTTCCCGAGAGCTGACCCTGCTCTATTGAAGCCTTGAGCTGAGATGGGGCTTTAGATTCCTACTGTAACGGAACAGCCCAAGCTGCTGTGCGCAGGCCCGGTGTGTTCATTAAGCAGGGGCTCGTTTCATGGTCCTAACACTCAGAGCAGAAGGGCCATTCCATGTAACAGATGGCCCCGGGAGTATGGCGGAGAGCGTTTACCCGCTGCGGCTGGAGTGATCTGGAGAGGCGGAGAGAAGAGCTTAGACTCAAATCAGAACTGAAGCATGTGGAGGAGGAGCTACTGGCAAGAGCTTCGCCCTGCTCCCCGTTGGGTGGTGGGATGGATCACTCTTAGCCATTCTGTTGTTTTTTTTCCATCAGCATTTTAAAATGCCATTATATGCTATGATGCTCATCGGTTTGAGCGAAACTTGGTGCTTGTCAGTGAATACAAAGGCTTATCCAGCCATCACCATGATTGCCAGAGTTTCCACTACTCACCCCTACATAACCTGTTCATTTGCTCCTTGCTCCTTCCTCCTTGGCTCCCCCAGTTCCAGGAAAGCACTAAGTTCTTTCTGTCTGGATTCCAAACATTTTTTACAAATGGACCACCCCAACGTATTTACAATCGGCTTCTTTCACTTAGCGTGGTGTTGTCCAAGCCTGTCCACGTTTTGGCATGGGTCGGTACTTTATGACTTTGTATGGATCAATGATAGTCCACAACACGGAACACTCGGGTTGTTTACACATTTTGGCTATTATAAATTTTGGGGCGTATAGTTGTGAACGGAGTTGCTGAGGCATGAGCCAAACCTGAGTTAAACTTCTGTTTAGCTGTTTCAGTCTTTTTAGGTGTGTGTTGGGGTCCCTGCAGGCCACGAGGCTTGCAGGGAAATGATGCATGTGGGGTGAAGAGTGGGTCAGCATCACATTAGCAAGCACTGGGTCAAAATCTTCCAGAGTCTGACCCCCCCAGGCTTACTTTTCTTACATGTTAAGGCAGAGTAAAACTTTGGGGGAAAGTCTCCACAGTCATCACAACCAGGCTTCCGGAATGGCTGCATTGAAACTCCCTTGCCAAGCAGCAAAGCCCCTGTGACCTTTACAATAAGAATGAGGCCTATGGGCTCCTGAACAGCGCTCAGGGTAAGGGCCTGGGGAGGAAGCACTTGTCATAAACACGCAGACGGACTCTACTGATGGAGGATGCAAAGTACCTGAGACCTCTCTCGTAAGGTTGGCTCTAGTCACGGAGAGACAGAGCTCGAGATAAAGGCCTAAATAGTGCCCAGGATTTGGGGTATCGGGAGGGCTGGCTCCATAGGATAGCAAAAGATGACCGGGTTGTTAGCCAACACGCACCCCAGGTGACGGGGCTTCGGTTCCTTCCCGTGATGAGAACAGGCCCACGTGTTTAACGATTCTGGTTCCTCCAGTGCTTTCTCTAAGCTCTGCCTCCTACACGGGGTAGTTTTCTGTTTTGTTCTCGAATTATCGGTACTTTCAAATCGCAGTAGAAGGCACAAAATACGAAACAATTTAACCGTCTTAAAGTCAGTAGCATTGAGTAGCTCATAATGTGTTTTGTTTGTTTTTGTTTGTTTGAGACAGGGTCTCTCTACCTAGCCCTGTCCTGGAACTCACTATGTAGACCAGGCTGGCCTTGAACTCTGCAGACCCACGTGCTTCTGCCTTCAGAGTTGCTGGGTTTTGAGATGTGCTCCACCACACCCAGCATATTCATAGTGTTGTGTCCATCGCCACCACGACCCTCTTTGGTTTTTATTTTTACTTTAAAACAGTCATTGTCATCATCAATATTATTGTTTACTATTATTAGTGTAGTGCTGGACTGCTGCGACCCGGGGCTTTGTACCTGTTTGGCAAGGTGAGGCAAGATGCACCCAGGCACGGTGAGGTGCCCGGCAAGGCTCAGGGGGAATGGTAGGACCAGATGCACTGTCAGGCGCAGGAAGGGGCGTGGCAAGGCCCGGGAGGATGCTCGAGGCAAGGTGCCAGGCGCACCCTGCGGGGAGGTCCACCGAATGAGCGAATGAGCGTGTCCCAAAGCCGCTGTCCTTCCCAGGCACCACTCCAGGGCACCTGTTGGTGCAAAGAAGTCCTGCTTTCATCTGGTTGATTTCCTCTTGCTCTGCTTGGGCCCTGGCAGTTGCCATAAGCAGATCTTGGGGGGAAAGGGGCTGTGGAAAGTGATTGCCGAGCTGTGGGAGAGCAGGAGGTGTGGAGGTCAAAGTGTGCCTTTGTTTTTAGGGGAAGCCCCGTAGGCCTTAAGAGTAGTGCAGACCCTCCGGGGCAGGGCCCCGCCCTCAACACGCTGCTGGGAGACACACGCTCTCCCCACTCGGGCCTTTTGAGATGCACTTCTGCCTGCTTCCATCCGGGGAAGTCCTGACCGCTCTGGCTTGGATCTTCGGGTCTACCATTAAAGTCTCTTTCTTTGCCTGTCTGGGCTTTTTTGAGACAGGGTCTTGCACTGTATCCCAGACTGTCCTCAAACTCTCCATCCTCCTGTCTCGGATTCCTGAGTGCTGGGATTATAGGTGTGAATTACAAAGCCTGGTTTTCCTGGCTTCCTTTCCTTTTTCTGATCATTTTGTCAATAATCTGCAGTGTGTGTACTGTATTTGTGTGTGTGCCCTGCAGTGTGTGTACTGTATTTGTGTGTGTGCCCTGCAGTGTGTGTATTGTTTGTGTGTGTGCCCTGCAGTGTGTGTATTGTGTTTATGTGTGCACCCTGCAGTGTGTGTATTGTATGTGTGTGCCCTGCAGTGTGTGTGTTGTGTGTGTGCGTGCCCTGCAGTGTGTATTGTGTTTGTGGATACAAGAGTAGCTTTCTTGGGGCTGGAGAGCTGGCTCAGGTGAAGAGCATTCATTGGCTGCTCCTCCAGAGGACTTTGATTCTCAGCACCTAATGGCAGTTCACAGCCACCTGGAACTCCAGGTCCGTGGAGTCAGCGCCCTCTTCTGGCCTCTGTGGGCACAGACATGCACATAGGCAAACACCCATACAGCCGGAACCCAAAGCAAGGCCAAGAAAAACCCGCAACAGCAGCTCTCCTCTCGTTGTCCCCGACTTCCGCACTGACCGGCAGACAGGCAGCTGCACGTCCAAATTCACGGCGGGTGCCACTGTCCCCTCGAGCACCTCATTAATGAGATAATTCTTTATCTTAAAAGACAAATTGTGTAATTAAGAGCTGATTATGCACCCATCAAACAGTTCTTCACTCCAACTGGAGGAGCCCTTTAAGTAGCCGATTCTCCTCGCTGCATTTATCGGGGTAGCTCATCAGCTATTGGGCAGCGATCTCCACGCATGCTGAGGGTGAGCACCCAGGGCTGAAGGACAGGATGAGATGCAGAGAAAGTGTTGTGGACCCATGCATCTATTCCAAGGAGTCCCCCAAGAACGCATTTATTAAGTTGAAGAAATATTTAGCAGATTTGTAGGCCATCTCTGTCTCTCATCAGTGAGACAACAGTCTAGACCGTTACAGAGTCTCACCATGTAGCTCAGGCTGGCTTCTGCCTGTCTGTCAATCAGTCAATCATCATCTGTTGTGACAGGATCTCCCTGTGTGACGGGCTGGTCTTGAACCCGTGGCTCCTGCTGCAGTGTCCCCGGTACCAAGCTTACAGCCGTGCATTGGCGCTCCTTGCTTTTTGAACAGTTCTTTGCGCTCTGGAGGAGGGCAGGCGCTGGGATTGAGAACGCCGTGTCTTCACGCTATATCTGCAGGGAGGGTTGCTCTCGGGCCTGTTCAATGACATCACACACCCACAGGGCCTTAGGGTAGGGCCTGGAGCATGGTATGGGCTTAACATACGGGCTAGCCTATGATTATTGTCAGTGGGCCATCGCCGGTTTGGAGGGCTTTACTCTTGCGGCACTAGATACAGAACTAAGAGGCCGTGGGAGAGCACGCCAGTGTGGCGAGGGAAGTGACTGAGAGGAGTGTCAGTGTGTCTGTCCCCTCGTGCCTCCCCACGCTGTACCCCGGCTCTCTCTTCCTCTTTCTCACTGGTTGTGGTTCTCATCAGCTTTTCCTTTTCGAGTCTGAATGTTGCTGTTTCAGGTGGCCAGTGGGTTCCTTCACGCTTGGAGTTTATAGATTTTATTTTCTTAATTGTTAGGTGTTAAGTTTGTGTTCCTTGGCCAGGAAAGCAGCTAAGCTGTCTGTTCCCTGACAGGTAAAGATGGTTGCCTTGGAAACACTCAGATACTTTGTCCCGATGAGAGACTTAAAAAACTTTTAGAAAGAAGGATGTGTGTGTGAGTTTAGACACCATGTGGATGTAGTACCAGCGGAAACCAGAAGAGGGCAGAAGATCTCTGAAACTGGAGATACAGGTGGTTGTGAGTCACCATGTGGGTGTTGGGAATTGAACCCAGGTCCTCTGCAAGAGCAGCCAGTGCTCTTAACCTCTGAGCCATCTCTCCAGCTCTACAAGACCAATGGGGTCTGGACTTCAAAGTGGAGTCACTTATACTTTCTGTGAGCCTCTGCTCATCTATGGCATGGGAACTGCAGGTGTCCAGCCAGGAACACGACTAGGGGGCCACTGTAGGGCTTGCAGGGCAGAGTGGGCACCAGCGGTTTTTCTCTCCAGACCCTGCCCTCTGTCTACAGGACAGCGCACTCACTCCTGAGCTGGCACCTCCGTCCACACCACATCTTTCTTTGCTTTTATGTGCTTGCTCTGTCTCTCACAGTTTGGGGACATCCAAACGAGTTTCTCACAGGATGCAGCGGTGGGGTTTTGGATTCTTGGGACTCCGTGCTCATTTGCAGATCTTATTGTGCTTCTTGGTCCTGGTGTTTAAGTGGGAGAGCAGTCTCCAACCCACTTGATTCGATGCTTAGCATCTCACATTCTCCAGGGACACACCAGGAGGCGTGGCTTCTCCACCAGCCATTGAGGATAACTTTGCTGGAACCGCCCTGTCCATTGTAGGTTGCTTAGGAACATTCTTGGCCTCTGTTTGCTGTTATCCGTCAGTGTGGCAATTGAAGATGTCTCTAGACATTGCCAGATGTACCATGGGGGCAAGGTCCACTCTTCCCACTCCCACTTGGCCAATTCTCAGCCATCGTTTGATTTTTGCCCAGGGGTGAGACTCTCCTTCACTGGCCTTCAGTGTTCGGCAAAAAAAAAAAAACCCCGACACACACTCCAGGGTTTTGTGTCTTGAAGGATGAATCATCAAATTGCGAGCCAAGTGGTCTTGGTGCAGAATGGGCTGGGATAATGTCATCGTTGAAGGGCCCAGGCTAGGGTCTATATCTAGCCATTCTGTGTTGACATGCTGCCTTTTGACTTTGTAAATTTTACTGGCTGGCTTCCCCGGCTTGCTCAGCCAGCTTTCTTCCGCAGTCCAGGCACACCTGCCTGTGGAGAGGTAGCTGACCGAGGCCGAAGCAAAACTCGCCATTCATGGCTGGATAGCAAAAGAAAGAAGAAAGGACATGCCCTTAGGGGCCCAGCTTCCTCCCCCTAGGCCTCGCCTCTCAAAGGTTACACTGCCTCCCAGTAGCCTGCAGGCTGAGGACCAAGCCTTCACCATACGGGCCTCTGGGGGACATTTACGATGGAGACCGTAACATAATGTTTCAGGACTGAAGGGTGGAGGGGATTCTCCTGGATTCTGTGATCCAGCAAACCTTTTCAGAATGGCCAACCCCGGGCAGGGAGATTTTAAGGTCAGTGAGGACCAGAGTGAGACGAGGCAGGATCGCTGCACTCATGAACTTGGAGTTCTGTCTGCTCAGGATCAAGGCCGTCCACACCCCAGCGTGGAGGCGGAAGGGTCTCATGCGCCCTCACTCCTAACTGAGGAGCTATGGACAGTGGATGGCTTCGGGGCAGGGACAGTCACTTTTCATTAAGGGTAGGGCTCCTCCTGGGTCAGCCACACTCTAGAGCAGTGGTTCTCAACCTTCCCTTTAACGCTGCGACCCTTTAATACAGTTCCTCATGGTGTGCTAACCCTCCCCTCCCAACCATAACTTTATTTACATTGCTACTTCATGACTGTAATTTTGCTACTGTTATGAATCGTAATGTGAATATCTGTGTTTTCTGATGGACTTAGGTGACCCCTGTGAAAGGGTCCTTCAACCCCAAAAGGGGTGGAGATCAGTAGGTTGAGAACTGTTGTTTGAGTGGGTGGTCCCACTCCCAGGACTATATGGGAAGCACAAAATGTAATTGATGGGTTATTTAAAAGACACAAGGTTGGAGGGTCAGGAGGGTTGTGGTTCTGGGAGGAGTTAAGAAGAGTTAGGGTAAATATGATCAAAATACCTCGTATGGAATTCTCAAGGCATTTTACAAGAAAAGGAATGGACCCTGAACATGCCTGTCAGCATAGCCTCAGATGGCCAGCGGTCACTAGTTCCTCAGTACATGTGCCTACAGGCTCCGGATGCGTTCACTGAGTCCAGCCTGCACTACCTGGGAAGACCTGACTCCTTTTGACTTGTAAGTTGGGCAGGGTGATATGCTTGCTAATACTTGCAGTACATATTTGTCCGGGGTGGGCCAGGTGTCCACTCTTGCTAGAACACAGCTTCGTGTGCGTGATCACGCGTTCACAAGCCTCCTCCCCGCTGGAGGCCTTGGAGGATGGTGGTGAACGCTGGCTGCTTTGCTATGAGATAATTGGTACTGAATTCCTCGTGTATTAGGTGTGTGGTATTTTTATTGTTCTGCTTTTAACAAAGGAATTTGCAAGTCTGGAAAGTCAGAATGAGCTGGTTGGAGCATTTCTTGGATTAGGAAAACCGGTCCTAATGAATTTTATTCACTATGCATTCCAGGCCGCTAATCTTAATAGGTTCGTGCTGGATTACTTCGATTTAGCATTAATTGTTTTATATACTATAGCAGAAAAATGTGACCGGGGCAAGCCTCCTAAACAGCTATTTAAGACTCGCCTCCTCTGCGCCTTCTCCTTTCTTCTCCAGTCCTGGGGACCGACCCAGGGCTATTTTGCATGCCAAGCAAGCGCCGTCTCAGAGATCTACACTCAGAGGCCATTAGTCACCTTGCTTAGATGGGGGCGTTATGTTTCTTTTGCATATGACACCAAACTTCGTGTGCAGTCGTTGGGGGGCTCTGAAATCCTGTCGTGGGGCCTTTTAAATACTAAAACACATGGGCGTTCGCACTTTGGCTGGATCTCTGACTCCTGTAGTTACTGTTTCACTGATATATGCAGATCCTTCCTGAGTTGGCATGTTGCAGTATACCATCTAAAAAAAAAAAATCGTGAGGCTGGAGAGATGGCTTCCAAGCGCTGGATGCTCTTGCAGAGGACACAGGGTGACTCACGGTCATCCATGACACCTGTCCTCGGGTGGCCTCCTTCAGTTGTGGTGTTCTGATGAGTGCAGCAGGGCTGAGAGGAACGCTTGCTTCCCCTCACAGCCCCGGTTTGGAGGCTCTGGTCCCCAAACGGAGCTGCGTGTGTGACCACCCTTGCTTGCCCTCACAGCCCCGGTTTGGAGGCTCTGGTGCCCGGACTGAGCTGCGTGTGTGACAACCCTTTCTTTACCTTGCAGGGCCCTGAAGCTGCCACAGACTCCGCCGTGACGTGTTGTCATCCAGGCGCCAGCCATCCTCAGTGAGAAGGGCCGGGAACCTTACTCCAGGTACTGCCTGCCCTTGGCACCCCGGAACACGGACATTTTTGCGCTGAAATGTATCGTTCATTTCAACCCAACCTAACTGGTAGCTATATAATCCTGTCGTAGTGAATTTGGACATAGAACCCAGGGCCTTGCCTGTGCTGGAGAAGCACCTGACCTCTGAACCTGGTAACCAGCCCCTTCTTATATTTAAAATTCCCAACACTTTTTCAGACTTGAGAGTTATGAGCGGGAGTTGGCGGGGGGTGGGGGGGTGGGGGGGGTGGGGTGTCAAAGTTGGCCAGAGAGACTGCCTTGCTTTTCTTTTTAAATAAAAGTAGCTCACCTAAAAAATAAGTTTGGGTTCTGCATAGAAAAAGGGTGCTACTGGAACTATACTTTAAAAGTCGATTGCTCAAATCAAGTGTGGCGGCCCACGCCATGAGTCCCAACACTCAGTAGGCAGAAGCAAGTGGATTTTTGTGAGTTGGAGGCCAGCTTGGTCCGCATATCGAGTTACAGGACAGCCAGGGCTACATAGAGATCCTGCCCCATAATTAATTAATTAATGAAAACACAAATAGTTGTGGGAAAAAGTCTACTGCTCTCTCTACTTTCTATTAAATTACAGATTCACTGGGTGTGGAGATTTCATTGTTTTTTCTTGCTGTGTTATCATCTGGAAACATTGACGGGTAAAGCTTTCAGTGTGTAGAGGGCACACAGAGAGTAAGGAGTGTGTGTGTGTGTGTGTGTGTGTGTGTGTGTGTGTGTGTGTGTGCGTGTACACAATGAGCCTCACTCACACATTCTTACAGTCATTTATGGCCATTCACAGCCTTCATTCTGTCTGCCTCTATTGAGAATGCCCACATAATCAGGTTCAGCAGACCACAGGAGTCCTTCATCAGAAGGCATTTGTGGGGGACAAAGCCAGTGTGACCTGTGTCACATGTGAGTGACATGTGAGTGGCTGGGCCTCAGCGCCGTGCGGGGAGGATTAAGAAGGGAGGAGGAAGGGGCCAGGGGTGTGGATCTGTAGGGAGGATTAGGCTGTAAGCGGTACCTGCTGATGAAGCTGCTGTAGCCGCATTAATAATGTCTTCCTGTCATTGATTCCCTTGATAATAATTCCCTTATAATAAGGCCTTCCTGTCTTGGCCAGGCATGTTTATGCCTCCGTCTTCACTGAGAACAGGGACCTTCATGTAGTCATTCCTGAATGGGGGGCGGGGGAGGTGTAGTATACAGTAGGTACTCAATGAATATTTGTTGTGCTCATCAGCTACTGTCTTCTCCCCACGTGGATGAGTGTGCCATGAGGTCAGGGGGCGTGCATGGCTCACCTTTTGTAGGTTCTGAAACCCTGGAACGATTGCAGGTGCGGAGTGACCCTAGGTGCAGAGTTGCCAGGTGTCCCTTGCCAAAGCCGGGACCTCACCAGTGAGGAGCTGGGAGGGTGCCGTGCATGGGCAGGCGCCTCTGGGTGCTGGGCTGAGAGAGCCTGGGCAACCCCGCCCGCATTCAGTGCACGCTGGTGTAGTCAAACGCTGCTGAACTGAGGACGCACGTCCTACCGTACCAAGTGTTTCGGCTTTCCTGGCGGCCTGGTGGAGGGCAGCCTCCTCGTGACCTAACACGAGCGTGTTGACAGCCGGAGCAGCCTGGACCTGAGCTGCGGCGCCCTGGGGTTGGGCAATGCTGTACGGAAGCGTAGGGGAAGTCGTGGGTTGGTCCTCAGGCGCAGGTCTGGAACCATCGCTGCCAAGCTTGACAGCTAAAATCACCAAGGCAGCTAGCTAGCTCCCCACCGTCCTTTCTTGGGAGAAGAGACACAGGGCGGGTGATGTCTGGTACATCACCGGGAGGCCTTCCTGTCTTGGCCAGACATGTTTATGCCTCCGTCCACACCAAGGACAGGAGCTACATGTGGTCTGACTCCTCATCATCCACAGGTAGGATTTGTAGTATACAGTAGGTACTCAATAAATGTTTGTTGTGCAGACGGTTGGGTCTAAACAATTACTTGCTTTCTCCTCCACGTAGATGAGTGCACCATGAGGTCCGGGGCAGTGCATGGCTCATCTTTTGTAGGTTCTGAAATCCTGGAATGACGACGATCCAGGGTGGAGACCTTCTTTTTTGGAGAGAGGGCCTTATATAGCCCTGGATGGCCTGAAGCTCCATGTATAGACCAGGTTGGACTCAAAGACCCACTGGTCTCTGCCTCTCAAAAGCTGAGATGAAAGATGTGTGCCACAATATGCCTGAAACATTTTCAATGTTACTATAGGTCGTGGGTTTTTTTTTTTTAATTTTAATTTAATTTTTTTTGTCAGTGTCATATGTGTGTGTGTGTGTGTGTGTGTGTGTGTGTGTGTGTGTGTAATGTATTGTGACCCATTTCCTCATGGTGTAGGACTCATTGGGTAGAGCTGCCGGCCAGGCAGGGTCAGGCCGCTCAGCTTGGAGATCTCCTGTAGCTTGTTGTCAAGGGGCCTCTCCCAGCATGGTGGCTTGCTGGGACAAACCAGTACAGAGGGGCTGCAGACAGGATAGGGCCACTGCGGGAGAGACAGCCTCCCCGTGGGGTTCCGAGGGTCTCTGGGTTCCGAGGCTGCCTCAGGCCATCCGAGTGGGACTGGAGAGCTCATCTGGCTGTGCTCGAGTCTCCGGGTCCTGGGAGTGTGCTGGCCGGTGGTTTGTCTCAGTAGTCACACACAGCCTTACGGGGGGAGCATGGTGGCTTCACCCTTCTTGAGAACTGCGCTCTTCTGTTTGGCTGTACGGGAACACGTGTTCTGGAATCTTGAAAGACTGTCTCATTGCTGTAGCAGCCGAGGAGTCCTCAAAGTAGGTGGTCAGGTGACAGTGGGGGTCTATGGTCAGTCTTGCTTAAGACCTAAGTTGAAATGTCTGGATTCAGTTTTTAGGAGTTCTTTAAAGGGCTGGGAGTGTAACTCACCAGTGGGTGTGTGACTAGCACATTCCATCCCCAGCACCAAATACCACATGCACACCACACACACACACACACACACACACACACACACACACACACACACACACACACACGACTTAAAAAATAGTAGATAGACCTATGGCTTTCTTTTCAGATGTAGAATCGATCATCAGAAAGAAGGGAGCATTTCACCTCGTTGGGTCCAGAATGTTGGCATTTGAGGCAGTGGGTCAAGCTCAGGTCCTGGAGTGATGTGTGGTTACCACGTTACATTACCGAGTAAAGCAGGCAGTTGACACAGCCACTGACCTCTGCTGAAACTCGCTCTTGGTGGCCACAGCACTCTCCCGGGGGCAGTCAGTTTCGTTCCTTGAGAATTCCTCCAGCATTCTGGGCGCCTTCCTCCACCTCCACCGCTGCTGGTCTCTGATCATTCAGATAAACATTCCGATCGATCTTCGAAGACCTCTGTGTAACTGGACGTTTTCTTCTTGCTCTCTGAAGAAGTCGAGACAGAGCAAACTTCCTCTCTTTGAGGCTGTTCTGTTCCTGCCTCCCAGGGTGGCCACCTAGTGTGCGCGCATCACACAGAAGGAGACCTCGTGGCAGGGACAGTATGGCTGGGAGACTTTGGAGAGTGAGGACAGGCTTGGCCTGAATGAGTATTTCAGATTATAAATACCTTTCTTCCGGAGCGAGCGTCTGAGATTTTGGCCACCAGTGAAGCTGTGACTTGGAATAAGACAGGAAGACCTCCCACAAAATGTGGCATTTCCTGCGTAGGGATTATTTGTGCATGACTTCTGCCTAGATAGTACCCATGGCAACCAGGGGCGTGTGTTCTGTGTACCTGAAGGCTCTTAGAGAGGTAAGCCCAGCAGGTTGTAACATTTGCTTATGCAAAGATACTTTCACCAATCAGATTAAAATACTGCTCAAGAAGGCGTCAAAACAGGAGGCTGTAGCCCAGCAACCGGAAGTCCTGGACTTGGTTTTCCCCCCTCTTCCGGTGTTTTTCACGACAAATCTGGTCTTCCCCTAAGTAGAGGTGTGAATCCTGAGGTGTGAGTGGAGCGAGGCCAGGCTAGACTCCTCCAGGGGTTGGTCCTGCCGAGCCCTCCTGCCTCTCCCTGGCTTCTGACCAGCGGTTTCTCGTGTGTTGTCCCCCACACATGCCAGCAGCTGCAGGTGCAGGCTGTTTTTCTCCCCAGTAATGGCTGGAAGGTAAAACTCCTGACGGCCCTCACAGTCTGTACCACAAAGACGTGTGCTGGGAAATGCCCCCCACCTCCCTCTCTCTCCCTCTAGCCCAGCAGCCATTAGCTCCCGAATAACCTGTGAATTATTCCTTTTCCCCAAGCCCAATCTTTAGAATTCATGTGGGCTCTTCCAGCTCGGGCCTGAGTGAGAGAAGCCTGGCTTTTCGGTGTTAATTCCAAAGCTCAGAGAAATACCTAAAAACACAGCTGGAGAGGGCAATCCTGGTCTTTTGGCTGTTTTCATAAAGCCAATAAAAATGGTTCAGTATTAATGATTTCGTATGTGTAGTCAGACTTTTTTGTAGGAACAGTCAGCTCTGCAATAATGACATGGAGACTTAGGAAATATGAAAGCTCGACTCATAGCTTAGGCTTGTTTCTAACTAGCTCTTGTAACTTAAATTAACCCATATTTATATTAATCTCTGATTTGCCTCATGGCTTTTTACCTCTCTTCCATCTTGCACCTCCTGTTTCCTCTCGGTCTGCCTGGCGACTCTGTCTTCTTCCCAGAGCTCTCTCTGTCCAGAAGTTCCCGCTCTACCAAGCTATTGGCCATTTATCTTTTTATTAAACCAACCACAGTGACACATCTTCACACAGTGTGAGGGACTATTCCACAACACATATGGTCCAACCTGATTCTGTACAAAAGACCGTTTCACTCAGTCCACGGCAGTGGCTAACAACATTTGAAGCTGTCCAGGCCCTGGGATATGGAGCGGGGGTCCGCTGTAGGAGGCGCAAGCATTTGTGGGTCAGCTGTAGGGGAATTTGTTTCTTTCTGTATTTAATTTTGGAAATTTCCAGACCTGCACAGAGACAGAGAAAAACATAACAAAACCCCAGACCTAATTATCAGCGTTCTCTGTGTAGACATGAGATGGGTTGACCTTACTGGACTCGCTTATCTTCCCTCTTTCCTCTTGTTTGTTGATTTCGTTAGGGAGATTTTTCTCCCTCTAATTCAGAAGCATTGCACATTCATTATAAGGGAAAAACAGTAAAAATTCAGGAAATAAAAGAGGCCTATAATCCTCTAGAGAGGCATTAGTCTCCACCCTCCTGCCCTGGAAATTCTTTATATACTGTTTGTTTTTTTATACTTCCCCCTACTTTACAGACATATAATATTTCTAGCATATTTAATCTCTCTGGCTTGTCTGGAGTTCCCTCTATATACCTTTTCCAAGCCCCTGCTGTCTGTATGATTTCTAGAACATTCCTAACACAGCCCTGGGCGGTTCATGCAGCTGAAATGATCTCCTACACTTCAAAGCGAGCAGGAGGGGAGGGAGGGAGGGAGGGAGGGAGGGAGGGAGGGAGGGAGGGGCGGAGGAGAGAGGGAGGGGAGGGAGGGGCGGAGGAGGGAGGGAGGGAGGGAGGGAGGGAGGGATACCGTAGGAGGCCTCCTGTCGAGCTCAGAGCGATCGATTACATTTTGCTTTCAGGAACTGGTTGTCACTGAATGCATGTCAATCATTTTGTGCTTGTGGATTTGGGGGGGGGGGGCGGGATGACACAGCAGGAGGCACGCGTGGACAAATTTGTGTCCAGCCAGCTTGAGGTTCTAAAGTGGGTCCGGGGCCAGCCGGGCTACATGGCCGGGCTCTGATACAAGACAAGTCGGTGGTTGGTGGTGTGACGAGGCTGCCTGGGACTCTGGCTTCCATCCCCAGCACGAAAGAATGAACAATAATATCAAACCCAAATTGAGTCAGCTTAGCCCTGGCAGAGAAGCCAGCTTTTGAAAGTAGGTGACTGGAGTTCAGGTCCTGGCCCTGCACCGTCTGAGTTATGTGAGTTGAGCATTGCGCCACCGAAACCCCACCCTTCTGTCCTTATAAGAGGACAGACAGCGGCAACCTCTGACTTGAAAGAGCCTGGCCTGGCTCCGATGTCTCACCTTGCTTCTTCCTAGCAGGCCCAGCTCACCAAAAGCTGACTCTTTTTCTTCCCAGCTCCGGTCCCCTTTTCTTGGTCTACCTTCGAACCACTGGATTTTGAAGCAATTCCATTTTTTTTTTATTTGTCTTTTTTTTTTTTTTTTTACCGAGTTGTTTGTGATGGTGGGAGGACCTGAGGAGGAGTGAGTGAAGTTTCTAGAAGTCTGGGAGAGGTAAGGTGTGTTCCCTGGCTTGGTGTGTATATTGTGACCAGCCCAGGCTCGTTAAAGGTGTGTTGACAGGGTAAATGAATGAGCCGGGAAAGTATTCACTGGTTAGTCAATCGAAAGTGAAATTAGTGTTTGCATGGAATCCTCTGCCTTATTCTGGTTCCTGGTCCTCTTTCCAAGAAGATGTGTCGAGAAGGCGCCAAAGGAAATTGCAGTTCACCATTCGGGATACCTTGAAGGCCCAGGGAAGGAAAAGCACCAGCATTCCATCCCAGGGGAGCATGAATGAAGCCTACTTTATGGACATGCCTACCCCTTGGACCCAGATCCCAGTTAGTCCTGCTCCATTGGGACCGTGCACATAGCTCGTACCCGTGTGTCCCTGAGAGGATCTCTGTCATTGCTCTGGTTGGTGTCGTCCCATACCCAGGGTGGGTTGTTTCTGGTTTGGGTTAGCGGCTTTGAGAAAGAAAGCTTGGGTATGGTGAAGCCGACGGAACCAGTGGGGTCTGTGACAAAGCAGTTCAGACCCCGTTGCAGTGAGGAAGCCAGAGCCGACGGGATGACCTGCCTGTGATTAAGATTTAAAAGGAAAAGGATGATTGGTAGTGTGATGGTACAGATACTAAGGCGGCTTTTAAGAAAAGCGTGGTTGGCTTTTCATCGTCCCCTAATGCTTTATCCCCCCAGGGTCTCACAAGACCTGCAGTGTGAGACAAGGGTAGTTATCTCCATCATGTGTGTGTGTGCGTCTGTGTGGGTGCCATGCGTGTGTGTCATTTGTGTGTGTGTGTGTCTGTGTGTCTCTGTGAGTGCCAGTGCCTGTGTGGCCAGAAGAGGGCCTTGGGTCTTCTGGGGGCAGGCTTGGTACTTGTGCGAGTGTCACAGCCAGCGTCTGTCACACCCAGACTCATTGGTTTGGGCCTCTACAGTGTGCGTGCGTGCGTGCGTGCGTGCGTGGTCCCAACACTGCTCGGTCACCTGGGAGCCATGAGAAACTCAGTCCTTAGCTTCTGACATGGCTGAGGGCTGAGGCTATGTTAGTGGCTTCCCCTCCCACCCTCCACCCCCAATCTGGACCTTGAAGAACAGTTTCTTATCATGTAGGTACGAAGTGTCTTCAAAGGTCTGTGTGTTGGGTAGGTCTCGTCACTGAGAGGTTATTGGATCATGGAGCCTCTGCTTAATCAATGGATCAGTCCACTGATGTTTCATAATTCGGTGGCACTCTTGGCTGACAGTAGTGTAGATGGATTCTTCTATCAATCCATGTTTTGCCTCATGGCTTTTTACCTCTCTTCCATCTTGCACCCCCTGATTCCTTTCCCTGTCCTCTGGCCTCTCCCCTGTACCTAGATTCATCTCCTCTCCTTCTCTGTCTGCCCAGAAGTCCCGCCTATCCTCTCCTGCCTAGCTATTGGCCGTTCAGCTCTTTATTAAACCAATCAGAAGGCACCCTGACAAAGACACAGCTTCACAGCATGCAAAAAGAGTATTCCACAACACAGTAGGACCTCCTTGGGAAGCATGTGACTGGGGGTGTGTGTCCTGGCTGTATCTTGGCCTGGGCCATGCTTTGGTCTCTCTCTGGCCACGAGATGAGCCCTTTTGCTGTAACACACGTGTGAGATGATGTGACATGGTGCCGCAGCCCTGGAACCAGTGAAGCCAAAAGAAGTCTTCCTTCCTTCCATTTGTTTCTCTTGGGTCTTTGTCACTGGTGGGTCCCCTGTGGCTTGGGAAGTTGTCCCCAGCCATGCCAGGCCCTCGACTCTGAGGCCTCCTTCCTGCAGCCCCCCCGCATGATGTGGGTTTTGTTTGGGGATGGATCTCAGTCTCTGGAAGTTCTGCCTCTGGCCCTGCTGAATCAGCAGAAAGATGATGAGGCCCTCGGGCCTTCTGTGGCGTCAAAGGAGGGTGAAGTTAAAGCCCCCGAGACCTGGACAACTGCTGGGCACTGAAGATTGGCTGTCACGCTGCCCCGTGCCTTGCTGTGACAGGCTCGAGAGACCCATTCTGTGTGGCTTGTGGGCGTCAGGAGGGACAACGTGTCTTAGAACCAAGGCCCCTGTGTGAGGTGAAGGGTCTGGATGGACTTTGAGCCTCTGTTGGGGGTGAGATGGTGCATTTTGGGTTCTCTGGGAAAACAGTGAGTCGAAGCACAGCTCAGCCGTTTTCTGGACTCGCTCTCCTCTCGCAGGCCCCTTTACCCTGTGTGCCAGCCAGTTCCTGGAGTCATGTGACTTTTAAAGGCTCATTACTTATTTACATGAATGTATATCTCTGATTACATGTATGCAGTGCCCATGGAGTCCTGTGAGGGCATCCGATCCCTTGGAACTGGAGTCACAGACGGTTTTGAGCTGCCATGTGGGTGCTGGGAACCGCACCCTAGTCCCATGGCAGCGCGGCAGCGCTCTTAATCTGCTGAGCCATCTCTCCAGCTCCTGTGAGGTTTCGTTCGCTTGTTTTTGGTTTTTTGAGATGGCGTTTCTCTGTGTAACAGTCCTGGCTGTCCTGGAACTCACTCTGTAGCCCAGGCTGGCCTCGAACTCACAGAGATCCGCCTGCCTCTGCCTCCCGAGTGCTGGGATCAAAGATGTGCGCCACCATGCCAGGCGTGTGTGCGTGACTGTTTTAATGGCTTCATTGCTTTCCCTTCTATTACTACAAGTTATTCCTAGTTCTTGTTAGACTGCAGGGACCCCTTCTCCTGTCTTTTTCCGCTTAGTGACATCCAGAATGAAGTGGCATTTCAGTATTTGTGACCATCTCATGTGTCCATCCATTAGTACCTTCCACATGCTATGAACTGGGTTTTTGTGAATGAAGGTCCCCCTGGGATGCATATTAAATTACTGAGGGTTTTCTTTCTGATTCCCCTCCTCCCCAGAACGGCAGTGTGTCCTCACACTTGCTCTTTTGTGCTTTGCACCCTTGGAGTCCCCTGGGTCAAGGATCCAGTGCCATGTGAGCAGGTACATTCACCACGGCCCGGAAGTGAATTTCTTAGGTCAGTTCTTTGGTCATCTTGGCCACGGTCCTTGTCTTAGTTAGGGTTTCTATTGCAGTGAAGAGACGCCATGACCGCGGGAACTCTTAGAAAGGAAAATAGTTGATTGGGGCTGGCTTACAGTCTCCGAGGTTCAGTCCGTTATCATCGTGGTAGAGAGAGTGGGAGCGGGCAGGCTGACATGGCGCTGGAGAAGGAGCTGAGAAGCCTACATCTTGATCTGTAGGCGGCAGGAAGAGACTGAGGCACACTTCCTCCAACAAAGCCACACCCACTCCCACAAAGCCACACCCACTCCCACGAAGCCACACCCACTCCAACAGAGCCACACCCAATCCAACAAAGCCACACCTACTCTCACAGAGCCACACCCACTCCAACAAAGCCACACCCACTCCAACAGAGCCACACCTACTCCAACAGAGCCACACCCACTCCCACAGAGCCACACCCACTCCCACAGAGCCACACCCACTCCAACAAGGCCACACCTCCTTATAGTGCCACTCCCTAGGGTCCTATGGGGCCATTTTCATCCAGACCACCCCCGTTATGGCGACTCTTCCTCTCCTGTCCCTTTCTGTGTCCGTGGTTGCTGCTCACTTGGACCTTGGTTGCTTCCGGCCTGGCTGGCTGCTCCTTGCACGGTTCCATGGCTTTTCCCACTCCAAATGTCTCCACCCTTGGTTGGTGGTATACTGGTCCTGGCTGCACCCTGATGTGACTTGGTTTTTTTCCTATTTCAAGTTCACATCTGTGCGGGCTAACATCTGCAGGGGAAGTGGGTCCTGCTTTGAAATCACTTCCTCCTCCGTAGCCGGCTCCCCCACCAGGTCAATTCTCCTCCCCCACCATGGCCAGCATCCCCCGAATGCCCTTTTTTGGACCTCTGCTGGCAGGTCCCTGAGCTGTGAGCACCCTGCCCTTCCTCCCGCCATAGCCCGCTAGGTGCAGGGGATGGCCCAGCCCCCGCGTTGTCTCTAGGGACTGTGTGGCGTGGTTTCTTAAACCCTGTGCCAGTGCAGACTGCCATCTGTCCCCCCCACTGCTAGGCTAGTGCTTCACACCAGACAGCGGGTCCGTCGTAGGTGGGCATTAGGGAACAGGCCGTTCTGAAACCCAGGAAAGAGTCCTGTGTGTTAAGGTTTTAAAGGATGGTGTTTGGGAACAGTGTTTAATAGCCTCTTTCGGATCCCTCTCTCCCATAACCATCAGACTGGACAGAATCTGATTAACTTTGAGACTGAAAAGGTCACATCACTCATAACTTCCCACTTAGAGATTTAAAAAATAGAGCCCAAGGAAGTCTTTCTGAGGCCCTGACCTATTGGATCATTTTACTCCTATTATTTATTGTTATTATTATTATTGTTATTGTTATTATCTATTGCCTTGGCTGTTCTGGAACTTGCTCTGTAGACCAGGCTGGTCCCGGACTCAGTGATCCTCCTGCCTCTGCCTCCTGAGTGCTGGGATTAAAGGTGTGTGCCACCACCGCCTGGCATTTTATTTGTGTTTTTAAAAGATTTATTTTTATTGTTTTTAATTGCGTGTAACATGTAACACACATACACACACACACACACACACACACACACACACACACACACACACACGCATGGAGGCCAGGGCTATCAGATCCGCCTGGGGGTGGAGTTACAGGCATTTGTGAGCAGCCTGACGTGAACAGCGGGAACTGAACTCAGGTCCTCTGTGAAGAGCGGTGCATGCTCGCAACCACTGAGCAGTCCGTCCAGTTCCGTCACTGTGGTTTTATCTGGTGATAGCCTGGGCATAATCTGGAGTTAGAATTTCTGTGAGAAGGGGACAGGTTACTACCTCAGGGTTTTATAGTCATCAGCATGGAATATGATGGGGCAGCGACTTCATGTCGCAAAGAGCCGCATGAATGCCTATAATAAAAATCGGTTGGGCGGGTGTAGACGTCATCCCTCCAGCCTGGTAGCCTGGTCTCTAGACCGAATTTTTCTCACCTGATGGCTTCCGCGGCGGCGTCCTATGTGAGTCTCAGCAGCAGGAGGTCGGCCTCCACCTGAATGCCAGGGTTGCCATGGGTAGATTTGTTTTGTACAGAGAAACCTCATCTCTTTGGTCACTGCTGGTTGTAAGACCCGCTTCAGAGGTCTGGTCTGAGTGGAAGAGGGGACCCATGTGTAGAAACAAACCACTGATAACCTTTCTGAGATATCTCTAAAGAGACACAAAGGGTCTTCTTAAAATAGACCCCGAGTTGAGTGAATTCGTATCACATTTCCTCTCACCCCACGAGGCGGAAGTGACCCCTGACTAGGTGTCCTCCTCAGCAGCTCACAGCACCTGGCGCAGCCTTGGACCCAGCTGTGCCCCCTCTCACTTCCCTGGTATCAAGGGCTCCTCCGATGACAGAGAGCCCTTTTTGTGCCTATGTATGGGGACACGAGAGCTGCAGCCCTGTGGTTACACTGTCTCACCCTCTTCATGTGATGCCTGGAAACCAACCTATCTGTGGGTCGGGTTAAGGATCTTCAGTCTGAAGGTGGCTTTGAAATCCCTTCAGCATCGGCGAGTTGGTTCTTGGAGTGGTGTTCACTGGTGTCCTGTCTGTGCAGGTGGAGACACAGGTACGTCTGTCCGTACCTAAGTAATTTACACCCGGGCATAGCCAGAAGAGCCACTTTGTCCTAGTCTGGGGTCTTTGAGTTCCCTTTCTGCCTTCAGGGGGTTCTGTTCCTGGGGTATGGCTCTCTAGAGGCCATGTGGAGAAGTTACTCTGCCAGCTGGGGTGCTGGGCAGCATGCATTCTAGGCAAGCATTCCAGCGCCGAGTCCCACCCTCAGGGCCGCGATGTTCTGTGCCCAGGGTTGTTCATCAAAGCTGAACCTTCCCCGTGGACGCCTAACCCAATACCTATTCACTCGTAGACTTTGTCCCCATGCCCCCAGTATCCAGCAGGATCTGGACTCAGTACTTCCCGCTTCTGGCACCCAGAGCCTGATGTCCTGATGTGCGGGAAGCTTGCTCCTTCCCAGGCTGCCTGCTTAGCCGAAACACTCCCAGCCTCGGCACCTGGCGTGGATACATCCCAAAATAGTCTCTTCCTGGTGTAGGCACTGGAAAGCCATCGCGCTCTCTTACACGGGTTACAAACTGTGGGGTTCTGGGATTTCCCCTCTCAGTGAGTGACCTGTCCGTGTGTCTCATTTCCTTGAGATTCCGCCTCCCTTAGGTGTCACTTCCGGCTGGGCTGCCAGGACCCCAGACTGAGGAGAAGAGCCTGGAAAGCCTTGCGACCTCGTTTGACCCTAGTGACAAGTTACTTTTCCTCACCTAACAGGGGGATCCCCAGGCCTAACTGAACATCTTACTAGTCTTGATGATACTGTTTTCGATGGAGCCGGCAGCTGAAACCCAGGAACAAGCGGCCACAGTTCCTTAGTGACCCTGCCATGTTGTGAGGCTCCGGGGAGGGGTGGGGCAGGAGACAGGCAGGGGCCACAGTGCCGTGGGTGGTTAGGGGTAGAATTTTCCAGACCTGAGACTATTTCTTTTATTAGTGACTTCATTGTTGACCTAAGTTAGGTCAACAAAAGACCAGCTGATAAAGAGGAAAAATGAGGAATGGGAAAACAAAACAAAACTGTAGCAGCCCAGCGTCATTCCGGTGGCCCTCTCTCTGCACACGCCCGCTGTTGTGGACGTAAACTCGTCGTCATCTGAGAAGAGCTTTGCATTTAGAGGGAAATGATGAAGATAGTTCCGACTTCTCATAAATCCTATGCCCATTGTCTTCCGTTATTTGTATTTGTTTATTCATTTTAGGGGTGAATCCCATGGCCTAGAGCAGTGGTCCTCAACCTTCCTAAGGCTGCTACCCTTGTTTTTTTTTTTTTTTTTTTTGGTTTTTCGAGACAGGGTCCTGGATCTCGCTCTGTAGACCATGCTGGCCTGGAACTCACAAAGATCCGCCTGCCTCTGCCTCCTCCAGAGTGCTGGGATTAAAGGTGTGCGCCACCACCGCCGGCTGGGCTGCGACCCTTTAATACAGTTCCTCATGTTGTGGGGACCCCCAACCATAACATTATTCCGTTGCCGCTTCATCACCGTGATTTTGCTATTCTTATGTAATGTGAACATCTGGTGTGCAGGGTATCTTGACCCACAGGTTGAGAACTGCTGAACTACCATCCCATTCAAGACTTGGGCGTTTCAGCCATTACGAAACATCACAGTTTGGTTTGCATTTCATTGTAATGCAGTGTACTTGAAATTGCATTTTGTTTGTCCTGATGAGTCACAGCTGAGCTTGGGAGCAGTGTCTGTCACTCACTGTGCTCCCAGTTAGCCGCCACCTGTCCCCATAAGAACTGCAGGGGATATGGAGGCCCAGAGACCTGGGGCAGGGCCACTGTGTGTTCCGGTTTGTCCTGGAAAGCCCCCCAAGATTGTCCCCGCGGAATCTGACAGCTGCTGGTGGGAGGCTAAACGGAGAACATGTGAGCAGCAGTGTTTTTGTAAAAGGCTTCATCGCCGTGTTCCGTCCTGCGGCGAAGCGAGGTTTGCGGGAGGGGAAACGCGTGGCGGTGACGGAACCGAACACCACCATCTCTCTCTCTTTTCTGACAGGTTTGCTCAGCCACCATGGGTTGCAAAAAGCTGCTCGGCCTGGGTCAGCAGATGCTGCGCCGGAAGGTGGTGGACTGCAGCCGGGAGGAGAGCCGGCTGTCTCGCTGCCTCAACACCTTTGACCTGATAGCTCTCGGGGTGGGCAGCACCTTGGGTGCTGGTGTCTACGTCCTGGCCGGTGCGGTGGCCCGGGAGGACGCCGGTCCCGCCATCGTCATCTCCTTCCTCATCGCTGCCCTGGCCTCGGTGCTGGCTGGCCTGTGCTACAGCGAGTTCGGAGCCCGGGTCCCCAAGACGGGCTCAGCCTACCTCTACAGCTACGTGACGGTCGGGGAGCTCTGGGCCTTCGTCACCGGCTGGAACCTGATTCTCTCCTACATCATTGGTACGTGCTCTGGGCCCCTCCAGCCTGCCGCCTTTGACCTTTGACCCCCTGCTCGTTAGGGATGCTCTTCTCTCCTCTCCCAAACAACTGACTCAGTAATCTCCAGGCCGCCCCCCCCCACCCCCGCTTGACTGCTGTTTGTGGGCCTCTCGCTTTTAGCAGGATGGAGGTGTCTTCAGGAGTCACTGTTGTGACTTCGCTCTGAGTCTGTTCTAGTTGGCTTCCTGTTGCTATGATAAACACCGGGGCCTAGGGCAACTTGGGGATGATGAGAGAGGGTGTATTTCAGCTGACAGATTACATTCCATCAGTAAGGGAGGCTGGAGGCAGGAGCTGAAGCAGAGGACACGGAGGGATGCTTCTTACTGGCTTTCTCTCACGGTTACTCAGCTTGCTCTTTTATGCAACCCAGGACCACCGGCCCAGGGGTGGCTGGCACCCATAGTCAGCTCATCCCTCCCACATCAACCATTGATCATGAAAAAGCCCCGAAGACTTGCCTACAGGCCATTCTGGTGGAAATGATCCTTTAGTTAAGGCTCTCTCTTCCCAGATGATTTAAAAAAAAAAAAAAAACTAACCAGCACAGCACCGGTTGGGGGGTGGATATCACTCCAGGACAACTATGACCATTCTTGTTAACTCAATAGATACGTGGCTGATAGGATAATTCTAATTTTAAAACACAGTTTTCTTTTTGTTAGTCCCCCCTCCCCGCCCCCCGATTATTACAGTAAATATATCGTGATAGACGACACTTTGGGAAACAGAAAAGCACAAAGAAGAGAAACACCCAACCTGGTAACCAGCAGAAACGGTATTTACTCAGTATTGCTTTGCGCCACCCGTTTACTGGAGGAGTGTGATACGGTCGGAACAACCTCGGCGCTGCCCATTGTTCACAGTTCGGGTTGAGTAGAGATGCAGGGGGATCGAACTCAGGACCTTGCCAAATGCTAGACATATGTCTTCCCACTAAGTTACACTCCCAACCCCTAAGTATATGTATTTTTAATCTCTTTATAAACCAAAATATCCCAATGGTTTCTCCATGACAGAATTCCTCCTGACTGTGTGTCATTGTATATACGTAGGTTTATAAGTACAGAATACCTTACCAAATGCACTATTTGGATCATATCTGCCATTTTTATAAGTAATTACTTTGTGTAATTGTAGACACAGCCACAGTTTCTTCCCCCCTTGAAACTATTGAAGAGGCAGAATGCCTATTTTAAAACCATTGTTCCCTCTGGTCCTCCATCCTACCTAGCCTTTCTTCATGTACTGCACTGACCATGAGCCTTAAACACAACCATCCATGAAAACTCAGTCCACCCCCACAAGGAAATCTGGACACGGTCCTGTGGGCCACCTTCAGGGACCTCCTGGACCTGCCTATCACGTCTGCGTGGGGGGATGCCGTAGCTGCTTGCTTAGGCTCTCAGGCAGAGGCTCGGGCGTCCAGGACGTGGTCCTTCTCTCCCCCAGCAGCTACGGAGTGAGCGAGGCAGCAGAGCCTCCCCTGATGGTTCTAATGTGAAATTCATAATTTGTCTTTTCCTGTGCAGCCTTCAGACTTGTAACCACAGATGACTCTCACATACCAGCCCTTCTCGGTGGGAACGTAGCTTCTGTCAGTGGGCTGTCACGTTCCCAGTCAGTTTACCTGGGCGTAAAATAACAGTCAGATTAAAGCAGGGTTTGCTGCTGTTAGACCAACAAAATAATCGGCTTCCCCAGAGGGCTACTTGCCTGTGTAAGACTCACGAAGACGATCTGGGAATCTAAACCCAGCCTTAGCTACTGAGGAAGGAGAGTTTTTCAGGTTTTAAAAAAAATGTATGTTTCTGCATTTTAAAGCCGTGATTCTGAAATGGGAACAGCGTGGCCGGGAAGAAGGCTGGGTGTCCAGCAGGGTGGGGTTTGGAACGTCTCTGCAGCAAGCTGGCTGGCCGCTTGAAGCACACGGGGGCAGGCAGACCATTTTTCTCCATGAGGCTCGTGGCCTTCGTGGACAGAATTCCTTTTTTTTTTTTTTTTGGTTTTTCGAGACAGGGTTTCTCTGTGTAGCTTTGCGCCTTTCCTGGAGCTCACTTGGTAGCCCAGGCTGGCCTCGAACTCACAGAGATCCGCCTGGCTCTGCCTCCCGAGTGCTGGGATTAAAGGCGTGCGCCACCACCGCCCGTCCTAAGAGCTGGATGAGAAGTGACGCTCGATTTTTGAGTTGTTGGGAAAACACTTAGCATGAGAGCAAATAATGAAGTTGAATCCTGGTGTGGATCCCTCTGCAGTCTATGGAAAATTCAGACCCTAGTCACGGACGAGGCCCTCTGAAATGAAATGAAAATGCCAGTGTCCTTTCTTGACAGCACTAGAGAGGCAGCGGGCGTCTTCAGAATGAAAGGAGAAAGGGGGGGGGGAGGGAGCAGCCAGTACTGCGGCTGCTGGGGTGCAGCCCCTCACTCTCTGTAGCTGGGGCACTTGGGACTGGCGCATGGAGGTGAGCTGGCGCCTTCACCATGGTCCTGCACTCTGGGGAGGTACCGTGGTCCCTGGGTTAAGGTACAAAGTGGCAGGCTGGATGATCAGGGTTGAGTGGTAGGTTTGGCCCTGAGATGGTGTCGGTCCACTTGTAGATCACCTTAGAGATGAGTTCTTAGGGCGTGGATACCATTTTCCCTGCTGCCAAGAGCCATCCAGCTCTTCATGGGAGAGGGAGACCTCCTAAGCAGTGTTTACCGGACTGACCAGTTACCCATCCCAAGAATGCACTTAAAGTCAATTTCCTGACTTGTCAGTATTTGCCCTTTGAGTAAATCAAACTCAACTGAGAATTGAGTAAATGCTGTCAGAATGCATCAGTTGGTAAGGGCAGTTATCTATTTGTAAGTTTTTTTATTGTGGTACACACGTACACACACACACACACCACATTTATGCTCATACACGTATGTTGTGTGTTTTAATTGAACATACAGATGCTTCAGAGTTACATACTAATTACATCATACAACAAAAGTATCAAAATGAATGTGGTGTGGTATACTCTTGAGATTTCAGCACTTGGGAGGAGGATGGCAAATTTGAGGCCAGCCTAGGCTGTAGGTCAAGACCCTGTCAGACAATCAACGCTCCCCTGGAAAATACAAATACAGGCAATCCAAAGTGCAGGCCGTCCACCCAACCTACCAATGCTCTACCTAGGCTCAGAGTCCCACTCATGTCCCTCGTGGGCAGGGCTGACTGGTCATTGATGCTCTCCAGCATTGCTACAAATGAAATATTGCTGGACCCTTAAAAGATAAAAATTCAGGGCTCGAGAGATGGCTCAGAGGTTAAGAGCACTGCTTGTTCTTCCAAAGGTCCTGAGTTCAATTCCCAGCAACCACATGGTGGCTCACAACCATCTGTAATGAGATCTGGTGCCCTCTTCTGGCCTGCAGGGATATGTGCAGGCAGAACACTGTATGCATAATAAATAAATAAATTAAAAAAAAAAAAGATAAAAATTCAGATGCGGGGCAGGAGAGATGGCTCACAGGTTAAGAGCATTGACTGCTCTGCCCGAGGTCCTGAGTTCAATTCCCAGCAACCACGTGGTGGCTCACAACCATCTGTAATGAGATCCAGTGCCCTTTTCTGGCATGCAGGCAGACATGCAGGCAGAATATTGTATACTTAATAAATAAATAAACCTTTAAAAAAAATTCAAAGTGCAACTTCTACCGAATGCACATTGCCATCGCTGTATTAACACAGAGTTGAAAAAAATCCAAAGTTTCAATTTATGATCAAGATTTACTCTTGTGTATCAGTGTAACACACACACATGCACACACACAGCCCTGAAACACATGGTATCGATCTTGGTTGAGGATAAAATGTACTTCTTGCTAGCAGCCCCAGGTAGCGTTTGGCTTCACATATACTGATCAACCACCCCTCCGGTTGTAGCATGGACTGGGGCTCAGCTTCCACCGCTAGGTGGCGGCATGCTCTCCGTGGCCCTGCGTGGGTGCTATGACTTCGAACTTGACGAGGGGGCCCTCTGCTAACCACCGTTCTCTGTCACCGTGGTGTGTTTTGTGACAGGTACGTCAAGTGTGGCGAGAGCCTGGAGTGGGACTTTTGACGAGCTGATAGGCAAACCCATTGGAGAGTTCTCACGGCATCACATGGCCCTGAATGCCCCTGGGGTGCTGGCCCAAAACCCTGACATATTGGCTGTGATTATAATTCTCATCTTAACAGGTAAGGCCCCATTTTGACAAGAAGGTTGTGTTGGGGCAGTGGGTTGTAAGATTACATTGTTTCTTACATGTATTGATTTGTCCATCCCTTTACTGGTGGTACTGGGGATTGAACCGACAGCCTCATCGTACCTGGCCAGCACTGTTACGACCAAGCAAGTCCCCCAGCCCCTCTTGCCTTCTTGCCTTGTCTCTTTGGTGACTCTCCCCCATTTCTTTCGTTTCTTGGAATGTATATAGACAATTTTGTTTTCTCCCTGTCCCAGTGGTTACTTACAGATCATCCCAGGGCTGGCCTGAGTGCCAGCTGCTGAGGTCTGTGATATTTAGTTAAAAGAGAGAGTCTCAGGTGAGGTTTTGTTAGCACTGAAGCTTCTTTGTTCTCTCGACTCAGTGGATGACCATTTGGATAAGAAACTAGTAGTTTGTCTGCCAGGAAAATGTGGGGCAGTGAGCTCCCTCTGGAAGAGGAACGTGTGCCTGGGCTTTCTAAGGCGCCGCGGGTGGTTTTACTTACGCTTCACAACCACAAGAACACCCTTTCAGTACCTAAGTTGTGGCTGCAGAATTTGAAAATTCCAAGCCCTGCAGGACGCAGCCGATGGCAGTTTCTGGTTAGGGCCACTGGTCTGTGTCTCTGGTGCCCCGATGAACGTCTTTCCCCACAGAGCATTTACTAGACACACACGGAGCTTCCGCACATGAGAAGTTACAAAGTCTTGGCTGAAAGCAACATAACTCTCCTTTCACGCTGTGTAATTGAAGTCATCTCACCCAGGCCAGCTCTGGCAGTATTTTTGGTCCAGCTGACAGAAACATGTATCAGAACATATGTTTGTGCGACCACAGTTAGATTTTTACTTTCATAAAGACGAGAGGAAGGACACTAGAGAAAGCAATACATTGGAGCATAGTGGCGTCTTCCCTCTGGTTAGTTACTTGATCAGTATTTCAGAATTCATCTGAGGTGTGGAGTAGAAGTAGCCCCTGGGAAAGCTGTGATCTTGGATCCTACTGGCTGGTTCCTGGGTGACACTGGTCCCCCTTTCAGGTCTGCTGTGTGTTAGCCACGTGTTTCCTGATTCTCTATCACTGTAGCAAATGCCTGAGTTCACACCGTATCAAGAAAAAGGGTTTATTGAGGCTCAGTGTTGGAGGCTTCAGTTTGTGGTCACTCTGCCCTGGGACTTCAGGCCTGTGGTGTGGCAGAATGTCATGATGGGAGCGTGAGACTGAGCCATCTGTGTGTGTGTGTGTGTGTGTGTGTGTGTGTGTGTGTGTGTGTGTGTGAGAGAGAGAGAGAGAGAGAGAGAGAGAGAGAGAGAGAGAGAGAGAGAGAGAGAGAGAGAGAGAGAGAGACTTAAAATTCCAAACTGTGTGGGAGTCCCAAGGCTGTGAGGATGTCTTGGAGATAGTGCAGTTTTGGGGTTCCTGTACTCTGTTCCTTGATTATTATGTCTTGTTCTACTGCGATTTTATGAGCTAGAACTGGTCAAACTTCAACACTGTTTTGTGTGTACTAAATATGAGGAGGGACCATATATGCTACCAGCTCCTAGAACACAAAGAATTATCACTACCACCATGACCAGTGTCGCCAAGTAAACCCGCATCATTCCTCATCCAGAAACCGCTCATTCTCCCAAGAAACTGACCCAAGCGGCATTTCCTCAGAGAAGATAAATTCCCTCTAGCTGCCCTGTAGTTTCTTTCTCCTACTTGGTTCATGGATCAAGGCTCGGCCCGTCCTCCACCAAGGGCTCGCTCTTCCTGCAAGACTGACCGCCACGGCCCAGTCTTCTGCAGGTCTTTAGTGCACCACAGAGCATCCTGAAATCCCTAAGAATGGGAGCCCCCCACTGTCTGGTTGCTTAGATCTCTGCTCCTAGAGTGACAGACAGGTCTTTGGAGGTCCCATGCCCATGGGTTTCTTCCTCCCCCCCCCCGCATCTTTTGTCCCACTCCTGAATGAACGAAACTGGGGTATGGTATATGGCTAACATTTCTACCTGATTTTCTGTCCATGCCTTCTCTTAGGATTGTTAACTCTTGGTGTGAAAGAATCAGCCATGGTCAACAAAATATTCACCTGCATTAACGTTCTGGTTCTGTGCTTCATCATGGTGTCAGGATTCGTGAAAGGGTCCATTAAAAACTGGCAGCTGACGGAGGAGGACTTCTTGAATAGATCTAGCCCTCTCTGTGGGAACAAGTGAGTTGATTTTGTGTGTCCCTTTGGCATGGGACAGTTCTCCATATTTGGCATTTCGGATCACATACAGGTATCGGGTGAAACAGTTCATGGGATAACATATGCCTTTTAAATATTACGTGATTTTAACTCATTTTGTTAAAGTGCTTTGTTTTGCTTTGTTTTTTTTCCAGTGAAGTAGCTTAGGAATTTTATTTTTAAAAATTAATTGATTAGTGTATTTACTTACTATATAGATCTGACTGGCCGCCAACTCACAGAGACCCACCTGCTTTTGCCTCCCAAGTGCTGGGACTAAAGGCATGTGCCGCCACGCTTCTCCTACAGTGTCCTCAGCAGGTTCCAATTACTTAGGAAAGGAAGCCAAATCATTATAATGTCACTTTAATCTTCTTGGTCAAATTTTCAGGTGAACCTTGGTGTCTCGGGACACGCAATGGAAGTTGTGAAGTGGTAGAATCTGTGCTTCCATTTTCATTAAGGCCAACGCTTAAATTGCTATGATGAAGGGATCTTTGTGAGACACAGTGGCTTTTGTAGTGGCTTTTGTACGGTAGAGGCTGGCCATCTTGGAACCCCAGATGTCTTCATCTGTCCTGTCCTGCCTGATGACAACTTTTGTTGGCCTCGTGTCTGGTTAGCGGTGGACTGGGTGTGCAAACATACCCCAGATGTTTCCAGAAGGGGAGGGAACTAGAATAAGGAACAGACAGGGTCTGCCCAGGGTGTCTGAAGATTGGCCTGGAACATGGAACACCTCCTCCGCATCCCCAGCCCAGCCCATCCACACCCCTCTATCCCCATCTTTAGTCCCTCCACCAGAATCCAGTGAGTAGCTCCAGGGGAGGCTGAGAAGTGCCGTCCCATGCTGGGGGTCTGAGCAGTCACACATACCACATTGGTCACTGGCAGCAGACCAGATGTCTGGCCTGTATTACTACTGCGATGGAAACAAGAAAATGTTGAATGGAATACACAGGACTCCCTAGTACTACTGTCCTGGAATGATCAGTTCAATACAAGTATCTTTTCCTTTCCTAAATTCTAGCATGGAGAAACGAGGGCCTTTTACAGCCTCGTTCCCAAACATTCTGGAGGTGGTTATACTCACGCCAGGTTTATTGGTCCACGTGAATTTAAGGTGGGGTGAAGCCAGCTCGAAACACGCTTTGGAGTTCCACAGTAGACTCTGGGAACCCCGGAGGTGGCATTTCACTGGCTGCTGTTTGCAGGCAGGAGCGAGACACAGGCCTTTTCTTGTTTCCTGGTGCTCAGTTGAGGTTGAGGTTTGTCCTTGCAGATCGCATGGGCTAGCGGCAGGAATTGCGTTTCCCAGTCGTTCTTGCCCTGGCCGCCTTAGGGGGATGGTTTAGACAGCACTCAGACAAGGCGACATGTGTTGTTGCCTGGGTGGGGCCTTAAGTCCATCTGAAGACCAGAGGGCCTGCTGCGCCGCAGGAGACTGCCACTTTAGGATCAGAGCTTTACAGGCCTGGAGCCTGGCTGGCACTTCCATTTTATTAAAGTCTGTAAATGGCCGTATTTAATTTATTCATGCATTTTGAATAAAATGTCCTCTTCCAGCTGTAGATCTCCATTTCTCGCATAACCCTGTGTGGTCACGGGTCAAGTCGCTTGTCCCTCGGTCACCGGCCCACATCTCCTTCCCATCACTTGGGGGACCTCCTCCGGCAGTCACGCTGGAGATCTCCCGATTGCTTCTCCGTGGCTGTGATAAAACTCTGACTAAAAGCAACTCAGGGAGGAAAGGGCTTGTTTGGTTTTACACTTCCAGGTTCACAGTTCATCCTTGACGGGAGTCAGAGCGGGAACCTGGCGGCCTGACTTCGTGTGTCCCGTGGGGTCTGAGGAGAGGTGTGGCAGGCCCTCTGTGGACCGGTTTATCCTTGCCCGTGGGTTCTGTGCTGATTCTGTCAGTTTCGGAAGGCTGTGTGAGCCCCTCACTGTAGTCAGGGCATGGGGGGGGGGGCTTGCCTTTGCCTGCTCTTCAGCAAGCCGTCCAAAGCCCTTCCTCTTTGGTTAGATATCTCCACCGGCTGCATGACTAGCCCTTGGCTCTCTTCTGGGAGTCCAGGCTTCTCCCCTCTCCTTGAATAATTGGACTTGGTTCTTCTTTATAAGTCCAGGCTGTCACTTCCGGGGGGCTCCTGCCTGCCTGGTTCTTCTGCAAAACAAGCCTTCAGAGGCGACACCCACACTTTACCAGCAGCCACACTAACCCCCCAATACATGGGTGCTTAAGGAATGCTGTGCTGCGCTTAGCTAAAAACAAAACAAGACAGTTCACTTGTGTAAACCTTAACTTCTTTAGAAAGACCTGTTTTTAGATTTAAGCTCCTGGGGCCTCCAGGGCCTGGGTCAGAGAGAGTGTACCCAGCTGATGATTTCCTGGGGAGAAGAATGGGAAGAGACCAGACACGGGGTTGAAATTTGCCGGTGTTCCGTTAGATCCTGCCTCTAGGTCTCTGTCTGAGAAAATGCTTCGGGAAGCGTTACTAGTGTGTGCCACTGGGGCCCTGGGCCCGCGAGGCCTGCTGCCCTCTTGAGTGCCCTCACTGGAGGCCTGGGGACTGTGGCCTGAGAGACTTACGCCCTGTGCGTGTCCTTCAGAGCAGCGCTGTCCCCAGAATGCAACTCCAGCAGGTGTTCTAAGCTTTGCTGTTTTCATTTTCTTTTTTTTTTTCCCAGTGACACAAACCTGAAACACGGTGAGGGCGGGTTCATGCCCTTTGGATTCTCTGGCGTCCTGTCAGGGGCAGCGACCTGCTTCTATGCCTTCGTGGGCTTTGACTGCATCGCCACCACAGGTATGTGGACTCCTCCTCCTCCCGCGAGGCCCTGCTCCCTCCCCCGCAGCCACTGGCAGTCATTCCTTTCCTGTGGCAGCACATTCTACTGGCCGCTCTGGTCCCCCAGGAGTAACTCTGTCGCTTTGGCGTTTCCTGCTGGTCTCCTCTCACTCTCTGTGGCCTTCCTCCATCCCCCAGGAGCAGGGCCTGACAGGAAATGACATCGTTAACATGTGTCATTAGAGAAGAACAATGACCGTGTGCCTGCAGCCTGATTTCCTATCTGCACATCCAGGCCCTTGTAATCGCAGTGTTGGTCAGGCTCCCTTGAGCCTCTCAGCTTTTCTCAGCCAAAGGAAACAAGCCTCTCCCTTAGCTGAACTGTGATAGAAAGGTCGGGAACACCCTCCCTGGCTCTGGTTGTGTGGTGGGTGTTACCTAGAGCCCTGCTCTGTCTCAGGAAGGTCAGGAGACCTCAGGTCCTGCAGGCCGAGCCCTGTGGGGCCTGTGCTTTAGTGGGATCATGTGAAGGATGGGGTGCCTCTTGCTCTCGCTCTTCCTCTCCCTGACTGACACCTGCTGCTTCTAGGGGAAGAAGTCAAGAACCCCCAGAAGGCCATCCCCGTGGGCATCGTGGCGTCCCTCCTCATCTGCTTCGTAGCTTACTTCGGGGTGTCGGCAGCCCTCACGCTCATGATGCCTTACTCCTGCCTGGACATCGACAGCCCACTGCCCGGCGCCTTCAAGTACAGTGACTGGGAAGGAGCCAAGTACGCGGTGGCTGTCGGCTCCCTCTGTGCACTTTCCGCCAGGTGAGGACAGCTTCCTGAGGGCTCCCAACCCCAGCACCCCAGCGCCGGTGGTGGGGCTTCTGTGTATCAGCCCCAGCACCCCAGTGCCAATGACGTGGCTCATGCGTTCCGTTGCTCTAACACACGTTGTTAGTAACACAGATGTTCCCCTCTGTCCACGGGGAACTACCGTCGGAGCCTTCCAGGGGATTCCTGAAACAATAGATCGTTCCAAAAACCCTGTATAAATTTGGCATCGTGAGATTGACACCGGTGGCTAAGGGTATCATAGAAGCATTATTGTACTGACATTAGAGAAAGGTAAAACTATCAGTTGCATATTTCCGGAAGTTTCCATCTAATCTCTTCGTACTGTAGTTGATGTCGGTAAAAGACCCCAGAAAGTGAAACCAGGTTAACACCGTACTTTTGTGAAGAACTGAGGCCAACTTTTGCACATGATGCTGGGCAAGGAAATGACTTCCTGCTCCTGACTTTGACCTCTGAACCGGGTTCCCTCTTTGCTCTATTTTTGGCCTTTAGTTTGACTGTAAGGCAGATGCTCCTTTGAGCAAAGGAGCCTTTTAATGTGACACCTAACCTCCCAACCCCAACACACATGCATGCGCGCGCGCACGCACACACAGGCACATACATACACATGTATACCTGTGCGCAACACACATAAGCACATACACACACACTCATGCACATGCTCGCATGTGTGCGCGTGCGCGCGCGCACAAACACACACACACACACACACACACACACACGCACGCACGCACGCACGCACGCACACACGCACAGTGCTTCCCCACCAGCTTGTGTAAACAGAAACGGTCTGCTAATGATCTACCTCAGCCAGAACGATTACAGACGTAAATGCGAGAGCCCGGTCACGGGTGTTGCCCCTGGACTGCCTGCTCCTTTGTGTTAGAAGCCTCTATTCTTTTCATTGGTCTGACACCTTCAGTGTGAGCTTTGTGAGGCACTCGGTCCTCTACTCCTGGGGGCCAGACACTATGGAGGAGTGGATCTTGGTGAGGGCGGGTACCTTTCCTTGGTGGCGGTCATGCGAGGTCTTTTAAGGCCTTGTTTGCCGGTGACATGTTTTTACTCATGTGTTTTGCCTTTTTCTCATCCAGTCTCCTAGGCTCCATGTTTCCCATGCCCCGAGTTATCTACGCCATGGCTGAAGACGGACTGCTGTTTAAATATTTGGCCAGAGTCCATGAGAGGACCAAAACACCAGTAATCGCTACGGTGACCTCAGGCGCCATTGCTGGTGAGTATTGGAATTCGTTTCCCATGCTGCTATTTGCACAACTAAATCAGCGTTCCTAGGGAGGCATCTTGAAGTGGACTCGTTTGTGTGAACTGTGAAAAGCTGTAACTCATTTATTAGAGCTTTTGAAACTACAGCTTTTTACTCTCAGAATGCGGTTCACTAAAAGATAACCACATTTAAATTTTTTTTTTTTAAGATTTATTTTATGCGTATGGGTGTTTTGTCTGTATGTATGTGCACCCAGTGTGGGACTGGTGCCCGTGGAGACCAGAAGAGAGCATCAGGTTCCCCAGAACTGGAGTTAACAGATGGTTGTGAGCCAACATGTGGGTGCTGGGAGCTGCACTTGGGTCCTCTGCAAGAGCAGCCAGTGCTCTTAACTGCTGAGCCGTCTCTCCAGCCCTAGATAAAAGACAAAGAAGGCAGCTTACGGAAGATGGCATGGAATTGTTCTTAGAGTTTAACTCTTCCTGTGATCTCTGTAGTCAGAACCCCCCCACAACCATCCCTTCAAAGCCGTCTACCTTTCCTGCCTACGAGTGTTTCCTTGTGTAGAATTTGGTAGGCCGGCCTCTTGCATAACCCAAGCCAAAAGGACTCCTGGGTACGCACCAGCAAGTCTAGTGTCCATGCATCTTAGCTTATAGATTCCCTGGAGCATGAACGTCCCTCACAATCATTTTTTTCAAACATGTACCATCTCTTTCCCACGGGGCATACATAGGGTTTTGCTGTTTGCCCTCAAATAGTGGTAGACCAAGAGCAGAGGAGGGTTTCTTCTGCAGTCATGTCCATCCCCAAGAGGACAGTTGTGATAGATAAACTTGGTAAACTAAAGGACCTTTGAGCCGTATGATGGGGTGTGTGGGGGAGCTGAAGGAAGCCTGTGTACACACTGCTATGTGTCCTGCAGTCTGTTATTTCTGCCTTTCATGACTGAGGTTAGAGCCCACTGTCTGGCTAGAGCAGTGGTGGCCTGGAGAGGCCCACGGTCACACCCAGGAAGGCAGAACTGCTCTTGATTCCTGTTTGTGTTCATGTCAGAAGCAGGTCCTTGCAGGATCTGACCAGCACTGGGGTCTTTTTTGATCAATCGGGACAGATGGTACAACACAGTTTGTATCTCAGTGTCTTGTCAAATGGTGACTAGCAGGACAACTGACCATCTCTGTCTACTGTCTGTCTGTCTGTCTATCGATCTATCTAATTTTGGTTTAATTTTCGAGACAGGGCTGTGTAGCCTTGGCTGTCCTGGAACTCACTCTGTAGACTAGGCTGTCTCTGCCCCTGAGCCCTGGGATTAAAGGCATACCCCACCGCCACCCAGCTGATAATTGACCATCTTCAATGAACAAATGATGTACTAGTTTTATTAGCATTATTTATTTATTATTCCTTGCTGTGCTCACAGAAGGGGTCAAACTGTGACCTTCCAGGTGACTTTAAAATACACACCACTTGCCAGACCAAGTATTTGTCCATTTTTCTCCTCTTAGGTGGGATTAATATTTGCTGTTCTTAAACCACCTCACACATAGCAGTTTGGGGTTCTCTGTGAGCAGGAACCGAGGCGAGTGTGGCATGTGCAGTCGGACAGCATTCCAATGATATTGAAGGCCTCCACTGCTCTCTAATCTTACTATTTATTGTCAGTTTAAATTTGTTTGGCTTGCATTGATCTGATGGGGCTTCAGAGATGTCTGTGGGGAACGGATAGTTTCATGATCCTGCTTTAATTTGTATTGATTTGCATGGGATTTGAAGATATCCCAAAGTAGATCCTGCCAAATTATTTTTTAAACGGAAAAACTGGCATTATACGCTGACATAAATAGACAGACAGGGAATTTTTACATAAACACATGTTTATCATACTATGGGAGATTGAACCTAGATCTTGCATATACTAGGCCAGTGCTCTCACTGACACGGACCTCCCAAGCGTGTATGCTCAGTTCTTCTAAAGGCCAGAGTTGGGTGTCCGGTTGGCAAGCTTGGCTTGGTGACCAGGATAGTACCACTTAGGAATAACATTGAACCTTTCACATGTGAGGACAGCTGTTTTCCCTACTCACCTGTCCAGAGGAGGAGCTCTGGTGAGTCTTCCCAGAGCAGCAGACCTCCCATCACTGGTCTCTCATGATACAGGTATCTTTAGATGGTACGCTAGGAGGCCAGACACTGTGGCCTGCCCTCTTTAAGACTGGGTACCTAGAACTTAGTGACTGGCACACTCTGGAACAGTGCTGGCTACCTGGCTGGGTGAATGGAGAATGGAGGATGGATGGATGGATGAATGGAGGATGGAAGAGGATGAATGGATGGAGGAGGATGAATAGCTGGATGAGTGATGGATGGATGGATGGAACAAGGATGAATAGATGCATGTGTGAATAGAGTATGGATGGATGGAGGAAGGTGTGTGGAAGAATGAATGGAGGATAAAGGAGTAGATAGAAGAAAGACATATGAGCAGATGGATGGATGGATAGATGGATGAATGGATAGATAGATGAATGGATGGGTAGATGGATGGATGGATGGATGGGTGGATGGATGGATGGATAGATGGGTGGGTGGGTGGGTAGATGGATGGATAGATGGATAGGTGGATGGATAGATGGGTAGATGGATTGGTGGATAGATGGATTGGTGGATGGCTGATGGATGGGTGGACAGATAGATAGATGGGTGGTTGGGTAGATGGATGGATGGAATACTGATGAGTGAATATGGATAGATGGAGGAAGATGAATGGGTGGAAGATAGATGTACATTTGGACGCATGGATGTGGCTGTCCATGAATCGCCAACATGTGGCAGAAGTCACAGTGGGGTCAGAGTTACAAGAATCCGATGCAGATCCTGGCTCTTCCATTCACTATCTATATAATCTTAGCTGGGTTGGCTTGGAAGGTTATAAAAATAATAATAATAAAATAAATGAAAGTACTCTCTGTGCAAATTTTAATGTTAATTACTTCTACTATTTCTTGAGAACTCTTTCAACCTTGAGCCTGTCTTCAGCTGAGCAATGTGTCTCCCTCATGGACAGGCTGAGTGAGGGTGGGGCTGGGAGTACCCCGGATTACAGATGAGTGGTCGTCCTAACTATAGGAGGGGGCAGAGGCCACTCGCAACCCTGATGTCTGTCTTCTCCCCAGCTGTGATGGCCTTCCTCTTTGAATTGAAGGACCTGGTAGACCTCATGTCCATTGGCACTCTCCTGGCCTACTCTTTGGTGGCTGCCTGTGTGTTGGTGTTAAGGTATGTATGGCTTTCCTGGGTTCCATGACCATCGAGCGTCAAACAGCCCCATTGTGGCTGTATTAACAGTTCTGACAAATGGCTTTTAAGTTTGTAAGGTGTAATTTTCGGGCCACATTAGCTCAGTTGGGGGCTGCTGAGTAGAAGGTGGAATGTGGTCAGTGCTTGCCGCCCCCCCACCCCCCCACCCCCGCCCCTTATCGGCTCTTCCGTGTGCCCCCCCCCCCCGCCCCCTCCTCTGCTCATGAGCTGGTTCCTCCTGTCATGTCCTCTATTTCTCTAGCTAAATGTTAGAAGGTTAGAGACAAGTCTTCAGCCCCAGCAGTGGTCTGAGTCAGGGATCTGAAATTTAGAAGGCTTAGGGTAAGGACTTCAGCTGGCCCAGTTGCTGGAACTCCTGTCCTGAGTTCTAGCCCCAGATTACATCAGCAGAATCTACAGCCCGTGAGAGCAGGTCGGTGTGATGCTTCTGTAGCCTTCTTATTCTGTCACCTGGGAGTGAGTCCCACCACACGGTGTGGTGTAGCTTTCAGGGACACTTGATTCTGATTATCTTTTGAGGGTAGGAGCATGAAATTGGCTTTAGAACTACAGAAGCTTGGCGCCGTGGTGTCTCACCCACCCAAAGCTTCCCAAAGCACACGCCTGGCCTCCATCTTTGCTTGGCCGTGGAGGAACAGAAATCTGCTCTCAGGGTGGTCAGAGGTGGCATTTGTCATGAGAAACATGTATTCACAATGACTAGTGTTTGTTACCCAGCCAGAGCTTCCTTCTTTTTAGGTATTTCTTCTTAGAAGGCAAATAGCTTCTTTTTTCCAGCACGCAATTTTCATAGAACTTGGGCTGGTCCCTGGTGACGTTGCAGACTCAGCTCAGACAAGTTCATGGACCCCTGTTCAGTTCTAGAAGCTCAACACTAACGTGTTCTTTGGGCTCTGCCTTCTTTCCTAATTGGCCAAATGACCACGCATAGGTGGGTCTGTGGGAGACACAGCTACTTCTCCTGCTGCACGCTCTTCCTGTGCTTGGAATTGGTTCTCTGCAAACCAATTCAAAAGGCACTCTGCTTTCAAAAGCTGGTAAGAACTTGTCTGGTTGGGAAGGCAAGGAACCACCCTCATGTAAACACATGCGTCATCTGCAGGCAGCGCGCGTCTTAGAAGTCACGGCGCTGCCACGGGCTCAGTTCTCAGAGCCACGGTTGTGCCTGGCTCTGTACTCCACGGCACTTGGAGTTTTAGAATAGCTCCATCTAGTTAGGTCATGCAGACAGAGCTTACCCTTCCGCCAGCCTGGAGTCAAGGATTCTCCAGCTTCCTGCAGAAAGTTACTACTTATCTTTGGCCTCACTTGGAGTTCTGGACAACAATGATTTGGTGAGAAGTGCCTGAGCCTTGTCACAGCCAAGGGCCACAGCTACTTCCTTGATCAAGAGAACTGGACCACTTCCCAGTTGTCCCCCATTGTTCCTTCCGAAGTGAGGACACCAAGGTTGAGTGTTGGCCCAAAGTAGGAAGGACTTGACCTGTCCTTGGTTCTTGTATTGCTAGAGACTACACCATTCTACCCACTTATGTCCCATGCCCCAGGCACCTTATCTTTGAAGGCTCATTGACAAGTTAAACTGGTATGTGTGTCCTTTCGTTTTTAGGGGGTGGACAGGGTTTCTCTGTATAATCCTGGCTGTCCTGGAACTCACTTGTAAACCAGGCTGGCCTTGTACTCACAGAGACCCGCCTGCCTCTGCTTCCTGAGTGCTGGGATTAAAGGCGTGCACCACCACGCTGGACATGTGTGTCTTTTCTGTTTTTCTTTTTCTTTTGGCTTTTCGAGAAAGGGTTTCTCTGTGTAATCCTCACTCTGTAGACCCGGCTGGCCTTGAACTCACAGAGATTCACTCACAATTTTATTTAGTTTTATTATTTTATGTGTATGAGTATTTTGCCTGCATGGACATGTGTTCACTCCATGTGTGCTGTTGCTTGAGGAGGTGGTGAGCGTCCATATGGAGCTGGGTATGGGAACAAAAGTGGATAACAGCACTCATGCTTTGGCATATCTTTACAGGTACCAGCCAGAACAACCTAACCTGGTATACCAGATGGCCAGAACCACCGATGAGTTAGATCACGTAGACCAGAATGAGCTGGTCAGTGCCAGTGATTCCCAGACAGGCTTTTTACCGGTAGCCGAGAAGTTTTCTCTGAAAACCGTACTCTCCCCCAAGAATATGGAGCCATCCAAATTCTCGGGGCTGATTGTGAATGTGTCAGCCAGCCTCCTAGGTAAGAGCTCCCCTTTTCCTGGGAAGGGGTTGGAAGTCTGGCGTCTTGGTGTTGTGTGGCTTCTGGTCCACAGGGATGAGAGTAGGGTTGGGATGGGGGAGCAGGTGGGAGAGGTGAGTGATACCAGCTTTTCACCCTCATTTAGTTCATGACACAGACACAGTCTCCTGGGAGATTTGGGGAGAGACATGACACATATGGGGGTTCTCCCCGCTCTTCTTTTTCTCTCTCTTAGCTGTTCTTATCATCATCGTGTGCATCGTGGCTGTACTTGCAAGAGAGGCTCTGGCCGAAGGGACGTTGTGGGCAGTCTTTCTCATGACAGGCTCGGTCCTCCTCTGCATGCTGGTGACGGGCATCATCTGGAGGCAGCCTGAGAGCAAGACCAAGCTCTCGTTTAAGGTGAGCAGCTTGGCAGGCCCGTAGGGAACACACTGATGGGTCACAGACGCTGTTTTTTCTGCAGAGGCCGAGCCTTTGTGGCTCGGCCAGGCCTGGGAATTTAGAAGGGTAGCTTTTGCCAACTAAGCTCAGGGACCCTCGGAGCACAGAGTGTCTTGCCAAGTCAGGGCCTGTCTCTAGAAACAGGAGCCCCTCTGTCTCCCTGGTCCTCAGTCGGGCACACCTTGTCTCCAAGGGCCTCTTATTAAATGTCCTGATGTCACACATTGCTTGGCATTGGAGGTGGCCAAGGCCTCTGCAGTTTTCAAATAATAATAACACAGTTTAACCTTGGGGATGACATGGACCTCCCTCTTCTAGTCTCTGGTGAGGAATGTGTGGGCAGTTCTGTTTGGAGCGGGCTGTTGGGTGTGCCGCCTCGTCAGATCTGATACTGCCTCGTGTCTCTGCAGGTACCCTTTGTCCCCATACTTCCCGTCTTGAGCATCTTCGTGAACGTCTATCTCATGATGCAGCTGGATCAGGGCACATGGGTCCGGTTTGCAGTGTGGATGCTGATAGGTACGTGAGGTCGTGGTTTTTGCTGAGTGGCACACGTTTGGTGTCCCAGCTTCTCCTGGAGTCTACCACGTGTGGCTGCTCATTCTCCCTCCTGCTTCTTAGCCGGGTAGTCAATGTTGCCGACCCTGCCTCCTTTTACCTTAGATAACGTGAAGAAACATGAGTGGTCAGTGGCTTGCTCTAGAACAATGTTGAACTCCTGGTGTGTTGTGGGACCTCCTTCCCTTTTTAGATATTTTTTTAATAGGCTGTTGCCCAAGATAGTTATCTCATCAGGCTTGATCTTGAAGTTTCAAGTGTGAGGTCTGAGGGCTAGTTATTAAGAAAGCACTGGTTGCTCCAGACCGAAAGTCTCGGTTGCCCCCGCTTGGCCAGCACCTGGCCTGTATGGGCTCTAGGCTCATAGAGTACTTCTGCATGAGTACCTCCTACAGAGGACCTCTGCCAGCAGGCAGCATGTGGTGGGGCGTGTTGCCAAGTGGAAGGCTCTTCATAGGATGACAGATCTCTTGTTCTTGACAGAAGACCACCAGGGTTTGATGCAACTTGGGGGCTGGGTTCAGTTTAGTCTGGGGGTGCCTGCTTGGGTGCTGGCCAGCCTTCACTGGGGCTGATGGTGTGTACCCTCCCCTCCATCCCCCCACCTCAGGCATCTCACCTTGGAGCTGGTTTTAGTCCTTTTCATTCAGTGCCTGGTTGTGGTGCTGATGGCCTGGGGCACTAGCGTTGATGTGTATCCTAGGGCCACACACCCTTACCATGCCTTCCAACCCTGGGACCCTGAGTAGAAGCTCCTGAGTAGCACCTTACGCCTTTTCTTCGTACATTCCAGGAAAAGGTCCTCATTTGCTTTACAATCTAGAGAGCTGTCCACAGCCCACTGTGACCTGGTTCTTGGTGGCGGAGGTGGGGGGGGGGAATGACTATTCCCGACATCCCTACAGAGCAGAGGTGCCTGGGTTGTAGAGTGTGAGGTCACCCCTGGACTCCAGGCAGCTGAGCCCTGCAGGACTGCATTCCTATGTAGGTTGCACAGGTGGCCCTGAGCCATGGGGTCCCAGTCCCTCGTGGGTGTGCAGATGTGGGGAGTCCTGGAGGCCGGGCCAGGGCTCTGCCTCCTGCGCTCACTACATGTCCTGGTCATCGTCCGTCCGTCTAAAGGTTACTTATGTAGAAAAACCAGAGCCAGCGGGCCAATCTAGGCAGAGTACCTGCTAGAAGAAGGAACAGTGTCTCTCTGGTACTCTGAGGCCACCTAGTGGCAGACAAGAGCCCAACACCTTACTGCTCAGGGAGGCCAGCGTGGGAGGGACGCAGGACAGGGACTTCAGCTGACCTCCTCTCTGGGGCCCTGTGTTTCCTCTCCTGGGGTTGGAGTCTGCCTGGGCAGCCCTCTGTGACTCCTAAGCCAGCCCAGGTCTGGCAGCTCCGCCCGCTTCCTTCACACCTCCGTCCCCCCTCTCTCCCCATAGGCTTCACCATCTACTTCGGTTATGGGCTGCGGCACAGCGAAGAGGCGTCCCTGGCTGCTGGCCAGGCCAGGACTCCCGACAGCAACTTGGACCAGTGCAAATGACGCGAAGCCTCACCCCCCGAGGTGGCAGCGGTTGAGGGGTGCCCATAAAGGCCCCGGGACCTTCCCACTCTCTCCACCCACGCCACAGGATCCGCTCACATCCCCAAGGTCACCGAAGGTGCCGTGAGCTGGACCGCAGCCTCAGCCACAGCTGCCATAACCTGGCCGGACAGCCCTGCAGCCAGCTCATGGGGGTCCTGGTCACTTCCGGACAGCTCCCTGGTCTCATTTCTCCCTGCCAGCTGGGCCCTTTGCTGCTGCTGCTGCCCCAGCAGAAGGAACACCCCCCCGCTTCTCCTCTTACTCGGGAAGCAGGCCTCCCTTCCCGGTACCACCCTGGTATTGCTGATGTACACACTCCAGATCCTGAGCGAGCATCTCTCTGTCAGCCCAGGTCAGGACGGCCTCCCGCCCACAAAATGCAAGACTAGCCCACCTGCCGATCCACCGCGGAGTACCCAACGAGGAGGAACTGATCTCAGCTTACTACTTCCCGCCTGGGGTTCACACACCCTTTCCCAGCCTCTGTGACACTGTGACCGACCCCAGCATGGCATGGGCCATTCGTCGTGAGCATAGAAGATGGGAGGGATCCCCAGAGGGATCGGTGGTGTCGAGGTGGGAAGGCCAGCTCTGCTCACATGGACCAGGGGACAGTCTCTAGTCCCATCCCAGGCAGGCCCACATCGGCTTCTGCTGCTCTTGGCCTCCGGCCTCACTGTCCTGAGTCATGGAACGTGAGGTCGTATTATTAGGATTGAGTCAGGCTCTTGGGTCTTCTAAGGTTCTTCAGACAGGTGTTGGCTCAGTGTCCCGGGGCTGTGGCGCTCTTCCGGCCTCTGATGTGATCCGTGTGGCCTCTTACATCTGAGGAGCGCTGTGGAGTCCTCCTGTTGCTTACTGTGAATCACTCCACCAGATTAGGTTGGGGCTTAATGTTACCTTGGAAAATAGCCAACTAATTGCCGAGTGCCATCAGCTTGTGGCTCACGGCGTGAGGTCTGCACATGACGTGGCTTGGGGTCCTGCTGCTCTTCCTCTTGTGGTCTCTGTCTTTCCGCGTGCTGTGGTGGCTTTGTCTGCTGCTGGTGCTGAGATTTCCGTAGGCTCCCTGCGTATGCCTGCATTTCCCCTCCCCGTGCCCCTCGGCTCTCAGGGCCTGCGCTCTTTCCCTTACTCTGTGTAGACAAACCAAGGATGATGAGATGGCTGGCGAATACTCATTTTAGAACCATTCAGAGCCAGCCCCCTCCCCGACGCTGGGGTGGGGAAGGCCAGTGTCTTAGGCCAGTGTAGATGATGATGCTTTGACCCAGCTTCCTTTCCTCTCTGGCCCTTGACACAAGCCTGGTGGAAAGAGGCTGGGCAAACGGATGGCGCTGTCCTCCCCGCTGTTCTCGAAGGTTCTTGGAAATACAGGATAGCATGTAGCATATGCAGGGCGTCAGGCTCCATCCCCAGAACTACAGAAAATTAGGGAACCAGTGCAACAGCCTGAAGGCTAGGTCAGCTAGCGGAGGGCATCATGGCGGCCAATCCAGGCCTCTGTGCCAGGCCCTGACCACCTTCTGGGTGCTTTGCCTCACAGGCTGTCCGAGAATATTCCAAAGGGAGTATTGTAAGACCCTAAAGGTTGAGTTTCCAAAGAAAGGTATTTAAATTTATGTAGATTGGTGCTGTAAAATATTTTGATAACTATTAACTTATTTTGTTCAGGTCTTGACTATCTGTTGTCTTCTGAGGGCCTGTTAAATATTTGTCTGATTTTTTTTCCTTGTTATTTTTCTACGTAGACAAAGGAGAAGGGAGAACCCAGTGAGGCGTTGGGAGAATTCTGTTCACTTTATTTTCTTTCTTTGGTTTCTTTTTCGGGATAAGGTTTCACTCGGTAGGTAGCTCACCTGGACTTTGGTATTGTAGCCCAGGCTAGCCTCTGCCTCGGCCTCCTGAGTACTAGAGTCTAGGTAGGAGCCACCACTCCGTCTCTGTTACTGCTTTCTGGATGGACCCCCTCTGTCTGCGGCAGCCTCGCAGTCTTTACAGCTGACGGTTCAGCCAGCGGCCCACAGCCCGCCAGCAGCGGGAAGGTGTATTCAGGGGTCTGACCCGCCCCCCACCGCCGCCGCCGCCATCTCTCCTGAGGACTCCTGACGCTGGCAGACACAGGAGCACCCACAGGCCCTGGTTGTAGGGGGCAGGCACCCTGTCCCCACTTCCGAGTCAGGAACAGAAGCTCAAGGATGACCTGCATAAGTTGACTGGCCACTGTGCTTTTACTAAGAGTGGACAGTTGCCAGGGGAGCTGGGGGGGGGGGGGGGGACGGTGACCCAGAATGGCACGCTCCTGGAGTGAGCCTCTAATACGATTTTTGTCCCATTGCAGTTCTTCCTCCTGAAATACACAAGCCAAAACCCAAAACAACACACACTAACAAAAATCAAAACCTGACAGTGTCCCATCTCTTAGCCTCCTACCCACAGGAGGGTCTCATTCTGTTGCCCAGCTTGGCCAGTATTTCCTGCCTAGTTGGGACTTGGACATTTTTCTAAAGACACATTCCAAGCCTCGTTTATCTCCGACTAGAGTATTCACATTGGAAAGACCCGGTTTTCCATGAGTTTGTGCCCTTCCTGTCTCTGGGTCGAAGTTCATGAAGAAGCCAATCCCCAGGGAGCTCTGTTTAGGAACGGGATACAAGATGTCTCCGCCTTCCAGAAGGTGGCCCTGGTGGGGGAGGGGGATGCTGTTTATAGAGACACTGGGCCCCCATGTATATGCGTACACACCCGTGCCCATACCCCATCCCTGCCCACACTGTACAGTCAGGCATTGGTGGGTTTACCTTGCAAACAAGGAAAAAGTGGAGGCCTGTCGTCCCGGGCGGTTCCCTGGGAGATTGCAGGGTTTGTGCTGTTCTGGCTGCTCGCGGTTTGGCTTTTACAGTGGCAGTGGCCCCATCATCTCACATCTCCAGCTGACAGCCATCCTGTCCCCCCTGTGCTGACGAGGTGGTCTGGACACCATGTGCCACCCACCCGCCCTTAGTGACCTGCACGTTTGGCCCAACCGGTGTGTGCACCCCACCCCACCCCACCCCACCCTGTCTGTTGCCTGCTGCTTTTCATGCACAGGGCTGAGAAACATCAGTGGGCATGTGGGTGCCTTGCCCCCCGACCCCAGGCAGACATTCTGATTGGCTAGTGTTTACATCCCCTCCAGCGAGGAACTCATCAAACACTGGATGAAGCTCGGAAACAGCAGCGTGAGAACCCGGATTCCTGGGATAAGCGTGGGCAGGCGCTGCTGGCCTGTGTACCTACCTACAATGCAAACATGCCTGGCTCTCACTAGGGCCCATCCTTTCTGACTTGAATGTCCCATGTCTCCACAGACGCTTACATCTTTCTAATAAGAGCTCACTGTTGGCACCCAAGCATTAAGGAATGTTAGGGGTGGGATCTAAGTGCCAGGGTGCCCATCCCTTGGGGTGTTGGTGGGTGGTGGGAAAAGGGAGTTTGAGTCCATGTCTGGTTGAGCTCCTCGCGAAGGGAATCGCTGGACAGGATACATGATGCTTGGAACTGTTACGGAATTCAAATCCAGAACTGAATGTATGTTATGTACAGTTATTTTATGTAACTCAGACCTTCTGTTTGCTATCGTAATGAGAAGATTGTAAGTAAGGCTCCTTGGAGGAGAGCACGCTGTCCATTTTGTTAGGCTTGTTTGGGGTCATGAAATGCTTTATTGACACAGTGTATGGGTGCAACTCGCTACAGTCCTGAGGCCAATTTGGTCGTGATGGATTTTTTTTTTTTTTAAGGCAAAAAAAAAAAAAAAAAAAAATTCCCAGCTGGGGTTCACCTCCCTCACTCTAATCCAGTCTTTTTGTACCCACTGCTCTATTGAGCTGGGAATGTGGTGTGGCCAAGGGTCTTGGGACATAGTGACCAAGGAACCCTCCTGGACCATTGTGTTACATGTACTGAATGGCTGACTAAAGAGCCCCGGGGGAGAGGAAAGATCACATCCAGACATCTTCTCAGGGCGCTGGAATGCCCAGCAGGGCCAGGAAGCAAGGTTTAGGAAGACATATATGGACTAATTTATTGACAAGGGTTACCTTTGTGTTCCTTGTCAAGCTTTTTGAGTTTGGGACTTATTTTCCCATTTGAGAAATTATAATATATATATATGTATTTAAGATATTTCCTGCTTCTTTTGTGCCTTGCAGCCTCAATGGGTCATGGATCACAAAGGGTGATGATACTGATGAGGGTTGGTTTATTATCAAACCTGAATAGTCGTGGTTTCTCCGGGACAATTTTTTTTTTCCTTCTACTGAACATGGAGCCATTATTAAAAGAGTTATGTGTGGTTTTTCATTATGTAAATTGTATATATTTTTTTGCTTGTTTGAGGTTCTATTTTTCTAACAGTCTTGCAGTTTCTTATAATGGTGACATTAGGTTAAGACTGATGCTAACTGTAAATCAAGCTGGTCTCTGCTGGATTCCCGTGGTTTAATTATATTTTATTTTAAGGCCAAGTGCAGGTGTCATCCATCGCCCTTTCTTAAAAATGTGAAACTTATGTTTCCCCTTGTTGCTGAATACATTGTACACTGGCGACCCCCCCCCCCCCATAGATCTGTGTCATAAAATCAAAGCTATTTTGTGGTACATTATCTCATGCTTCTGCAGATGCTAATAAATCCTGTCTGGCTTCCACACACACTGTGTGGTCTCGGGTGTGCTGGCAGCTCTTGGCTCCCGAGCATGTTGCTGTCTGAAGAGTCAAGGGCTCGCTTGGCCGCTTCAGAGTCTTTCTGCTGCGTCGCCGCTGCGCACAGCTGGCGCCTTTACTCCTATGGCGTCGATTTTTCTAGAAGCCATTTGGGGAAGGCTTTAGGCCTGTCCCTCCAGACTTGGCTCTCTCTCTCCTTCACTCCTCCAGACTCACCTGGATGTAGGGCTCCAGCCATCACCAGCCATCCATCTTAAGTCTCCGCAAAAACCCCGCTCAATCTACAGACGCCAGAGGCTTGCCCTGGCTGCCACACACACCCCATCTTAGAGGAAACAGGCTTTGTGCAGAGCACAGGCTGGGGATAAGACTGGAACTCATCCGAGGATGATTGTTATCTCACTCCCCAGTGCTCTAGGGTCGGGCACACTTCCCACTCATTCATTTCTTGCACAGGAGGCGAGTTCAGCCAGTCAGGCTTTCAGGCCCTGCATGCAGAACAGTGATTCATAGGCTGGAATGAGGCGGAAGCTAAGCTTTAACCTCTGTGTTTTGCCAACTGATAGTGGTGGTGGCAGACACCCAGGGTGTAATTCTGGCACCAAGCACCAGAACCAAGTGTCAGGACTCTATAAGGATGCGTGCGTATCACACATCTGACGTCCCTTGACTGGAAGTAAAAGTATCAGCTCAGGACCCCTAAGACCAAGTCCTCAGCACAAAGGAGATTTATTTGTCCCAGAGGGGGAGGGGGAGGGGCATTTGTCCCTGAGGGACGGAGGACTGCCTCTGGATAGGGGGGAGACAGCCGTGGCCCATAGGCAAATGCCAGTTTGTAAAGGTAAAGTGGGAAACCCGTATGTTAAGATGAGGTGTGGCATTTTAATTGAACGTGTTAAATAGGTGAGCCAGAGGGGCCTTTTGATTGATGGATTTCAATACTTTGATAGCTGGACCCTGGTCGTCAACCTCAGGAGGAGGGATTGGCCAAATAAGGGAACAGACCTTGGTGGCTAGCTTCCGGAATGTAATCAAATGGTTTTTAGCAATGCAGAGGGAATTAAGGAGAAGGTCAAGGCCTGCCAGAGCCATGCTCGAGTGGCTAGTGTCCCTTCATTGATCAGTGGACCCCTGAGCTTGGGCAGTGTGAAACAATGGTGGGCAGTATTGGGGAATACAGGACACCTCTATGTTACTGTTAGATACAGCTTACAGGGGAGCAAGAATCAGTCCAGTCCCATCTCACAAAAGTCACCCAGAGAATACTCCATGCGCCCTGGAACCGAGAAATAGGCACAGGTATGTCTTGGTCCTGAAGTTCATTAAGAAAGAAGTTATCAGCCAGGTGTGATGGTGTACGCCTTTAATCCCAGCACCTGGGAGGCAGAGGCAGGTGGATTTCTGTGAGTTCAAGGCCAACCTGGTCTCTAAAGCGAGTTGCAGGACAGCTAGCGCCACACAGAGAAACCCTGGCTCAAAACCCACAAAAGGCTACCGTGTCTGGCCCGCTTGAATTGGGCTAAGTGCAATGTGGGCCCTAATTCCTGCAGCTCCCCAGTGCCATCTAGTGGATGACATTGGGTGCTATGCTCATAGCCTTCAAAGGCATGCAGTGGCGTCAGCGATTTTCAAAAAAACCTTTCCATTGTGGGGTCTGGTGGGGGGTTGGGGGGAACGTCCTGTGGAGCAGACTTTCCCTCGCCCAGTTTGGTTATGAAACACTTGCAGAGAGTCATATCTGTCCCCTTGTGGCTCAGTATTCTAGGATTTGAAGAGTCTATGACCCCGTAGCCCAGGGAGCTAGCTGCCCTGTCTTTCAGCTGCATCTGCCATCTGCCAACTCCACAGACCTGGGCAGATACACGGCTGCCGTGGGGAGGATTGGAAATGACCGCTGTAGCCTGGCAGCCCCTGCTCAAAGGGAGCCCCCTCGTTTCGCTGAGTTAAGCTCGCCCACCAGGCTAAAAACATAGTCTAAACAGGTATGTGGACACGTGCACAGTTGATACAGACCCCAGAGTGGACAGGCTCTGGACCGCATCAGCACACATGAGAGCTCAGAGAGTCTGAAGACCACAGTTGTCCATTGGTACCATCCACTAATGCAGCAGCTGCTTTGAGAACGACCTCCAACCATCGGGAGGGTTCCATCCGATACCTGGGTTCCTACTTGACCCGATACGAGTCTCCCACACAGGTGAGCCAGGATCGTCAAGGCTCCTTGGTTCAGAAAAGGTGGTGAGGGGTTGGAGGCCCGAGTTTCCTCTGCCCGCAGTGAATCAGCCATGGGACAGGACACAGTTGTCCCTAGCTGGTGCCGCTCTCGATTCTTAAAGCTGCCAGGGGCTGAGTCACCACCCAGCCCTTATAAACGCAGGTGCTGGTATCACCCATGTTTACCACACAGGGTGGAGAAGAGGACAATGAACGGTAGCTACTAAAATGTCGGGGACACGCTATTCCCTGGAGAAACTAAGAGTTTAAGACGTAGTGACAAGTTGTGCATTAATCATTAGGTTGCTCTCTGTAATTTGGGAAGCAGGGCCGGCCTGCAGGGGGTCTTGGGGGCTTCATCATGGGGCCAGGAAGCGCCATGAACATAGGGGCAGCTAGTCAGGTACCGTTTACAAGAGCAGACTTGTCTTCCTGCCACTCCCACGCACCCCACCAAAATGAACTGGAACTGGAAATTTTGGGTCTCCCTTCTGACCCCTCAAGCAATGTCAGGCACCTGTAGGACACTCTAGGGCCAGGCTAGGGTGGACAAACTGGCCATAATTGACAGTGGAAGGCCGGTGAGATGGGGAGCGCGGCTGATTTCAGACTGGAATGAGCAAAGCTGCATCTTGGCCACTTGTGGTGGTCTTAATGAGAATAAGCACACCGGTCATCTGTTTGAATGCTTGGCTCCAGGGTGGAGGGCTGTCGGGAAGGCACACAGCTTTGGACCTGCTGAGTCTGGGAGCAGAGTCAACCCAGCACCCACAGAGGTGGTTATCAAAAGAGCCTTGCTTCACTGTCTGGCATCTCAAGCCTGAATGGGACACGTCTCCAGTTACACACATCACACAGATATCATGGAAAATCCCTCAGGTTCGTTTTAATAAGCGTTAGAGTTCAACACAAATATGGAACACAGAAACTGGAGGGGCAGGAAAAAGAACATTGTGCCCCTTCAACTAATCCCAGAGTACCAGACCCCAAGCCCCCAACCTATCCTGACACCACCAGAACCTGGTCCCAGCCTATGGCAAGTGAGTGGGGACGGGCCAGCAGGACCTCCTGACTCCATGAACCTAGCACTTTGGCAGGTCCGTCTGTAGCAAGAGGGGAGGACGCAGTGTCCCAGCCTGGGGATGAGGACAGATGGATTCCCACGCTGAGAGGTCCTGGTCGCCGCAGCGTGGAGACAGGAGGATCACAGGAGAGGCACAGCAGCTGGGCCACCTGGGTCTCAGGACTCAAGTGGGGCACCATACGTGAGAGGGGTCTGTGATGGAGAAACAGCCAGGGCCATGGGGAAATTGGTTCAAGTGCCCAAGGTCAAGGCTGGTGAGGGCAAAGCTCTAGTCCCCCTAATGAGGTTACACAGATCTAACATTGCTACCACTCTGACCACAACAGCCTAACACGCTGTACCACACTCTCCACTCCCATCCGAGTCTGCATTGCTGAGTACCTGCCATCAGCAGGTACCGCTGTGGAGGCGGGTCCTAGATCGGAGCGCTAAGCGGCCACCAAACTTACGCCTGCAGGTTGTGCAGAGAATAAAGAACTGTGCGTTGAACTGACGTGGCATGAGCTACTCTTACGGGAATGCCCAACTCAGTATCCCAGTATCATGCAGAGCTAAAGGAAAAAGACCTGTTTCTTCAATGTGTGACGACTGTGTATGTCTCCAGAGTGGGCAAGCCCCGTGGAGGTTGGTGACAGTCAGATGCACCTGAGACCAGGAAGGCCACCTTGGCCACGGGAGGGATGTAGACCACATACTAGCCACGTGCATGTCCTTGGACAAGCTGATACCATGGCTCTTCAATCATCTTGGGCATGCTCAAAGACAGGCCCATGCTTAGGAAGTGAAGGGTCTTTGTCATATACAGGAAACAAAGGTATCATTATCACCACTGTATTGACGGATAAAACTACTTCTCTTCTGTGGGTCATGCTTCTAATCTTCCATAGCGCTACATGAATACTTTTCATGTTCTAACTCTACCATCTTGGACACAAAGACCAGTTCAGCGGCTGCTGGCTGCTGGCTGCTGGCTGGTACACTGGCCTCCCTTATTTGGGAGAGCCTCCAGGGCTAAGACGGGACCACAGCCAGGCGCAGCCCTAGTGACCCCCCCCCCATCAGAAAGGATGATCTAGCACCTTTAGAACTGGTTTCCCACCCCCACCCCCACCCCCACCCCCTAGACAGAAAGGTTGGTTTCTGGAAGCCCTGACTAGAACCCCTGAGCCATCTTGATGTGTGGTGATGGGGTTGAGTCAAAGAATTGAACTGAAAATGGGGGGTGGGATGGGGGGTTGCCTGTGAAAGGCAGCGACAGGCAGACACGTCCTTATTCTATGCCGGGTCGAATGTGGCCCCTATCAGGACTCTTCCTTCAGGAGGATGGGCCATGCACGGTATTGCTTTTCTCCAAGCTCATGCTCACCCTCACTACAAAGGTCACACTCCTCCGGGTCTTCCTGAGGATGCAATAATAGCTCGATGATGGACTCCAAGATGCTATTTAGAGGGGGAAAGAGCTAAACAGGTGTTTTCAAAACTATAATGAATCACTAAGGGGAAAAACACTGGCCAAACCACTGGACCCCTCAGTGTTTCCCCCGCTACATTTCATCCTCTCAGGATGGGAGGAGTCATAATTAAATCCTGCAGTGGGGTAGCAGGGACCCCACCTAATGTGGGCTAAGAAGCTAATTGCTCCAAAGGCAGTTGCCATCTACAAATCGCTGGTGTTTGTGTTAAGCAGGGTACCACTCAGTGGCAGAGAGACGTGCTTCTATCTTCTTTTTTTTTTCCTTCTCTATTTTGGGTAGAAATATTTCCAGGAAAGTAGGTAGAAATGCATTTTCATTTCCCAATAATTCTTAGGCACAACTTAGAAAACTGCTGACCATCACTAAAATATGTCAGCGCATTATGTTATAAAAAAATGCAATTCAGAATCGCCACATGTGTACCCCCACATGTCTGAATATACCCACGCGGTAGTACGGGAGGACTTTGTGTATCCCAAACGGAGCTGTTGGTAACAGACCTAACTTCTGCTGTGAAAGTTCATCTCTCAAGAACAATTGGAGCGGTTTCTCTCTTGCCTCTTAACTAGTTTCTCTCTTGCCTCTAACTACACTAAAACGTTTTTAGACACCGGACTCTGCTGCTCACACCTTTCTATGTGCCAACACCAGGACGGTCTCACACAGGGGTCGGAGAGGACGCTGCCTAAGATGCGGATGCAGCTACCGGGCATGCGCACAGGACGGCCACCAGCACCTGGCCAGCACTGCCTCGGATGGACAGAAGCCTGAGCTCCTGCGGGTGGCGAAGCGATGTCATCTAGGCGTGGTGCTGACTCTGGCTGGAGAGGAGGGTCCAGAGGAGGAGCCTCTGTACCCCGGGGATGTTGGGGACAACTTAACCGGGCTGGTTGGATCCCCAGTCTGGAGCTTCCAGAGTAGTTCTTCATTGGTTCGGCTCAGTCGCTTCTTTTCCTGGGTCTCTTTCTCCACGTACTCCTGGAGGTTAGCATTTTCCTCCGACAGTTGTCTGCAGGGGGAAGAGTGAGGGTCAGGCCTACTGATGACACTCAAAGCAGGCTGGAGGGCAGAGGACAGGAGGACCGCTCGGCTCACAGGTATCTGCCGGGATGGAAGGTGCTTGCTGTGTTCAGAGCAAAGGGTAGAGGCCGGAGTAGAAAGGAGGGAGCGGTAGGCAGGATGGGCACGCTGCTGGGGCCCTCATAGAGATGGGGGTTGCCCATGACTGTGTCAGGGTACTGACTGCTGGGGGACGGTCTGTATGTCATGTTGCTCTGATTGGTCAATAAATAAAACACTGATTGGCCAGTGGCCAGGCAAGAACTATAGGCAGGACTAACAGAGAGGAGAACTGAGAACAGGAAGGCAGAAGGAGACACTTTCAAGCTGCCGCCATGACAAGCAGCATGTGAAGACACCGGTAAGCCATGAGCCATGTGGCAAGGTATAGATTCATAGAAATGGATTAATATAAGATATAAGAACAGTTAGCAAGAAGCCTGCCACGGCCATACAGGTTGTAAGCAATATAAGTCTCTGTGTTTACTTGGTTGGGTCTGAGCGGCTGTGGGACTGGCGGGTGAGAGAGATTTGTCCTGACTGTGGGCCAGGCAGGAAAACTCGAGCTATAACTGACAACTGCCAATCATCTGAGAATACCTTTCCATTACCTCCTGCCCTGGGTCCACGCCTCTGTGACCGGAGTCATTAGCCCTGCTGTAGTCATTAGCTCCCTGGCTGCTGGACCATAAGCCTAGAGAGCATGGTCAAGGATCTGTTATGTTCTTGGCTGGCATTCAGCATGGCACCCAGGAAACAGATGCCTACTCACTGTTTGCTGATAAAGGGGGAAGAAAAGCCAATTGTGCATGTGTGTGTGTGTGTGTGAGGGGGAGTGATGTTATGATGCTTAAGTTGCTGACTTTGTTGCATGTTTTTAATATATATATATATATATATATATATATATATATATATATATATTTAACTTTATATGTATAGGTGTTTTACTTGCATGCATGTCTGAGAGCCACTTGTATTCAGTGCCTTTGGAGGCCAGAAGAGGGTGTTGGATCCCCTGGAACTATAAGGGTACAGATAGTTGTGAGCTGCCATGTGGGTACCAGGAATCAAACTTGGGTCCTCTTGAAGAGTAGCCAGTGCCATTGACCACTGAGTCACCTGTCTAGCCCATTTTGTCTTTTTAAAAATGACAGCCTCTTCAAGGAATTAACAGGAGGTACAAATACATTTTACAACTGGATGGGCTAAAGTCCAGCAGCCGTACTCTGGGCCAACGCCTGCACTCGCTGTCTGGGTATGTGTGGGCATGTAGTGAGTATGTAAGCATGCAAGTGTGAGTGTATGAGTGTGGGTATGAGCATGTGTGGGCCCATGTACACAGGAGTGTGTGTGCATGAGCTTGTGTGTGCACACATAGGATGATACATCATGGCTGCACGAGGAGACTGGTCCAGCTGAGTGGGAAAGGGATCTCACTAGTGTTGTGGAATAGTCTTTCTATACACTGTGAAGATGTGTCTTTACCAAGGCCCTTCTGATTGGTTTAATAAAGAGCTGAATGGCCAATAGCTAGGCATGAAGAGGTTAGGCGGGACTTCCGGGAAGAGAAAGAGGAAAAGGAGATGAATCTAGGTGTGAGAAAGACACCAGAGGACACGAAGAGGAAACAGGAAGTGCAAGATGGAAGAAAGGTAAAGAGCCACGAGGCAAAAATGTAGATTAATATAAAGGGGTTAAGTTATAAGAGCTAGTGAGACAAGCCTAAGTTATAGGCCAAGCTTTCATAATTAATAAGTCTCTGTGTCATTTTTTGGGGGGAAGCTGGCTCCACCGGACAGAAAGAGACTCATTACATGCTACGGTGACCTAGTCTTGCTGAATGAGACAACCTGCAGCTGGCCTCTGAGCCCTGTTTCCACCCGACTCTGAGCTGGGTCAAGGGTGACTCCTGTTCCTTCTTTGGATGCAGGCTGCTGAGAGAAGAGCCTGTAGGGATAAGCTGACCTGAGCCTCTGGACTCTTGGGGCTGTTACCCAGCCATGGTTCTCTTTAGCCTGGGGACACCCTGCTGATGCCCCTCTCCCAATCTCCAGGAAGCAATCACAGCGCATGCTGTGGGGCCCCTGCTGCCCATGCTTGGGGGCTGCACTCTCTTGTCCTAGGGAATGGGGCAGGGTGTGACGCACAGCCAGGATGTGCACAGCCATGTGCTTCTCTGCTGATCGTTTGAGAGGCACCCGATTATTCAGGCTGGACACAGGGACATGCAGATGTTCAAGTAAAGCCGTTTGAGAAGGACGTGCCGTCAGCAGCCACACCCACCTGGTGACAACCGTGTTCTGGTCAATCCTGGCCTTGAGGTCCTCATTCTGCTGCTGGAGAACTTGGATCTTTTCTTCCAGAATGATGTTCTTCTCCACCTAGGAGAGGGACACTGTGAAGGACTCCCACAGGCCAGCAGCAAGCCAGCAGCGGCCCTGGCTTCCGCACTTTGGAGAACTGCCAGATCTGCTCTCCGCAATGGCCTCATGGGCTGGGAAGTCAGGTGAGATGGCTACAGGACCAGCATTTCACTTTTCAGAAAAACAGAACAGAAAATGCCAGAGTGCATTGTAGATAGTAAAAAGCACTGCGGGACACACTTTCGGTGTGTGTGTGTGTGTGTGTGTGTGTGTGTGTGTGTGTGTGAGAGAGAGAGAGAGAGAGAGGTGGGGAGAGGGAGGGAGGGAGGGAAGGAGGGGGAGAGAGAGAGGGAGGGGGGAGGGAGAGAGAGAGAGGGAGGGGGAGAGAGAGAGGGAGGGGGAGGGAGAGAGAGAGGGAGGGGGGGAAAGAGGAAGCGGGGAGGGAGCGCTAGTTCTGAGTTCCAGGCACACAGCTTGCTTTTTGTTGTTGGTTTTGTTTTTACAATGAATGTTCCAGGTCACTGTCATGGTCAGAGACAAGCTGTGGATACCACCGGGCGTTGTCTGACCAGTGGGTCCTGTGGTCATCTGTAGTGAATCTCTGTCCCTTCCCAGGTGGCTCAGGTGTTTCTGAATTAGCTGGGCGAGAGAACCTAGGGTAAGCTTTTTCCTTTCCAGCCTGTTAGCCTGTTGTTTTGAAAGATACAGAAGCAAAGGTCAATTTTAAAGACCTAGGGAGGGAGCCCTGTCACCCTGCTGGGAAAGCCCGGCTTATGCCTCCTGTCACTGTGGGATCTCGCTGATGTGTGCTTTCATTCTACCTTTAGATTTTTTTTTTATTTATTTAAAGTAGGATTCACTCTGTAGCCCACGTTGGCCGGAACTGGTCATGGGACTCAGGCTGCCCTGGAACACATGGCAATCTTCCTGCTGTGGCCTCCCAGCTGCTGCAGTGACTGGGGTGAGGGCCACTGGGTTCGGATTGTCTCTGAAAGAGGGCAGTACACTGATTGTTCACGTAGCTAATCTTCAAGGAAAACTGCCACTTGCCCATGAGGACTTAGGGATGCTTGCCAAGGACTGGGGCCAGGCACCCTATCAGGCCTTCATCTTTATTCCCAGGAAGCAGGAAACAACAGATTCCCAGGACAGGAAGCCATGTAGGCCTTCTGCAAAGCCAGATCGTGCCTGAACATAGCCAGATCAGCCCAGGGGCTTGTGGGTAGCCCTATGCAGACAGTCTGGTCATTAAGAGGAAAGTAGATGGCTGCTTTGAGGGTCACCCTAGCCAGGATACATGGCAAGACGAGGCCAGTGCATCCCCTGTGGTCTGTGGTAGGCGCTGGGCTGCTCAAATGAGCCACGTGGCCTCCATTGCCCAGGACCCTGGTAGCAGACACATCTCTCTTGCCACTGCCTCGAATGCACCCATGCAACCAGAGATGCCTGCAGACAGAGCAACACGTGGACCAAACGCAGCAGCTGCCGCTGCCGGGGCAGCTCCTGGTTCGGGTAAACCAGTTGCAAAGAATGTTCCAGAGACAAATGGGGATGAGATGTCCAGTAACTAACTCTTCTAAGCTGAAGGTGTGACACACAGTTGTCATCTCAACACTCTGGAAGAAGGGTCACAAGTCCCAGGCCACCATAGACTACACAGAAAGACCCTAGCTGGACAAAACAAAACAAAAAAACACACAAAAATTCAAAAACCTGTTCATTGGAAGTGGGCTATAAAACATTGTACAAGACAAAATACGGTGTGTGTGTGTGGGGGGGGGGGTTATCAAGACACACCTCTGAGACATGTTAATAGTAGAAGGAACATATTTTTTTTTGGGGGGGGGAGGGGTTTGGTTTTTTGAGATAGGGTCTCTCTGTGTAGTAGCCCTGGCTGTCCTGGATCTCGCTCTGTAGACCAGGCTGGCCTCGAACTCACAGAGATCTACCTGCCTCTGCCTCCAGAGTGCTGAGATTAAAGGTGAATGCCACCACTGCCTGGCTGGAATATCCTTTAATTGTCTTGTTTTTGTTTATCTTATTTTGTAATTTCCTACAATGTACACATTCTCTCTTCCTCTTTTATAGTAGCAAATAATTATTTTAAAATAATAAACAAAGGGGGCTGTAGAGATGGCTCAAGCCATCAGAAACATGTATGGTTCTTGTGGACCTGAATTTGGTTCCCAGCACACATGTCAGACAGCTCATAACCACCTGTAACTCCAGCTCCAGGGGGATCTGATGCCCTCTTCTGGCCTCAGTAGGCACTGCACTCACGTGCATATACCCACAACACAGTCATGCACATAGATATGTAATTTTAAAACAAATTTTAAAAATAATGATAAAGAAAAAGTAAACTACTTATTTAGGGCTTTGGGTCAATTTCCTACTGAAGACTGACTCTTGCAGAGGTCGGTATCTCTGCACTGTCAGTTTCTTTCAGAACACTAGCCTTGGGCCTCTACAAAGGGGTAAAACATGGCTGTGTTTCCTTAGGGGCTTCCCTGGGCTAGTTTCTAGGAACCAAGCTGAGGACTGAGGCACAAAGTCTTTGCTATGAACTGGATGCTCCCGATCCTCCTCAGCAGCTATGCTGAAGCCCACTCCCCGCGGTGACGGTCCCAGGATGTGGGGGTCTTTGGAGGTGATTGGCTCATGAAGGTGGACCCCCATGACTGAGATCTCTGCTCCTTCTGCCATGTGAGGATTTGGGGACATTCCACCAGGGTTTCCACACAGGCTCAGCCACCCCCGGGCAGGGTGCCCCTGTCCTCTCCCGAGGCTTCTCTTTTGTACTCATGGCGGCACCTCCTGCCCAGGTGAGCTGTTGGGAAGGAAGGACAGAGCTTTGCCCAGGCCTGGTGCACAGCAGTGATGGGAAGTTCCTGCCTCCTCAGTGGCGGAAGGACATGGCAAAGACTGTCCAAGTAACCGAAGGAGGCCACTGGGACTCCTGGTCAGAGTCCTGGCTGTGTGAGGAGGCCTTCCAGGCTCAGCTGTGAGTTTCCTGTTCACCTGCGAGCAGCAGGCAGGGGCGGGGTGGGGTGGGGTGGGGTGGGGTGGGGTGGGCGGGGGATGCCTCACTGAGCACTGTCATCAGCGAGGACCTGGAGAGTCAGTCTCGGGAGCAAGCAGACCAACTCACCAGCTTTTCCAGCTCTATGATCTTCTTCTCCTGCAGGTGGATTTGCTGGTTCTTCATCTCCAACACCTGCTTCAGGCTCTGCATATCTTCTTCCAGGTGCTGATACGGAGCCAGTGCAATCTACAAGGGCAGAGAAGGTGTGCTTTATACCCGGTTCCTGGCACAGCCTGTTGTGACCCAAGGTTATGAATTGGCTCAGTGTGGTATTGCCATGATCCCCCAGTGTGTGGCCTCAGCATCTGTGAGGGAGCAGGTGCCAGCGCCTCCGATGGGGAATTCCTGGGGTAACACAGGCTCTGAACATCCTTCCAGAGGATTCACAGGGTGCTGGGGCCTCACATGTCTGTCCTACCTGAGCCTATGAGTAGTCCCCATAAACTCATGCATAGAAAACAAGCCAAGTGGTTTAAAAAGCAACATGGACAGGGGAAGATCTCACAAGGCCCCATCCCTAGATGAAGAGCTGTGAGAATCAATGGCTACCGAGAGAGGGAGAATCAGTCTTCTCCAGATGGGTTATCCAGTCCCAAGTGATCAGCCCTAAACACATGCATATATGAGGAACACTAGATGGGCTTAGCAGGTTCTGTCTGTCTGTCTGTCTGTCACAATAATCAAAGAAGAGGTCATGAAGTTGAGTTGGGACACTGGAGGAACTGGAGGGGGAAGAGTGTGGAGTGGAATTGATGTTAATACAATACTCAGGTATGAAATTCTAACATGTTCCTTGTATTAAAGATACTGTTCTCTATTTTAAAAAAAGCCATTTATGAGAATGACATGTTAGGGTTGGTGGATGTAAGCAGTAAAAAGGCGGGACATCAATTGGAACTGGCATTTCAGATAGACAACATTGAAAAAATTCAAGCTAGCTGTGGCGGTTTAGGCTTATAATCCTAGCCACTCAAAGAAGCAGAGGCAGAGGGGTGGAAAGTTCAAAACCAGCCTAGGCAATTCCATGAGACTCTGTCTCAAAATGAGAAGGAGGAGGAGGAGGGGCTAGAGATTTGGCTCAGTGGTAGAGTTCTTGCCTAGCATGCACAAAGCCCTGGGTTCGATCCACAACACCACAGGGTAAACACAGTATAGTATTTCTTCTTCTTTTTTAAGATTTATATTTTTATTATGTATACAGTGTTCTGTGTTTGCCTGGAGGCCAGAAGAGGGCACCAGATCTCATTACAGATGGTTGTGAGCCACCATGTGGTTGCTGGGAATTGAACTCAGGACCCCTGGAAGAGCAGCCAGTGCTCTTAACCGCTGAGCCATCTCTCCAACCCCACAGTATAATATCTCAATAGAAGATGCTCATTCTCAACTTCCACCTCTCTCCAGCACTGCATTAGATGGTGGGAGGTTCCCCAGCTATTCTTGAAAAAAAAAAATTGCCTTCAACCTGATAATTCATATCTTAGCTGGCCCTGTCCTGTGCCAGCCTAAAGCACAGTTGGAGAAGCAGGGTGTGGGCTGTCTCCAGCCAGAGAAGAGTTTACATCACAGGCACCCAGGATCCCTGCCTGAGGAGTGCTGTGGGATTGGGCAGAAATGGCAGGTTGCTGGAGAGACCCATGGTTGTGGTCTGTCTCGGGGAGAGGTGCTGTGTACACATCGCAGTGATGTCGGGACCAGCAGTCTTCAGTGTGGAGGCCTGGTTCTCAGGCAGGGCTGCAGGGGAAGCCAGCTCATGTCCTTCCCCCCCCCCGTCCCCCCCTCCGCCCCGAGTGGCCCAGGCAGCTATGACTACCTCCAGCTGCTCCTCCGTGGTTTTCCTCAGGGCTTCCTCAAAGCGCTGGGCTCTGTCCCGCAGAGACTGGCTCTGAAAAGTCAGCGTGTCCACCTGGTCCTGCAAGGGACAAGAAGAGAAGTTCCCCCAGGGGCCACATGGATGGACACTGTGGGCTGTGCAGCTGGGGAGGTGGCGGTTAGTTTTCATCCACCTGACACAAGCTGGGAAGAGAGAATTTCAGTATGAATTGCCTCCATCAGCCTTTCTCTATTCATGATCAATGTGGGCAGGCCCAGCCCACTGTGGGCGGAGCCATCCCTAGCCAGATGGTCCTGGGCTGTATAAGAAAGGTAGGTGAGAAAGTCAGTCGGCCCCGTCCCTCAGTGGTCTCTGAATCAGCTCCTACCTCCAGGTTTCTGCCTTGAGTCCCCGTCTTGGCTTCCCTCACGGACAGACTGTGACCTGTCCGCCAAATAAACCCGTTCCTCCCCAAGTTGCTTCGGGTCAGTGTTTTATCACAGCAATGGAAAAGCTAACTAGAATATGGGAGAGAGAACCAGCTGCCTCTCATTCCAGGTTCATTGCTGACCCCCAACTGCTCTCTCTGACCTCGGGGCCGGGCTGCTCTACGAGGGGAGCCATCCATCCTCGTCCCGTTTAATTCTCCCCCACCCCCCCAGTGGCCCCACTTTGCCATGTGTGCTGAAGGGAGGAGGGCACGCCTGTGGCGCACTCGGCTCCTGTTCAGCTTCAGAGGCTAAAGGGACCTGCTAACCCAACCTCAGCCACGGTGACGGCCATGTCACTGAGGCACAAGAAGGGTGATTGACTGTGGCTCTGAGCTCTTCATGACTAAAAGGCCCCTCTTCCCCTGCAGATTGCTCACTGAGGAGCCCACAAGTCCGTCCGTCCATCCGTCCGTCCCCCCACACCCCCCCACCCACTGTCCATTTCTGCTGGATTAAAACACAGGGGCCAGGGGCTCTCATGAACTCTCCTGGCAAGAGACACGGCCTCGGCCCGCGATCGGAAGCTGGGACGGGCAAACAAGGTGATCTGCACAACAGCCCCACACGTGTGCCAGCCCACGGGGCTGCTTCTTAGTTCACCATGGCGGAGCCTCCGGTTCGCACTTCCCTGGGCACGGGCCTTTTCCTCTCTTCTCTTTCTTCCAGTTACCTGCCCTTCCTTTTTAAGAAACGGAAGCCCCCATGTTGCCATTAAATGCACATGGGGACGACACAGCTGTCATGGGGAGTGTGTGCTCACGTGAGCTAAGCAGTCGAAATGTCGGTTTTGAAGAAGCTCCTCTGGGTCAGCACTGGGTTACGCCGCCATCGTCTGCACCTTCCAGAATGGCCTATACAATGTCTGGTGCTATCCGACTCCACACCGTACTTCTCAGGAGTTACCTAGGGAAGTCTCTCTCTGTCTCTCTCTGTCTCTGTCTCTGTCTCTGTCTCTGTCTCTCTCTCTCCCTCCTTCCCTCTCCCTCCTCTGTCTGTTTGTCTGTCTCCTTCTCTCTGGTTTTTGTTCTGGAACTCATTCTGTAGACCAGGCTGGCCTTGAACTCACAGAGCTCCACCTGCCTCTGCCTACCTCGTGCTGGGATTAAAGGTGTGCACCACCACCGCCCAGCAGGAAGTATCTCTTGTGAGCCTCTTTCTCACCATTGACAACCCAAACAACATAAACGTCTAAACCACCACTGCCCAGGAAGGATCTGAACCATCCGAGCGACATCTTTCTGCCTTGTTCACTGTTCTAAACAGACCTGCAGGGATGGAAGGACTCCGCAGCTGTCAAGACAGGATGGAATGACTTTCAGCCCTCGTTGGCTACTTTACGTCATTTGAGCCGTGTGACCCAGCACAGGCCTCTCAGAAGTGAACAAATGGCGCGCTAATAATAAACGTGGCACTGCTCGCGCTCCTCAGAGCAGCTGGCTTTCCTTCTTGGCTCTCACTACAAACCAGTGCAGCGCTGGTCAGCCTCACACCTTGCTTTCCTCCATCTGCTCATGTCTTGAGAAAGCTACTGTTATCCCCATTTCACAGGTCAATAACTGAGGCTGGCAGAGGGTGCATCTTTATCCCAGATCTAGAGCTAGTAAGAAGTGACAGGGTGGAGATCTGAATCCCCAACTGCCCAAGCGAGCAGTTTAGTGGCACCAGGAAGTTGGCTTCAGTGGCTCTCTCCTCCACACACCAATATCCAGCTCACAGAGTTTCTGCTGGGTGGGGAGTTACAGAAGTGTATGGCCGTCGGGTGCCAGAGCAGAAAGCCCTCGGTGACATGCAGGCCAAGCACTCTGCTATCAAGTTACACCCCAGTCTCTAGCTGTCTGCAGTGTTTTCTCTGTGACCCTGGAATCTTTCCTTGTGGGAAGGGCTCACTGTGACAGAGATGTCACCGAAGAAGTGGGTGCCAGATCAGTGTTGGCCAGCGAGCATGCCACTGCGGTTGTTCACTAGCAGCACTGACCTGTAATGACAGCCGAAGTTTTTCAAAGTTTTCTTCCAATTCCTTCTTCTCAAATTCATGGGTAGACATCAGTTCTGAAAAGAAGAAATCAAATTGCTAAGTGAGCCTTTCTTTGGAAAAGCATAAACCAAGGCTGTTGGGGCAGATGAGGACAAATGATGGCCGGCCAGAGCAGATCAAGGTTTCCTCTGCTCATTTGAAGTTGACTGTGGTGATCAGAACGTGATTTGTGAGAGAAGGAGAGAAGTGGGCAGCAGAAAGAGAGGAGGGAGGAAAGAGAAAAAAAGAGAGAAAGTACACCACACACACACACACACACACACACACACACACACACACACACACACACACACACGCACACACACATGCACACCTTGTCCGTATGTCAACAGCGCCAGCTGAAAGTCCCATCTTTCTTCTAGTGACGAAACAGTTGATTTTCTCCCATTCCTGGGATTTACCCTCCCGACTTCAAGGCTTCCATGCCGGGCTGAGTTAGGAGCTTTTCAAGCAGGGCGCCACTGGAGGAGACATCTTGCCAACCACGCTTGATGCCGAGTTCGTGGTGTGGTTGAGGGATCAGTGCTGTGTCAACAAGGACATCTTGGTGGCCTCTGGGCCACACTGCGTGGACTAGAGAGCCCCAGGATTTGCTTGAACAAAGACTAGTTATAAGACACCCGGCCTGAAGGAAAGGTTGGCTGCTCTGTCTCAGGGGGTTGGGATAACTGCTCTGTATAAAGCCACATCCAAGCAATAACTTATAGGCTATGCAGGTGAAGGTGATGGAGGTGATGGAGGTGTTAAGCAAATGCATTCTGTTCCCTCCAGATGGGAAGACCGGCAATTTGTTTTGTGGTATGACTAGAAGGATGATGGCCTCCTTAATCAACCTGAATCCTGTTCTTGGAATGAGAGAGTCCTGGATACATACTATCAATGACCATTTGGGCCACCAAGAGCTGTAATCAGGAAAATCCGAGTGGTTTCGATCAGCTCAGATCTTTAACTATGGTGACGAGGGCTGCTAAAAATCTTGTTTTTATTCACAGCCAAAGTTTACATCTCTGGAAAAATAAAGTTTGAGTTGATTTCATTGACTTCATTTTTTGTATTTATTGTATTTTGTGTAGGAGTGTTTGCTCACATGTTTGTATGTGTACCATGTGTGTGACTGGTGCCCAGGGAGGTCAAAAGAACGAGAGTTACAGGTAGTCATGAAGGATCATGTGGGTGCTGGGAACTGAACCCAGGGCTCTTACCCACGGAACCATCACTTCAGCCCCTGCTTTCATTGACTCTATATGAACTGGCCTTCTGGTCTACCTGCCTCTGTGTATGACTAGTTTTAATGGTCACTGACACCATCACCCTACTTATCACAATGAATTTTAAGCTCCTATTATATAGAGCCATACTATCTCAACATCATATGTAACAATTCAAAGGCCTTGGATGTGGTATCTAAAGCAAGACTTCATTTGTCAGAAAAAAAAAATCTACCAGACTTATTTGTGTGGAAATATTGGGGACAATAGGAGGGGGGTATACCATAATCTATGGAATCCATACATTTAAAGTCCCTCCCCTGAGGCACTGTCTGTAGCTTGGGAATGGGCACTGTCAGGGGTTCCCAAACCCCAAGGGAACGGGAGAGCGAATACCATTATTTACTATATAATATTGGCTTCCCACAATGCATTTCTTTATTTCAAAGCCATAAAACTCTGTCCTATCTGCTCTCTAAGGCGATTCTTCCCATTTCCTGCTGCATATCGGAGTTTTGGAAAGCCTGACATTTTGGAGGTAGCATCTACATGTCAATTGTCTTTTAAGGTCTCCAGGTCATCTCAGTGTGTAGGTGAGGGTTCGGATGTATAATCCAAGACACCAGTTCTTGGGGCACTTTTCTCTCTTGTCTCCAGTTTGGGCATTTGGGAAAGGGGCTTGAGGGAGGAGACAGTGTGGGCATCAGATACTGCACAGTCAGTTTGTGCTAGAAAGACTATTTTTAAAACAATAGCCGGGCGGTGGTGGCGCACGCCTTTAATCCCAGCACTCGGGAGGCAGAGCCAGGCGAATCTCTGTGAGTTCGAGGCCAGCCTGGGCTACCAAGTGAGCTCCAGGAAAGGCGCAAAGCTACGCAGAGAAACCCTGTCTCGAAAAACCAATAAATAAATAAATAAATAAATAAATAAAATAAAAATAAATAAATAAATAAAATAAAAAATTTCCGATATAAATTCTCATATTAAAAGTAGATTGATTCATTGTTAAATTTTATTGCTTTTAATAGATACTTGAACAACCAACTGACTGGGAAAAATAAGTAAAGGGAGGGAAAAATTTAAAAACAAAATTCACGCTGGGGTGGTGGTGCGTGCCTTCTATCCCAGCACTTGGGAACAGGGAAGGTGGATTTCTGAGTTGGAGGCCAGCCTGGTCTATAGAACAAGTTCCAGGACAGCCAGGGCAACTCAGAGAAACCCTGTCTCAATAAAAGAAAAGAAAAGAAAAGAAGAGAGGAGAGAAGAGAAAAGAGAAGAGAAGAGAAGAGAAGAGAAGAGAAGAGAAGAGAAGAGAAGAGAAGAGAAGAGAAGAGGTCAAACAAACAAAATTCACACCTGGAGAGATGCTTAAGGAAGTCAAGGTGCTCCCTGCTCTTATAGAAGACCTGAGTTCAATTCCCAGCATCTACATCAGATGGCACATAACTGCCTGTAACTCCAGGATAGCTGATGCCCTCTTCTGGCCTCTGTGGGCACTGCAATGACGTGCACATATCCCCATGCAGATATATGCACATACACATAAATAAAAATAAACTATTAGAAAATAACAATAACAAAAAACAAAACAAAATTCACACATTGGTATAAATTATGTGAAAGTATAAACAAAGCTCTTCTGGCCTGGAGAGATGGCGCAATGGCTAAGAGCACCGTCTGCTTTTGCAGCCCCTGTGCGTTCCATTCCCAGCACCCACAGCAGAGGGCTGGCAACTGCGTTTAACTCCAGCTCCAGGCTATCTGACGCCATCTCCTGGCCTCCATGCACACCTGCACACACACACACACACACACACACACACACACAAATAAAAACAAACATATTTTAAAAAAAAAAACCCTCATTTTCCACAAAGGGACATCTTACTTGGACTCGGTAGCATTGTTAGAATGTGCACAAAACCCTCACATTAGTCTGTTTTGTTACTGTAACAATATAGCTCATGAGGCGGCCTAACTTTATAAAGAAAAAGGGTCGTTTGGGCTCATAGTTTTAGGAGTTCAAAGGTAGGGTTCAGTGCCCACTCTGCTGGAGTGAAGGTCTTGTGTGCTACAGTTGGATTTTGAGAGTCCCTCCAAGGTCCACCTGTGGAAGGGCCCATGGCGGTGGAACCATTGAGAAGTGGCCCCTCATGGGAGGTCTGCCCACTGTGCCTCTCTCCTTGTTCTCTTTTGCCTGTTAAGTGGCTCCCCGGGACCCCCAGCAACAGAGCCGACCAATCACAGCTCAGAAGGTCAGAAGCAGTTTACAGATGATTTCAAGTATAGTCTTACGGTAAAGCAAGGTTGGCCAACACCGAGTACCTGGGAGACAGCAGTCACCTCACAGGCAGGAAGTCCGAGAGACCGGTGTCCCCATCCCTGTGGAGAGCACATCCCTAATGACCTAAGGATTTCCCTCGCAGGCTCCATTGCTTCTCATCTTGTCACAGTGGGAACAAGCCTCCAGTGCACAAGCCCATGGGGGTTACAAGCCACAATGAAACCCTTGTGTGAAGATAATTCAGTTTCCAAATGGGAACAGTAAGAATCTGGAGGCTTAAATTTGCTCCATGCTGAGTGTGGACAGGGAGTAAGAACTCCAGAGATGCCGCCATGGTCTGAGAGCATCACAAGGGCACTCAGTCCAATCAGGCTACATGCAGGACCCGGCCCCAGTTGTCTGTGCCTACTAGGAGGAGGGCCCCTGATGCTGACTCCACCTTGAGTTACCCAAGGAGATGTAAAAAAATCTCATATCCTCATTGCACGTGGAATTCAGGCTGGTAAGACTCTCATTAACATTCCCTCAAGGTTTGCCTAACTCCTTTGGAGGAGAGAAATCGCTGCCTGGATTTGTAAAGTTGCAGACATGGGCCTGGGGAGAGAACCTAGGGCCTACTGCATGCTAGCCCAGCTTCCCCAGCCCCGCCTGAAGCCTTGCTTTCTAGTTCTTCTTCTTACAGCAATGACCACAAAGGCTGCGGTAGGAAGAAGAAAAGGACAGAGAAGAAGGGAAGGAGGGGTCCTGTGTGCTGTCACAGACACCTTGGCCTGCTGCACACAGCCTGGCAGATACCTTGAACTTTGTGGTCGTGGTCATCCTGCAGGATTGTGATGGCAACTGTGTGGTTATTTTCCATCTCCAGCAGAGCAGCCTCGTGGCTGGCAGTGATGTCTTCCACCTGAAGGAAAGGCAGGGTTTCTGGTTATCCACAGAGCTCGGGTGGCTGTGGGAATATCTTTGCTGCTTAGAAAACACAGGCGCAACTCAGTAAGAAGAAAAAGTCAGCGATCCTGCCAAAGACAAGCTGCTCTGCCGCGATGATTGGCACTCCCGGTCTAGTGCCAGAGTGAAGCCAGGATTTGCAGGGAAGGTGACATTTTCTGGAGTCACTGCCACAATCTGGCTCATTGCAGAAAGATACAAGCTCCATGCAGCCAGGCAGTGGCGGTGCACGCGGGAGGCAGAGGCAGGAGGACCTCTGTGAGTTCGAGGCCAGCCTGGTCTACAGAGCGAGTTCCAGGACAGCCAGGGCTACACAGAGAAACCCTGTCTCAAAAAACAACTCTCCCCCACCCAAAAGCTCTACCAGGAAGGGCTGTCTCAGCCACCTCTGTAGAGTCCTGGACTCCCCATCACAGGCTTTTCCTTCACCCCGCAAGGAAGTGGTGGGGCAGGAAGGACAGTCCTCCATGCCTCTTCTTGAGGTTTCCCAGGGTCAATGAACTACTCTTCCCAGAGCTCAGTTACAGCCTATCCCACTCTACCCCTATGAGGTGGGCATGTCTATGCCCATTTTGCAGATGAGGATATCAAGACTCAGGTTTAACATGTTTCACCCAAGAGCTAGTAAGGGGCAGGGATAAGCAGGGTCCCCCAGTCTGACCCAAGTGGTGCTGATCTCTCAAACACACCCGGTGACAGCCCCCTCTCCAGGTACCACCAGCAAGTGACATGTTAGGACTCTCTCCCTAGTTCCTGGGTGAGGCCAGGAGGCTCACACATGTCCCCTTCACCGAGGTCCTAAGCATGAGCTTGCCTTCCGGATTGCCACCTGCTGGGCCTCTCTGCTGACCAGGCAACTCGAGGCTACTCCTGTGAAGGGTTTCCCACTCTCTGCTTGAAGGTCTATTTCCAGGTGTTTAATCCCAAGTGTGCAGCCCACCCTGGATGCTTTTGTCTTCACTTTGATTTTTCCGTGCTGGTGACTGAACCCAGGGCCTTGCACATACACGCTAAGCCACCACTCTGTCAATGAGCAACACACCCAGCCTCATTTTCATACTTCCTGATTCCTCTGCCCAATGACTATACTGCCTACAGTGTTTACTTTTTTGTTTATTTGGTTTGGTTTCCACATTTTTATTGGGGGGGGGGGACAAATTCCATCAGTGGGGATATTCACAGGTTCTTCAACCATTCCAGCCCTGGGCCCTAAGAGTCCTGGGGGTGGCTGGGCACATGCAGCATGTTCCCACTATCCTGCATAGGCCCTGGGTAGTGGTAGGGTGTGGCCTGGTTGATCATGGTAGCATACTTGGTGTAGGGACTAAGTTGAAGCATAATTATAGCTTATCTTGGATGAGAAGGCACCAAGCTATGTTGATCCTGATGATGTCTGGACAGTGAGAATCTGCAGAAGTGAGATTTGTTATTTATAATAAAATAAAATAAAATGTTCTTCTTGTATCCCTGCAATCACACACCCCAACATAGACCAAATGCAGCCCAAGCAGAGCTTCTGCCCGACTTACAACCACACTTGTAAATGACTCTTCTTGGTCCATCATTACCCTCAATCTGCTTACTGTTTTTAGTACATATTTTTGGTCATTGCTTTACCTTCAAGTATGTGCCCTACTGAAGAACCTGTTCAGGATACACTCTCCCCATGATAGCAAGCCTCTCCTAGACACATGTGCAATGTTTATCCAAATTCCTGGTCAATAATCTCTTATACTTTCACCACACACTGTAACAGTATATATGCATGTATGGGTACATACACATATCCCTTCACATCCAAAACCAGTTCAACAACAACAAAATCCAAATCCAACAAACCAAACAAACAAAACCTTGAAGAAACCTGGAACAAAAATCTTTTTGTTCCATGTTGTCTTATAAATAATTCAGTAATTCAGTTTATTTCATGACCTACAGTTGTGTCAAAAACTGACATTTTAAGACCACAAATCCAGATAAATTAGTCTAGGTCCTCAAGTTCTTTGGTGGCCCTGTTAAGGACACATTGCTTCTACCTGACAATATGTGGCCACCTCTGTGGAAACCTCATTTCTCTGGGATAATTCACATAGTTTCTTTGGTTATAGAGGCCACAAGAGGGCATTGGATCCACCAGAGCATGTGGTTGTGAGCTGCTCAACATAGGTGCTGAGAACTGAACCTGGGTCCCCTGGAAGAACAGTCAGGGCTCGTAACCGCCGCACATCTCTCCAGTCCCCACAGAGGGACTGTTTAAAAGCTGTACCACTCAGACTTCTCATCAATGTGATCCTACACCTGACAGAAACGACCCAGAGGAAGATTTAGTTCACAATGTCAGTGGGTCCAGTCCACAAGTACGTGGCCCATGTGCTTGCACAGACTATCATGGCAGCAAGGGCTTGTGGGAAGGAAGTTCCTCACCTCACAGCAGACAGGAAGTGGAGAGAAAGGGAGAGGCCTTCAAAGACGCGCACCGTGGCCTACTTTCTCTAGCCTGGCCCCACTCACTAAAGCTCCTACCACTGCTCTTTCTTATTATTTATTTGTATTATAAAGGGTGTTTGCCTGCATGTATGGCTGTGCACCATGTGCATGCAGTGCCTACGGAGTCCAGAAGAGGGCGCCAGATCCCCTAGAACTAGAATTACAGACTGCAGAGAGCCACCATGTGGGTGCTGGGAACTGAACCCAGGTTCTCTGGAAGAACAGCCAGTGCTCTTAACCACTGAGGCATCTCTCCAGTCCCAAGTTATTTTATTTTTATTTGTGAGTGTCTGTGTGTGGGTATATGCAGAGGGCATCAGATCCCCTGGAGCTGGAGTTACAGGTGTTGTAAGCTGCATGATGTGGGTGCTGGGAAGGGAACTCTGGTCCTCTACAAGAGCAGCCAGAGCTCCTAATTATCATTCCAGCCCCTTCCATCACTTTTCAAAACAGCTGCATCAGCTGTAATCAATTATTTGATGAAGGAGACACTGGGGGACATTTTACATTCCAACAACAATGGCAATCAGTGGATTCTCATTTGGAATAATCTAATTTTGTGGGAAATTTTATCTCTCATCTCCCCTCCAAAACCTCTCCCTCTCCTCCCTCTCCTCTCTCTCTCTCTCTCTCTCTCTCTCTCTCTCTCTCTCTCTCTCTCTCTCTCTGTGTGTGTGTGTGTGTGTGTGTGTGTGTGTGTGTGTGTGTGTGTGAGAGAGAGAGAGAGAGAGAGAGAGAGAGAGAGAGAGAGAGAGAGAGAGAGAGGAGTTGTCATCTCTTAAAACAGGAAAACCACTGGCCAGAGCCAACAAGGAGCCCACGGCAACATCTCACTGCTAACACTGACTGGGCATTATTGATTAAAGTGAACCGATCCTCAAATCATCTGTGGCTCTGTGCTATGAATCCACTCAGAGGAAGGGATGACTAGAACAATATTTAACCACCCAATCATGTATACAAGAGTCTAATGGAATGTTTCTCTAAAACCTTCCAATCTGAAGGGAACAAAACTAAATAACTGGTTGAAATGAACCGGGCTGGAGAGATGGCTCAGGTATTAAGAAGAACATTTCTTGTTCTTGCAGAGGACTTTGGCTCTTTCTCCAGCACCCAGACCAGGCAGTTTACAATGTCTATAATGTCAGTTCTAGGGACAGAGCCCTCTTCTGGCCTCTGTGGGTATCTGTATGCATAATATACACTTAGGTACATACACATAAAAAATTAAACCTTTAAAAAAAGGAAAAGAAATCTTTCCTTTCTGTTCCACTAAAAATGTCAGTTAAACCCACAGCACTCTGTAAAAAATAAGCACCATGTATTATCTATAGAGGCGTGGGACTTATGCAGCCCAGGACAATGAAAAATCTTTCATTGGCTTTGGTAGGACTCGGCTTCACTTAGAGTAAGGACTCTAGTCTCTTACACAAATTTCTATGAGGAGTTTCAGAAAAGAAAGATAGATGCAAAGACCAAGTTCCAGAAGAATCCATGTGTCCAGAAGAATCCTGTGGTAAATTTGGCTCAGCTGGCCACAGGGCCTGGCAATATGTCTGCGGCCAAGGTGTGTGCTTTGGTGTGTTAGTGTACCCCTTGGCCTGTTAGATGGCATGTCTGTGATCTAGTGCTGAGGGGATGCTACTGTCTACACAATAAGGATGATGTAAGGGCATGCTGTGTCCCTTTCAGCCTCCGGGAGGTGCTTTCATGAATGAAATACTGACCTCCTAACTCTAATGAGCCACATGGAATGACCAGTAAATTCAGAAAGATATCAATGGGAGCCTGTGAGGTACCAGTTGAACAAATGCTTGCTCTTCAGTAACTTAGGGTTCATGTCTCTTTGTGATTTTAAAGGACACCCCCTTGGGTAGGAAGGGGTGCTGTCTCCTGCGGGGCATCCTCTCTCCTGCCAGTTATTCATCTCCGTGGCTTCTCTTCCTGGGGTACCAGTTCCAGGGGCTCACAGACACGAAGCAACCAGTAGGAATGCTCAGCCTGAGAGGACGTCAAAACGAGTTGAAGATATTTGCATGCACGTCGGCCTGTTTTCCAAAGGAAACAACAGATGGTTTAAAGTATTGTAAATGACGAGATCAGAGGAAAAGCTTTTCTCCCATTGTCAGCCCACGGCAAGCGGAGTGGTTTGAAAGGGAAACACCTCCCATAGGATCACACATGTGAATGCTTAGTCCTGGGTTCGAGGTAGTGTTTGGGGAGGTTCAGGCCGTGGAGCCTTGCGGGAGGAAGTTTGTCACTGGGGGTGGGTTTTACAGTTTACAGCTTTGCATCATTTCCAGGTCACCCTCTGTTTCCTGTTTACAGTTACCTGATTGCTGCCTGGCCTTCCCATCCACGATCTCGACTCTTGCCCACTGGAACCGTAAGCCAAAATAAGCTCTGTCTTCCACAAGCTGGCTTTTTGTCATGGCGTTTCATCAGAGCAACAGGAAAATCAGTAATGTGGGAAGTTTCTTCTGCCTGAAGAGCTTTCTTATCTGGCTGGAACCTTGGATAGGGCCCCCTCAGGCCACTGCTGTCTGTCTTCGGCCGCCATCCACAGAGATGGGATGCTGGGCTCTTCCACGGAGGAGGCTGCCAGTTTGCCCACCAAACAGCCCTAGTTGTTTGGAGAAACAGTTATTCCCTGTAGCAGAACTCCGTTCTGAAGCCAGCCTGCTACCCAGCAGGGCTGGATGCAGAGGCAATAAGGGAGAAAAGCTATCGCCTCAGACGAGCAAGGATGGAGTTGTGGGCTTCACATTCAGCCGCATGCCAGAGACAATTAACTGGGGCTTTGGCAATTCACTTAGAGAAGATGTATTTTGAAGGGAGCATCACGTGCTCTCATTTCCTCATTAAACTCAAACCAGATGAAACTCCCATTTGCCCCCATCCCAGACACGCATCCTCATTAGAGGGGCCAGAGGGAGCCAGCCTGTGTTACTCACTCCAACCCCCTCTTGCGGGTTTCCTTCTCCAACACCCAGGAGCCCATGCCCCCACCTCATTCTGCCAGTCTCCTAGACACCAGCCCCAAGCAGGTGGCAGGCTGTGCCGGAGGTCCCAGGCTGACTCCATCTGGTTCCCAATGTGGCCCCCTCTTCAGCCTGAAGGGTAGGTGTTCACAAGAGCCACGTGTCCGCGAGAGCCACGTGTCCACGAGAGCCACGTGTCCCGTGCACCACCTCTTCTCGGCACAAGGTCTCCTGTGCCAGACAGTGAGGTCCCGGGGCCTCATTCTCTCTGTGTGGTGTCTTCTCCTGCAGGGCAGATGGAGCTGGCTGGGTGGGAGGGTGGAGGAGACATAACACAAGGCGATAGGCTGAGTGGTCTCCGCCCACTGAAACTCCTCATAGGGTGCTGTTCCTGTCACTCACCTGCCACCCACAGGATGAGCTTTTAAAGTTAGTCCCAGCACTCGGGAGGCAGAGGCAGGCAGATCTCTGTGAGTTTGAGGCCAGCCTGGTCTCCAAAGAGAGTTCCAGGAAAGGTGCAAAGTTACACAGAGAAACTCTGTCTTGAACCCCCCCCCCAAAAAAAAAAAAAAAAAGAAAGAAAGAAAGAAAAAGAAAAAGAAACCGGAGCAGCGGTTTGGAGGGCTGAGCTGATGAGCACTGAAGAGCAATGCACCCGTCAAAGAAGACAAGCGACTTCTGCTCACACTTCACGCAACAGAGTTCTGGTGGCTACTTAACCCTGGGACTCTGTCTTCTTACCTGTAAAATGGGGGTAGGAATGGCTACCTGGTAGGGTGATGGAGTCAGTGTACATCAAATTGGAAACAGTGGCTGGTGCAGAACCAGGTCTACATACATGTTCGCTTTACTCACAAAGAATACGCGAAGAGTAGATGACCGATAAGGGACAAGTGTAAAACTGCAATCTTAGGAAAGTTCTCACCGAGAAGCTAACCTTAGACCTAGAAGGCGGAGACGGTGCCATGGTGTCTGCAGGGACAACATTCTAGGCACAGGGCGTAGAGAGAGCCAGAACGAGGCTGGAGAGTGAACTTGACCCCAAGCCCGTTTCCTCAACGGGCCCAGGCTCTTCTCCCATCCCTGGCGCTGAGCTGCCCAGCCCACTCACCTGCTCCTGGTGCTGGCAGCGCATGCGCAGCAGCTGGTCCTGGTGCTCCGCCTGCAGGCGCGCGCTCTCGGCCTCGAACTGCTGTTGCAGCCGCTCCTGCAGCTCCTGCACCTCGGCCTGCTGCTGCCAGCCCAGCCTCCTCAGCTCCTCCTCGAACCGCCTCTCCAGCGCCTCCTTCTCCTTCTGCAGCTTCTCACACTTGGCGGTGTTGAAGGCTGCAGGGAGCACGAAGCTCTTTAGCACGCTGGGCAGCAGACGCCACGATGACCCACCCTTAGCCCACCCCAGGCTTTCAACAACAAAACCGAAACAGGAACCACTGGGCCAGGGGCGCGACCCAGCAGTCGAGTGCTTGGCTTGGCATGCACGAGGCCTGAGTTCCACTCCCAGCAACCAGAAACTGATAAAAGAATCAAACGAATAAAAAAATACGCCATAGCCGGGTGGTGGTGGTGCATCCCTTTAATCCCAGCACCCTGGAGGCAGAGGCAGGGGATCTCTGAGAGTTTGAGGCCAGCCTGGTCTACATGGCAAGCTCCAGGTCATCCAGGGTCTACACAGTGAGGCTCTGTCTCAAAAGTAAGTAAATAGAGAAATAAATAAACCACGAACACCTCAAAACCTAGTTTAGCACAATATATTATCACAAAAGACTCTCTTCCCTTGAACCATTTGAGAATAAGATGCCGAGTGGCTGCCCCACTGTGCCCCCATTCCCTAGCGTGTATGCCCTACTTACCCACAAGGCCGGCACACTCTGCAGATCCGTGACACAATGGTGCCACCCAGTGCTCAGCACTGTTGAAATGGACCCAGTCCAAGCCCAACGTTTTCCTGCTGATACAGCTTGTGGCCCCTCACTGTTAGACATTGGTCTCCAAGACTTGCTGGTACAGATGATATAACAAACACGTCCACCCATGTACCAGGCCACTTTTCATTACGATGAGCTCCCGGGAGTGGAAGTCACAAGGCTTTGAAGACTATGAGTGTCCTCACCCAGGGGTTGGCGCTTTCTGTAAATTCCAGTTAGCGAGCAATAAACCTGTGACCGTTAGGGGGTGGTATAGCACCTGAAAAGTACCCTCGGGACGCACTGCTCTGAACCACCCGCTTTCCCCCCAAATTCTTCTTTGTGGTGAAAATGTTACTCGGAGAAATGAAAGGAGCGACTGAAAATGAAGTCTGAGGTGTTCACAGAGGGGGAGTAAGCCAGAGAGCCACCAGCCTGCCTGTGGTGTTTGTAGACCCACGCTACTCCCGGCGGCGTGCGCGCGGAGGCTGCATCAAAGCCGGCGGCGGGCGCAGAGTAAACAGGAGCGGGGATCTGCATCCTTGCCTCGCCTAGACGGGGACTGCTGCTCCCAACAGCCTACACCCCATCTGCCGAGAACAGGAAGTGGAGCTAACTGCTCCAAGGTCAAGGCAAGGGGCACAGCAGAGCCAGGAGCGGGGACAGCCTCCGCGATGCGTCAGCAGCATTATAATGTCTCCAAGGTGAGACCGCGCATCGGCGTTCCTTCCTTCAACCTCCGACGCTGTCTGGAATTCTAACCCTTTACCTGCCCGTTTCCTTATGGGTGGGCTCAGACAGGCAGGGCAGCTTCGGACGGATACTGAGCCAGGGTTGTAGTTAAGTGGTAGAGTAGGTGCTTTTAGTGTGAGCAATTGTGTTGGGGTCCATCCCCAGCACCCAAAAGATAACTAGTCATTGAATTTAGGGAGCACCTGTTGAGGGCCAGGCACAGTTCTAGGCACGGTGGCAGGAAGGCAGGCTAGCACAGAAGGAGCAGAGGCTCGAACGGGACATGTCCCCTTAGTCTCAGACATTTGATCACTTGGTCCCCGGTGGTGGCGTTAGGGGAGGTTTAGGAGGTACAGCTTTGCTGTAGGAAGTATGCCACTGTGGGCGTAAGCTTAAAAGAAAGAGGAAGAGCGTCACGAGGAGGGAGTTCAGGTCGACAGAGACGCAAGTCAGTCCTGGTGTGGACATTCATTCATCTATGAACCCTGTGACGATTTATGTGTCGAGTGCTTGGCCATCGCTGGACTCCCCCCTTCCACCTGAACACGCAAAGGCCCTGGGACAGGCACAGTTCCGGTCTAACCAAGGAACAGAAAGGCCATGATGGGGCGGCAACATCCTCATCCTGAGGAGGGCGGTCAAGTTCTAGAGGCAGGCAGAGGCACATCACGCAGGACCCGTGGCTACGCTATGGCTTTCTGGTTACGTTCTCGAGATGGCTTCTTGCTCCCAGAGTCCCAAAGAGGGGAAGAAACAGCGATTTTCATTCCCGAGAGCTGCTCGGAGAATGGTTTATGAGACAAGAAGAGTTCAGAGGATGTCTGGAGTCCAGACCCTGAGCTTAACGGGGTCAGGTGACTGGGCTGAGGGAGGAAGCATGGGGAGGGGGGGGTAGGGGCACTGGGGAGGTGAAGGGGTACAGGGATGCGGGCAAGGCCGGAGTCCAGAAAGACCTGGTGGTTGGTCTGAGCAAGGAGACATGGTAGCGCTCTTCAGGGAGACGAGAACACCTAAAGAGTCCAGCTAGAGTCACTTACAAGCCTTTGCGGAACTAATAGATCTGTTACTGTCTGTGCCTTTAGGGACCTGCTGTGGCCCACTGGCCTCAGAAAAATCTCTCTGGCTTTCAGGGTGTAGAAGCTGCCAATCAGTATGAAAAATAAAAACAACCTGAAGCCTGCTGGGTTCTGACAAGTCCCATACCACCTTGTGGATGAGTGTCTCTATCCCAGGCTCACACAAAATGGTCCCTTATAAGAGTATCAAGTCTTCAAAGCGTGAGGCTTTGGGACAGTTAGCGAGTCTCCTCCAAACAACATTGTGTAAAGACGCAAAAGATGTGTCCATGATAGCGTGGAGAGCACTCCCTAGCTCCCAGGAGTCTTTGCGGCACCGTGACTCTCGAAGGGAAATCTGTAGACAGCAGGAGATGAGAAGCAGTGGAGACAGGAGTGAAAATGCAGAAGGGCAGTGGTCAGAGGCGAGAGGTGGGGGTGGGGGTGGGGGGGAGGGGCAGGAAGCCTGGCCCAGCTGGCCTCAGGGCTAGATGAGACCAACAGTAGCTGCTGGGCTTCCCAACGTCATCTGGCCTCTGTTAGTATCAAAGGAGGACGGTGATTGCCTTGCACACCCGGACCTTGCTATGGCTTCAATCTGAAACACCCCCCACGGGCTCAGGGTTTGCATGGTATTCTCTGTCCAGTGATGTTATTTAGGGCCGTAGAGTCTTTAGGAGGCGGCAGAAGCTGGTCAGCAGATGTCTTTGAAGGTGACCTGTGACCTCCACTTCTTGTCTTACTCTCTGCCTCCTCTGGGAGTGTCCAGCTCTGCCCCACTTCCTGTGTGCTCTCTTTATAATCCCTGGTTGAAGATGTGATCGCTCAGCTCCCCGCTCCGGCAAGCACGCCTCTCCACCATGATGGACTCTTACCCCGGAATCTTAGGTGACCTTGGATCCCACTTATGTGACCTGTATCTCATTAGCCCTATGGAGCAGTAACAACCCTGATATTCTTGTATTTCAGAAGAAGAGATCTGAGAAAGATCAGACACAAAAATAAACATCCCAGTTGATTTAAAGTCTCTCGATACTCGTAAATGCTCAGTGTTATTTAATGTATTCTTTAAGATGAACAAGTCAATGAATGGATGGTGACTGGTCCCGTGTGGGACAGTAACTGCAGTGTGTCTAAGTTCACCTTGGAGGGAGCAGAGGGTTGCAGGCATGATTTATGGGCAAAGGGGGAAAGAGGAAACTGATTAGACATGGGCTAAAGCTTTTGAAAAGAGAAACTATGCTGTCCAGATGAGAACTGGGAACACACCACACATAAACAGGGACTGGCCTTCTACAGAGGTCTCTGCATAGAGTCTGCTCCTTTGTTTTATCCATTTAATTTGGGTAACCAGACTTCTAAAGGCATCTCTATGGCATCAACTTACACAACTCACGATGTACATAACTACCTTGGGGCTTTCTCTGGCCAGACTCTCAAAGGGCAGCTAATGGCTCCATGTGGCCAAGGTACTTGGTTATTTACTGCTGTGGAATTATCCTTTTGTACTGTTAAGATGTCATCACTTGAATTGGTTTAATAAAACACTGACTGGCCAGTAGTCAGGCAGGAAGTATAGGTGGGACAGCCAAACTAAGGATGCTGGGATGAAAAGGGTGGAGTCAGAGGAATCACCAGGAGATGTGGAGGGAGCGAGACATGCTGGAAGCCATGAGACACGTGGCAGCACACAGATGAATAGAAACGGGTTAATTTATGTTGTAAGTGCTAGTTAGTCATGCACCTGAGCTGGCGGCTGAGCATTATTTATTATTTATTAGTATTAGGCCTCTGTGTGGTTACTTGGGAACGGCTTGCAGGACAGAAACTTGCCCCTACAAATGGCGCCCAAACAAACATTTGGCAAGAACTTCCACATAGAACCCGAGAAAGCTTTAAAAAAGGTTCTAAAAGAGAATCAAAGGTGCCTTCCTAGTCTCACGTCTCACGTGGGCCGCAGTACAGAGAGGCATCTCCCCACCACTGCCTGAATACTTGTGCCGCCAGGCCAGTGTGAGCCGAGCCAGTGAGCTGTGAGGCAGGTTTGGGGCTTTGCTCACGCAGACAGGAAAGGCTGCAGTTGCTCAGTAAGGACAGATTCAGATGAAAAGAATCTCTAAATGAACCACAGTGTGTTTGAAAATGGACATATTCTTAGAAGAGAGAAGAGAAAGGGTATACAAAAATAATAGGGAAAAGTCCTTAAAGAGGGAGTAAGTAATATAAAAGGAAAAAACCCACATAAAGATGAAAATGCACAGAGAGTGTGAATCCTGTATGATATTGTGTTGTCTTTGAATTTTTTTGGCTACTAGGACACGCTGAATTGTGAGGGATGCTAGATGAAACCAACCTATATATTTTGAAAATGTCTTGACTTCAAAATTTAAGTCAAAAGGTGTGTTACTTTGGGAAGAGGTTATGTTTTTATTTTCACAGGAAATGAGAGGCTGTGGATTCATTCTGGGCTAAAGAAAACCAGGTTTGATTGAGGAAGACCTGAAAATTGTGACTACAAACATAAAGAAATAAACCTGGAAAAACCACAAAACACATAATGTATATTTTACCTGCTCAAACATAAAACAGAAAATCATCTTTGGCTGAATTGTCTACAATGCACAGTCTATACTTGTATTAATACAGATATGTATGTTACCTTTAAAATTTTATGTATTTCTGATTTCCTTCAACCAGACACCAATGAAAACAGATGGCTCAGGTGATCCAGCATCCAGAACAGCTTCAAGGCTGCTGACTGAGATGATCCAGCATCACAGAATACTCTAACCAAGACCTAACAATTATCCTGATTTTCTCAAGGTTCTTCCAAATATTACCAGTGCCCCCAAACAACAGGAAGTAGTCTAGAGAATGATGCCCACATTCTCAAAAGATGGGTTGTGGATATTTATTATTATTTAAGGGGGGTTGGTTACAAGTTGTTATGGGTAATGGTCAGGTAAAAAGCTAAACAAAGGAGATTAGATTCAGGAATCTCTTTCTGAAAAGAAAAGGGGAAAAATAGTAATGATAGGTTAAAAGGGTAGGTTATTGAATCTACTTTAATAAAAACTATTAATCTCAAAATATTTTACATTGGTATGACTTTTGGTTTATTAATATAAATTTAAAGTTGTTTTTGCTATACTGAATGTATGTTTCTACTCTTGTTTGGGGTATTGTGTTTACGTAACTAATTTAAAAATGTAATGTATAGTTAAGAAATACAGGTTAGTAGTTAGTCATCTATAACAGTCAAACTTATAGTCATGTTAGGTATGTTTTCAAGGTCACACACAGGATATATTTAGATAGATAGATGGTTTTCAAACACTTCAAAGACCTGCAGAATATGGCATTTAATATATTTAATAACCTAAGGCTTTTCGTGACAGTGAGACATGTCTGCTTCTGGCAGCACCGATCTACTTCAGAGAAGATGATGAGGCATAGAAGAAACTCCATATGGAGTTTGTTTTCTTTATGGCAAAAGCTAGCCATTTGGGCAAAGAAACTGCCCTTTCCTCAACTGCTGACAATATACTGTCCAAACTGGACCAAAAGGACACAAAAGAAAGCAACTGCCAAACTTTGCCAAGACAAGGTAGGATAGTCCTTCAAAATTCTCTGCTTCTCGGAAAAGTCTGTCAGATATCATAGGCCTGCAGGCCAAAGATGGATGCCCCAACATTACAGAAGAACTTAGGGTGAATGTCCTGGCAGTCAGATATCCCTGTTGTTAGATAACATTTCATCCTTCTGGGGTCTTTGATGGAGTTAAAGACTAATTAATTAGACTTAAAGTTTTCCTTAGTTACAATAAAAGGTAAATTAGGTATAAAACTTCAAACTCACAAAGATAAGATGAATAATAGAATATTTTCTCTACATTTGCCAAATACAAATAGACTGGATATTGTAACTGTAATTCTTACTTGATAACTGTTTTTGCTGTATATAATTTTATATGTTAAAGTTAAAACCTTCCTTTTTAATTAGACAAAAAGATGAGATGCTGTTGAATAATTCTTTTGCATAGAGTAAAGATTTGTCACTCTAATTGATTTAAGAAAAGGCTGACTAGCCTGTAACTAGGCAGGAAGTATAGGTGGAACAACCAAACTGAGGACTATGGGAAGAGGAAGGGTGAAGTCAGAGAGTCACCAGCCAGACACAGAGGGAGCAGACCATGTACAAAATGAGTTAACAATCCATTAGCCATGTGGTAGAACTTAGATAAGAAATAGGGGTTAATTTTAAGTTGTAAGAGCTAGTTGGTAATAAGCCTGAGCTACGGGCCAAGCATTTATAATTAGTATTAAGCCACAGTGTGTTTATTTTGGAGCTGTTGATGGGATAGGAAAACTCCACCAACAATTTTCTACTTCATTTTTTTCCCTGTGTAAAGTGGCATCAAAGGGTGAACCTTTTCATTTGACCTCAAAGATCTGACCTGTAAGTGACCCGGGTTATATCTATCTCCATAGTGAACATGCCATTTAGAAAAAGCTTTCAATAGAGGACTGACAACTTTAAACACTGGTGAACATTCACGTGGGAGAACGGACCCCACTGAGTTCTAGAAAACACCCCTGGACCCGACCATTTTCAAAGCCTCACGGTTTACAGAGGCCTCATTCCACAATACATCACCAGTTCCATCTTCTACCCCTTGGCTCTGGTGGCTCCATTCCTGATTTGCACTAGATGGGCGGGGAGGCCAGGCTGGAGAGGGAACGAGTGTGTGTTGAAGGTAACAGGGTCCCGCTTTCACTCCTTTTCCAGGCTGTTCAGTTCAGTGTACGTCATGGGGCTTGGGAGGCTCCTCTCTGATATGAGGATTGCTCAGACATATGACGTGTGTGTGTGTGTGTGTGTGTGTGTGTGTGTGTGTTTACTGTCTTTAGTTTCAAATGGAATAAAGGATTAACATTTTAAAATCTTCAAAACCTAATTTCACCCGAGAGGCATAAATTTCCCCGTCAACTCAGCACGGTGTTCCTATCTCTTCAAACACATCAAGGGACAAAGCAAGCCACATAGAACTGTTTCTACCGACTAACATTAGACACACACACAGAACAAGCAAGGTATTCAGGCAACTGACAGTAGCCCAGGTGTGTATGTGTGCATATACATGTGTTGTGTGTAGGTATATATAATTGATTCCATATAGACATATGATTTAATACATACTATTGATTTTTAGATTTACTTCTATTTCTAATCATGTGTACGTGTGTGTATATGTGAGTATGGGCATGTGAGTATGTCAGATCCCCCTTGAGCTGGAGTTACAGCTGGCTGTGAGGCACCATATGTGCTGTGGGATGTTCTGTATGTCCTGTGGGGGCCTGTTCTCGGGTTCCTCATGGCTTTACCCAGCAGATCCGCATAGAGGATGATCAGGACCACAAGCCTGAGTACAGGTGTCTGAGATGATCTGCACTTGGCTGTGCTGGGGGATGGTCTGTATGTCAAGTTGCTCTGATTGGTCAATAAATAAAACCTGATTGGCCGTGGCTAGGCAGGAAGGATAGGCGGGACTAACAGAGGAGAAATAAAAGAACAGGAAGGCAGAAGGCATCACTGCCAGCTGCCGCCAGGACAAGCAGCATGTGAAAATGCCGGTAAGCCTTGAGCCACGTGGCAAGGTATAGATTTATGGAAATGGATTAATTTAAGATATAAGAACAGTTAGCAAGAAGCCTGCCATGGCCATACAGTTTGTAAACAATATAAGTTTCTGTGTTTACTTGGTTGGGTCTGAGCGGCTGTGGGACTGGCGGGTGACAAAGATTTGTCCTGACTGTGGGCAAGGCAGGAAAACTCGAGCTACACCATATGGGAGCTGGGGATCCACAAGAGCAGTGTGTGTTCTCACAGCTGAGCCATCTCTCCAGCCCTGAGTGTGTGTACTGTTTAAAAACCGACAGTCCGACCAGTGCTCCCATTTACCACCCTAACAGAAACGTCCATTCAATGCCCTGTCTGGACGCCGGCTGGGCTGCCCGTTCCCCTCACTGAGAACAAGACAGCAGTGACTTGAACAAAGGCAGGACACTCCTTCCCGCAGAGTGCGTGGTGAGCTGCCTGAGAGGGGAGGTTTCTCCTCTTGGGTAGTCTGAGGCAAAGGTGTGTGAGAGTCACGTCTCCCTCAGGATGCCTGGAGGGCTCTCAGCTTCGGCTGGTGATTGTCCCGGCCAATGGACTCACGTCCACACTGCCAGGGTAGAGCCCACTGAACAGAAGAGCCCCCACCCCATTTCATCATTGCGGGGCTTTCTCTAGGAGCCCCACCTTCCTGCCGACATGCAAATGGCCCTAACTTCCTGTCACCATGACAGACAGGGTGGACACTGAGAAGTAAGCTTCAACTGTCAAATGAAGGATGAGGCCAGGATTTAATTGTGTGCTGGGTTTTTTCCCCCCCAACTTGACACAGGCTGGAGTCATCGGGGAAGAGGGAACCTCATTTGAAGAACTGCCCCCATCAAATCGGTAGGTGGGAAAGTCTTTGGGGGCATTTTCTTGATTCATGATTGATACGGGAGGACTCAGCCCACTGTGCCCACTGTGGCTGGTGCTACCCCTGGGCAGGTGGGCCTGGGCTGTTTGAAAAAGCAAACTGAGCAAGCTAGTGAGGACCATTCAGATCCTTCCTCCGGATTCCTACTTGAGTTCCACCCTGACATTCCTAAAGCATGGACTGTGATCGGGACATGTAAGCCAGATAAGCCCTCTCCTCTCCAAATTGCTTTAGGTCAGTCTTTAATCACATCAATAGAAAAGCAGCTCGGATAAATGGATTCAGGTCCCTGAAGCATCCAGCATGGAGTCTGGCCGGGTCAAAGGCATCCCTCACTGGTGTCACTGATGGTGAAATGTAAGGTGCTGCTAAAGAGCCTTAGAGCGTGAGGCTAGGTGGAATGGTGTCTTAGTCAGTGTTCTGTGGCTGTGAGGAGACACCATGACCGTAGCAGCTCTTAGATTGGGGTGGCTTACAGTTCTGAAGGTTCAGTCCATTATCATCATGGCAGGAAGCATGGTGGCGGGCAGGCAGACGTGGTGCTGGAGAAGGAGCTGAGAGTTCTACATCCTGATCCACAGGCAGCAGAAGGAGACTGTGTGCCACACTGGGCACAGCTTGAGCATAGGAGACCTCAAAGCCCGCCTCCATAGTAGCACACTGCCTCCAACAAGGCCACACCCACTCCAACAAAGCCACACCTCCTAACAGTGCCATGCCCTGTGGGCCAAGCATTCAAACACATGAGTCTATGGGGGCCATTCCTATTCAAAGCACCACAAATGGCAACGAAGGAGAAAAGCAAAACCCACATGGAGCCCAGGTGATGAGTCACAATGAACCCTTCCATGCAATCCTGAACAGGGCCAGAGTAACAGCATGCAAAAATTGTGACTGTAGGCTTCTATGATTACCAGGTGACACCTTCAGATAGAGCATTTCCTCATGGTAGCGCTGAACAAGGCAGCTAGCTCTGGAACAGCATGGGCTGACTGGCCTTGGGTCCTGCTGTTGGCGGATCTTCCCACGTTGGGGATTAACCCCTCCAAGTCTCATTCCCTCATCTGAAAAATGGGATTCACACCAGACTACACTCCTAGGCTAGTGTGAGGCTTACACAGGAAGACTCAGTCATGACTCGACACCATGCTGGTCTCTGTAGATCGCACACTGACTAGGAACTGGGACAATCCCCATTGATGATACCATGGCAAACAAGTGCTGCGTGTTCACTCTGTGCTGGGCACTTCACTGACTTCTCTAGGGAATGGGTCACTGAGCTCACAGCTCGGAGAAGCAGGCAGGACTCTGAGTTCACGCTCTTGTTTTCTAGATGCACCTGAGAGGATTGTTATGAGCTGTGTGTGAAGTAACCCCCTCCCCAAGGCCTTTGATGCCAATGGGTGGGCTTTGTGGAAGTGGCTGGGTCCCAAGGGCTCTGGCTTCACCCATGCATTCATCCCTTGATGTATTCATACTATGTTGGCATTCCTGGGAGAGACAGTAAACGTAGGCTGTGGGGCCAGCTAGAGGCCCCTGTTGCTAGAGTTTTCCTGCTTTGCCCACAGTCAGGACAAATCTTTGTCACCTGCCAGTCCCACAGCCGCTCAGACCCAACCAAGTAAACACAGAGACTTATATTGCTTACAAACTGTATGGCCGTGGCAGGCTTCTTGCTATACTGTTCTTATATCTTAAATTAACCCATTTCCATAAATCTATACCTTGCCATGTGGCTCGTGGCTTACCGGCATCTTCACATGCGGCTTGTCATGGTGGCGGCTGGCAGTGTCTCTGACTCAGCCTTCCACTTCCCAGAATTCTTCTCCTTCTTGTCCTGCCTATACTTCCTCCTGCCTGGCTACTGGCCAATCAGTGTTTTATTTACTAACCAATCAGAGCAACAGATTTGCCATACAGACCATCCCACAGCAGGCCCCCACTCTGCTTTCTCTGTCCCGGCTGCTTGTGTCACCATGATATTTTTGCACACCACCATGTGCCCCATAGCTATGGAGCCAGCCAATCACGGACTGAAGTCTCTGAGATCACGAGTAAGCTTGCCTCTTATGCCATCTTCTTGAGTATTTTGTATGTGATAAAAGGCTGACCACGCAATCAACACAAATCCGTGCGCATCTCAAATGCTTGCTTGTTATTGCCACGTTGTTCCGTCCTAAGCCAGGGGTTTTTACAACTTTAGCACAAGTTAGAGCCACAAGTGGGCATGGTGGGGGGGGGGTTTAAAACAGATTGGCTGCTCCCACGTTCCATAGGTTTGTGGTTGGTTTCTGATTAAGTAGGTTAGAAGCAAGACCTAAGAGTCTACATTTCTAGCTGTTTCCATGCGCTGCTGCTGGGTGGGCCAGAACATTCTGACATTCACTCTGGAGTCTGTGGCTCTACCACCCTGAACTTGTCTAATCTTGTAAGCTAAGCAGGGCTGTGCCTGCTTAGTGCTTGGGTGGGAGATTTATTGTTTGTTATAAGCAAGACACTAAAATGACTGCTCAGTGGACCTTGTGAAGCACAGGCATTAGCTAATTCGGTTGGTTTGTGGATTAGCTGGGGTGGACCATGAGATTCTTTATCTCAGAGAGGCCTTTGGGTGGAGGCTATTATTGCTCACTCAGCTGGAAGACCCAGAGAATTCTTCCTCCTATGGCATGCTTCAGGAAGGCTGCTTAAACACAAGAAACTGGCTGGGCCCCGCCATGGCTGGGAAATGGTTTGTGTGCGTCTCCCACTCTCATGACTCAGAAGCTTGCTCCGAGTTTGGCAATGTCAGGACGGTGAAGCTTTTCCAAGTGGGATTATGTAATAGGGTCAGTGTGGGCATCACCCGAAGAAAGGTTCATGTTGGTGTCAAGGGGTGGATTTGTTTTCTCAGGAACAGGTGTGTATGTGTGCATGTGTGCGTGTGCCAGTGTGTGTGTGTGTGTGTGTGTGTGTGTGTGTGTGTGCGTGTGCCAGTGTGTGTGTGTGTGTGCGCGCATGGAGATCAGGGGACACAGTGTCTTTCTTCGGGTGCTGGCCATCCTCTTCTTTGGCATTTGCTTGGACTTTGTCAAGCAGGTTAGGCTGGCTGGCCATGGAGCTTTTGGGGTCTGCCTGTTTCAGCCGGTGCTGGGATCATAATGACATCACCACACCCTGCTTTTTTTCTTTTTCTTTTTCTTTTTTTTTTAAGCTTAGATTTTGAGGCTAACTCCAGTCTTCACACCTGTAAGACAAACATTTCACTAGTAGGTAGCTATCTCCCCATGCCCCAGAATGGGGTGTTGTAAAGCAACAGGCTAAAACTTCCAAACACTTTGCCAGGCAAAGAAGCTCCAGGTTAGACGCTCCCTCAGCACGCAGTGTGATGGCAGCGCCCCCTGCAGGCCTCTCTGCCCATGTGCGCCCTCCCCTCTTAAGAAATGGAGCTCTCTGCTCAGCACCTGCCTCCCCAGCCCCTGCCTCACCCTTTCTAACCACTTCCACCCCCCTGAACTCTGACATCTGCTTCTTCAGCCCAGTGAGATGGCCACCGTCCACAGTCCCTGCGAGCGACCACATCTGAAGAACGGCCCTCAGCGGGGAGCCGAGAGCAAGGTGGGACTCACTGCGCATCTTTTCTGTCAGATCCTTGGAGATCGCCACCTCCCATGTTCTGTCTACTTCATAACTGTGAACCACAGGCTCCGCAGGAGCAGCTACTGTATCACAGCTGGAAGTTTGGAAGGCAGTGCCTAGGCAGTCTGTGAAAACATCCAGGTGACCTTAACCTGCTTATAACTCGTCCCCTCAGGGTTCCTGGCTAAGAACTGAGGGCCTAGAAAGAGGCACACAGGTGGCTGCCTGAGGACATCTCAGCAGAGTGCCTTTTGAGTTCACAAGGCATAATTCATCTAGTCCCTGCTCAGACTCTGGAGACTGGTTCTGCTTTCTAGGTAGATAGACCTGCCTATAAAGAGATGTTTTTTTCTGATCACAAGTTAATAAACAGGCCATTTGAATTTTTTTAAATCAGGCTCCAGCCAATATAGTTAAGGCGTTTCCCGGGAAGCTAGAGACATTCTTGATATACTAAAAAACAAATTTTAAAAATCTAAAGCACAGTGAATTTGCTATTCAATGCCCACATTTATCTCTCAGCCTGGTCTCTCAGGATGGTGCTGGAACCATCATTCCGACTGGTTATGCTCTGATCACTGTCGTCAGCAGAAGCCTTTAAAAATATATTGTTACTATATTTTAATTATGTGCATATATGTGTCTGTGTGTAGGTATATGCATGTGAGTGCAGTTGCCAAAGGAGGCCAGAAGAGGGCATCAGATCTTCTGGAGCTGGGGTTACAGGTGGTTGTGAGCCACCCAATGTGGGAGCCAGGAACTGAACTCAGGTCCTCTGCAAGAGCAGAGTGTGCTCTTAACCACTGAGCCACCTCTCCAGCCCCAGCAGGAGTCTTTTAAAGAGACTTGAGGACCTTTCTTTCTTTCTTTCTTTCTTTCTTTCTTTCTTTCTTTCTTTCTTTCTTTCTTTCTTTCTTTCTTTCTTTCTTTCTCTCTCTCTCTCTCTCTCTCTCTCTCTCTTTCTTTCTTTCTTTCTTTCTCTCTCTTTCTTTTTTTTGTTCGTTCTTTCTTTTTTCATACTGGGGTGACTGCAGTAATTCTGCTATACAAGTGCTCTATGACTAAGCCACATCCACAGCCCAAGGAGTTCTGGGGCTTTAGTTAGATTATTGAAGAAGTTAGTTAAGTCTTCATGGTTACTTGTGATGCAAAAATTGGTCTAACTATCATTGTCTTCAATAGAAATAATTTCTCCCAAAGCACATATCTGGCTGAAAAAATAATTTTCATGAAAAAGGGTGACCTGAATGTATAGGCGTACACTGTAATTTCTATTATTTTGTGCTAATTCTGCCACACTATACAAGTAAAGTAAACGATGGTACTCTTGAACATATAAATGTGGTCCTGGTGAATGAATGAGAAAAATCACAAGGGCATTAGATATGACAAGAAAAACACCAGCATTGGGAATCTGCCTGGAGAAAAACATCTGTGTCTTAGATCCAAACACTAGGCCTGCCTTTCATGCAAGTAATTGAATAGTTACGATGAGCACACACACACTCGTCCTATCCTCTTGCTTAAGGTTACCTATGGACAAAACACAAGTGTCTTCATTATTTTTCCCACTTGCCAGTACAGAGGTTAAGTCAATGACGTCATTAATGCCACCTTTGTAAAAGGCCAAGTGTACAGAAGAACTGTTTGTCAGGGACTCCTCAACTTCCTTTAGGCTCAGCAGTTTAGCACTTACCTGGGTTCCATATTCTCTAACACTCTAAGACCCCTACTGCCTCATTTCCTTGGATCTTAGTCACTGCCGTCTCTTGGTATTGATAGAGATGGTTCCAGACCCCCCACCTCCCCATGCCGCAGCGATACCCAAATTCAAAGATGTTCAAGTCCCTTATATGGGTTGGTGGAGTATGAGCCTAGAACCTGTGTGCTTTATGTTGTACTGCATTGTTTAAGGCATCACGACAAGGAAAAAACTGCATGTTCAGAACAGAAGAAAACTGTATACACTGCTTTTGATCTGCATTGGCTGAACCTGTGGATGTGAAACCCATGAATACAGAGAGACACCTGAACTTGCTCACATCTGACTCTGTCACATAAGCAGGCATTTCTGGTGTCAGAGCTGTTGTTACACTCTTATTTGGCCGTTCATGCCACAGCAAAGGGTTTGTCCCTTGCATTCAGTTAAGTTTATAAATTAGCAGGCAACAGTGAGCGGCCCATGTTCATTGTACTCAGCCCTGGGCCAGAGGCTTCTGATGCACAGAATAGTATTTGATGCACAGTAAGAATATTTGTGTGTATGAGAGACTCGTGGCAGGAAGAGACTGTATACACAGAATTTATACATGACTGCAATTTACAATATATATATATATATATATATATATATATATATATATATTGCAAAATGTCTCTTAGCATGTTACAGGATATATATTATATAAATATATAATGTCTTTGCTTTTTATTAAAGTCCCTCAAGTACCTAGACCTTCCAACATGATGGCGGCCTGGTGTGGCCATGGAGGAGAGGGATGACAAGTCTTTATGGTGGTGTGATTTGGTGCCTCTAACCACAATTTCTTTACCATATTTAGGTGGTCATGGCATCTACCTTACCCATAGGCTATGGTTGTTATCAGGTTCAAATGAATGTGGGAAGCTTTTGTAAACTGTATACTGTTGTTTATATACTAAATCCATGACGGCATCTGGCTCCACAATGTGAGAGGGTGTCCGTTCCCAAGGGGGTCTAGGGGCAGTTCTTGTTACCCGAGTAACAGTCAATTCAAGTTCATTAAGATTGAAATTTTTGTGTGAATGTGGTGCTGAGGATCGAACCCAGGTGTGGTGATTTGAATGAGATTGGCTCCTAGAGGCTCATGATTGGTGCCCCCACCCTGCCCCCTGCCTGTTAGTGGAACGGTTTGGGAAGCATTAGGAGGTACGACCTTGTTGGAGTAAGTGCGTCACAAGGGATGGGCTTTGGGGTCAGTCTCAGTCACAGTCCCTCTCCTCCCCTCCTCCCCTCCCCTCCTCCCCTCCTCCCCTCCCCTTCTGCCTGCTGCCTGAGGATCAGCATGCAAAGCTCTCAGCCACTGCTCCAGCGCCATGTGCCATGCCTGTCTGCTTCCCACCATGGTGATGACGGACTAACTCTGCAACTGTAAGCAAGCCCCCAACTCATCAGCTTTCTTGTATAAGAGTCACCTCGGCCATGGTGTCTCTTCACAGCAACAGGACGGTAACTAACCTGCCAGGTCCTTGTATATGCGCCACATCCCATCCCTAACCCTGCAGACTCCATTAACATACACGGGAAAGCAAAACTCACCCGAAGAGACTCAATATTTCATAAGATCCGAACACAAACATCGCCACAGAAAATGATTAGAATTTGCTAAGCATATAGATGCAACAAGATTTTATAAATATCGAAAAAGTATGTGACTGCCACGTGGAATAAATCAGTGTCTAAAAAAAAAGAGTATAAGGGTGTGTGTGTGTGTGTGTGTGTGTGTGTGTGTGTGTGTGTGTAACTGTAGCTGTAATGTATTTTCCATGGCAACCAACCCAGTCTCTGGGAATTGGCAGGTTCAATATTACCATGCATGGGTAAGCACCTGTTTGGGAGAGAAACCAAAATGACTTTGGAAAATGACATTTACTAGAATAAAATTTAATCAGAGTGGCTGAGATCATTGATTTGAATTTTTCCCATCTCATTTTCCTGCAAGAGGGGCAGGATTCCCAGACCTTGACATGGGCAGCGCAGCCTGCAAGGAAATTAGTCTTTCTGAAGCTCCATCAACAAGCTCAAATTGCTGACAGCGGACGGGACCTCTGGGAGCCACAATTTCTGTTTTCAAATAAGCTCCCCCTTCCCCATCTGATTACCCATGGAGTGCTTAGTATATTTTGGGTGTCTTCCCAAATTTTGTGGGGGCAGATTGAATGGGAAGATTCAACTACGATGACCAGAGAATTCTGCAACACAAATTTTGATGTGTTCTATTTTTATTTTCATATATATTCAAAACTAATTTTTCATTCCCTTGTTGACCAATGCGCTCTCTAGAAGTATGTTGTTAAGGGGCTGGTAAGGCGGTTTAAGGACCCGAGTTCAGCTTCCAGCATCCACGTTGGGTGGCTCACAGATGCCAATAACTCCAGCTCCAGGGGGAACTGGACCAGAGGCCTTTGGCGTCCATGGGCATCTGCCCTCACATGCGCACACCCTCAGTCACACATCTTGAGATTCTTCACGTGAGTGGAGGCCCCTAAGTGAGGGAGCTCCTCAGGCTACAGTGGGCAGTACCCAACTGCATACATCTCCCCCAGTGCCTCTAACACTCTCCTTATCTGGCTTGGCTTCTAGTCAAAACTTACTTCTTCAGAGTGCTCACTGACTGTCAAAGTTCACTGTCCATATGTTTATTATTATAAACATCGGGGAGATTAAAAACCTACCCAAGACTTGCTCTCAATATTTTCTTTCTGCTGCTCCAGATGATTCTGGAAGGTACCAGACCAGAGGACCACCTATAAGCACTGACTCTGTGTGCTAGACACCACTGTTGTGTTTATTCAAGCCAAGGGTGAGGATAATGGATGGAAGCTTTTTAACAGCTATCGGTAGAATTTGGGGCAGTAATTTTATGAGTTATGGAAAAGGTTAGGCAGCCACCGTTAGACTGGAGGTGGCCAGTTCTACCCTAAAAATCTATAACATTTGAGTTATTCCTACTCTTGGCAACTTCTCTACTCTGTCTGCATTCACAGTTTTTTAGAGATCCATCTCTCCAGCTCCTCTCTTTGCTTCTGGTCCCCGCCTCCTGTGGCTCCTGCAGCAGTCAGCTGTTATGGAGTGTAAAGAATGCCAGGACTGCTCCTGATGAGAAAGGCTTCCCCTCTGGACCCCTCAGAGGTCAGCGGGAAGGCTTTGCTGTCTTCTTTAAGGGAAGCGGTGCAGACCACAGCTCTAGAATTTTTGGGCTGACAATGGGTCCCCAGCATCCCTCCTGCCGTCTTTGTTCTGTCACAGTCTCCACGGTGGAGTGAGAACTGGCTGGCAGAGCAGAGGTCTCCTGGGATAAATGCTGGCCTGAATGGACCAGCCATGGTACTGCCAGAGACTTCTGCTTTTTCTCTGCTGGGTTTGTTTTGGATTTTTGTTTTTTTGTTTTTTTTTCTGGCTTTTTTTCCTAATGGACAGGTGAATCCCGCTTCTGTTGTTAACACTAATACAGAATCAGATGACTTAAACTCAAAGCCAGGACAAACCTGACTGCATCCAGAAGTTTCCGGAGATTGCTAAAGGCAGTGCCACTGGGATTGGTACACGCCACCCAAGTGCATCAGATGGCCATCTTCCAAGCCAAAGCCAGCTCAGGGGAGGGCAGACATCTCTCCGGGGAGAAATTCGACCTGGAGAGAACTCTGTTTTCTATCTTGGTACGCTAGCCGCCACACCTTGACGGAGCACTTCCCCAGCAGCTCCTTCTGGAATTGGCTTTTCATCGTATGAAGAGGAGCCCAAAGGTCAAAGAGGTCAAGCCCACTTACCCTGTGACTCTCCAGAGCCCGGAAGCCTGGAACCAGCTGCAAACACACTCAGACTCGGGAGAAACACATTCAGAGGCTGGCTTCAGCATCTCAGGGTACTGGCTTGATATCTTCCACATGAAAACTCCATAGAGACTAAACACCTCAGTGCTTTCCCGACACCCATTAAGAATAAGGAGTCTGTTCATGGTATATGTCCTAACAGCTTGATGACTAGGTATTTTTTTTTGTTTGTTTGTTTTTCATAAATTTGACATGAGCTGGAGCCATCTGGGAAGAGGGAACCTCAACTGAGAAAATGCTTCCATCAGACTTGTGGGCAAGTCTGTGGGGTCGTTTTCTGGATTAATGGTTGACACAGGAAGGCCCAGCCCACTGTGGGTGGTACCACCCCTAGGCAGGTGGGCCTAAGCCGAATTCGAAAGGTACTGAGCGTGAGCCAGAAGGAAGCAGTAAGCAACATTCCTCTCTGGTCTCTGCTTACGGAAGCTATGAGGCACGATGCACACTGGTCAGGGTCGCTCTGAATGAAGAAGGGCTTAGGAGTCACTTCAGGTCCTGGGCCCCCAAAGATCCACTCATCTTCACTCTCCACCCTCTTAGCCAGTGGGGAGGTGCTGCTAAGGCCAACAGTGTGTTCCTGCAGCCAAAGCACAGGGCCCTGCAGGGTGTCTGAAAACCGCAAGGTCGATGCACCACTGGAATCTCGCTCCTTGACGTTTGTCCCACACTGGTCACGCTCCACTCCTCTCTCTGATACCATATCTTGGAAAGCTGGGCTTCAGCTGTTGTGCTGATAAACAGCACAGAGTGACAGTCTCTGTGAACCAGGACCCAAGGGGCGGCATTCTAAGGTTCGAGAGCTGTGCCAGCCAGCAGCTCGAGCATCTCTCTAGCAAGTGACCGTGGCTGTTTGAGACAAAAATGCTGCTTCACCCCAATTTCAGCAACATTTTTTCCCCCGAATGGCCACTGAGTTGTCAGGACACACAAACAGTTTAAGTCACATCTGCTTCCTGCGTGTCACTGTGAAGTATCTCTTTGGCCATGAGGTGGCTGTCACTATGAATCGGGACTTTGTGGGATCTCTCTCCACCCCTATGCCTCTGAGTTGCCTCCACAGTACTATGAGGGGTCATCTCGGGAGACTGGGTTGCGACTAAGGCAGGGACAAGATCCAGGGTTCACAGCTGTGCTCAGTCCCTGTTACCTGGGAACTGACCAGCAGGACAAGTGTCCATCACACTCACTGTTTTGCAGCTTTATTTGGAAAGAGAGGTCTCACAATCCTCTCCCTCAGAGGGTGGGGGCTGGGTGATTTGGAAGGGGAGGGAGCTTTGCAGTTAGAGTTGGAGAAGCAGAAATGTCTGTCTGATAATGCAGACTCCGTGGAAGAATGTGGCTCCCATGGGGAGTCACCTGCAGGGAGGTGTCTCGGGTGTATCAGTACAACAGCGCATCATCTGGGGACCCCAGGGCTCCTTCAGGGAATGGATGGCAAGACCTCCTCAAAGAGGAGTAAAAACAGCTCCCCCAGCAAGGGTGGCCTCACCCTCGGCGGCTCCCGTAGGGCCTGTGGGTGGTCCGTGTGGTAAGACCCCAGGGTAGCAAATTAGAAGAGGCGGTGACAACTTCAGGGGAAGGGACTCAGTCTCCAGGAAACGGGGACAACAAAACGAGAGGGGGACACTTTTCCAGCAGGAGCCTGAAGGGAGCAGGGCGCCTGCCACTTCTCCATCTCTGGTGGCTGCATTTCCACAGCTTTAGCACGGATCTCATGGGCCTCGGGTTCCTGGGCGCGCCCCTCACAAGCTCCACCACGGCTTGTCTAGCTGGCCCTTCTCAGCTAACCCTGTGTCTGGGTTAGTCCTCCAGCTCCTTCGTGGGTCAGGGAGCTGGGGTGGGAACCCTGCTGCTGTGGGTCCCACGCAGGTGGGGCAGGCATAGGATATTGCTATTTGTTGTGTTCTCACAGGACCCAGCTATCCTTGGAGAGGAGAAATAACCACTTCGGAGCCATTGCTATGAGAGAGGAAGCCACCAAGCCCACAGAGGAACAACAAAATAAAAAAGAGAGAATGGGGAAACCTGCACTTGAAGCCTGTTGCCTTGTCTGCCCACTGCTCCCCCGAGAACCCACGGTCACTAGAGAAAGACGGACTGCTGACAATTTGCATAGCCAGAAACCTGCCAACAGTGGCCTGGAGGGGTCAATGTCCTTTACTTAATGGAGGAGGCCACACCTGCACGGGCAGGCTGTTCCCAAGGTCGCGTTAGGTAGAGGGGAGATGTGCATTTGTGGTTAGAACAGCAGACCAGTGGAAAAGGACCACGGTTTGCTAACTGAGTCCTGGGGACACAGAGCGGAGGGTAGACAAGCGAGAAAAAGGGCCACATGGCGCAAGCCTGTAAATCTAGCTGCTCAAGAGACTGAGGTAAAAAGAGTCACACATTGTAGGCCAGTCTAGGCTGCAGAGTGAGTTCAAGGTCAGCCTGGGTAACTTAATGAGATCCAGTTTCGAATAAAACATTTTTACAATGTCTGCAGCTCAGGGGTCCAGTGGCTGCTTGGCTTAAACAAAGCCCTGGGTTTAATCCCTAGTCCTGGAGACAAAGGAAGAAAGAAGAAAGGGGTGGGTGCAGTGGGGGGGAGGCTAGGGGAGGTGTACAAAACATGGCAGACATGCCAGTCCCTCATCTAGAGAGGAAGCCTGTCTCCAATCACATTCCAGGGGTCTGGGGGTCATTCTCACTTTGACAAAGTCTCAGAGTATACTCAAGATTACGCATTTCAATATGATCCCCCGTTATACTGTTCCAGCCAGGCATGTGTTTTTAAGCCTTTTGTTTTCATGGCAAGGTGTGTCCAGCTGCAGGAAGCCAAGGCAACACCCACTTCACACAACCCAGAATGGCTTTGGAGGTGCCCAGAGGCAGGGACGCTTGTCATAGCCCGTGATAGAAACTGATGTGTGTGCTGCCGTCCGTGAAGAACATCCCAGGCCTGATTGGCCCCATTGCTAGCTGTGAGGCTCTAACCAACCCATAGCCTCTGTCAGGAGGGACCTGTAGGAATTATGGTTCCCTGTGAGGCTCTAGCCGACCACCACTGTGCTGGCAAAGATGCTTCACTGGTCTAGACAGGTTTGATTTGGCTTATTACAGGAGATACCGTGGGCTTTGTTACACACTCAAGGCATGGGAAAAAGACATCCTTCATGGTCTTTGCTAGAACACAGTCCAAGAAGGGAGTCCTGCGAGGGGAATTCTTCATGCCGGTGAAAAAACTCCAGGAAAACAAGACCCGAGTCTTGTGACCTCAGTTTCTTCAAAGACACGAATTGTTCTTGGACTGTGTTTTTGTGCCCCTCCCAGCGTGGGGGACAGGAGCGAGTTCACTTTAGATTACTCATCACAAGTGGCTATTGTTACTGTTTACATACCTCTATGGAAAAATACGCTTTTTGGAAGGTGCAGCTTGTGACTGCATACAGCTCGAACTCATGAGAATTTTACCTCATGTCACCTTCCTTAACCCTCAGAGTATAAACGGTCTGAATAAAATCGGCTAGTGCACGAGACCACCCCATTTTTAGACTCCATTCTCCCAGGTCCCACCGCCTCTACATGGTGAACGGTCTTCATGTTAGATAGCCTACTTACCAACTTCATCCCTGATGTTCGCAAGTTCGATCGACAGCTCTTTTTCTTTCGCAAGGGCACTTTCACTCTAAAAAAAAAAACAAAACAAAATATACTGAGGGTCCCCTCATGAAGGTGAGGAACATTCTCCTTACATAAAAACTGACAGAACCAAGTCAGACTTGTTCATCTGCAGTATTAATATACAATAACATCCACAGCCATCCTTTGTATCACACAGTTACATCATCCTGGAATAACTCTGAGTACATCTCTGTTCTATACATTAATGTGCTAGCATATATTATTATAGTCTACAAATTCTCATTTGATTTTTTATGATAGTGATTCTTGACTATCAAAAAGCCCATGGTAAAATACACACACACACACACACACACACACACACACACACACACACACACACACACAAGCTTATTTAAAAAAAACAACAATTATTTCCTTAAGCTTATTCTTTTGCCCATAACTAGTTAGTTATCTAATGAATAACGAAACTCAGAGCAGAAGTCCTGGCATGCAACATTTCTCTCCTAAAACCCAACAGTGAGGTTTCCATGAGTTTCGACCACTCTGGACATTACTATAAGGCATTGGAGGTGCTGCACATTTGAAGTATTATTTAGAGCAAAGGCCATTTGTAACTCACTGGTCACTTGTTTTCACATCAACTATATTCTGTGATATAAAACAGTCAAGCACCTGAAGACACACTACATATTCAGTCTGCATTTATGACTCACCACAGATGGATTCTTAGGATTTACTGCTGATAATAAGGAAACACTACTCATCCATCAGAGACACTAGCTCTTCAGAGAAAGTCCCCGGCAGTCAAAGGAATGTACTCTTAATGAAAACTGGTATCCAGAGGGACCTCCTTTGGCTACAGTGTTAACCAAACACATAACATGGGTGTCTTCAAGGACCATTGTCTGTAGTCTGCATGTTCAGTGTCTCCCAAAGGTCTGTGTTACAGACTTGATTCCCAGGGGCATGACCAGGAGGTGCTGTGACTCTTTTAAGGGTTGGGATCTAATGGGAGGTATTTAAGTCATTGGGAATGTGCCCTTTAGAAAGATTTCAGGACACTGGTCTCTTTTTCTTCCTAGCTATGAGGTAGAAGCTTGTTCTGTCTCCAGCTCCCAACTGGTTCCATCCAGCATGCCCTCCTGAGGCCCAAAGCAATGGCTCATCTGATCAAAGATTAGGACTTCTGAAGCTGAGCACTAACTACCCCTTTCTGTTCACAGGTTAATTATATCAGATATTTTATTACAGTGTTGGAAGACTAACTGTCACAGTGCTCCTTAATTACTGACACCCTTGCCTTTCATGACTGTGCTGCTTAGATTTTTGTCAACTTGACACAGACTAAGGGCACCTGGGAAGAGGGGACCTCAACAGAAGAATTCCTTCCATCAGATAGGCCTGTGGGTGTGTCTGTGGGGGCATTTTCTTGATTAATGACTGATGTGGAGGGGCCTAGCCCACTGTGGGTGGTGCCACCCCTGGACATCTGGTCCTGCACTGTCTAAAGAAAGCAAACTGAGCAAGCCATGGGGAGCAAACCAGTGAGCAGCGTTCCTCCAGGTTCCTGCCTTAACTTTACTCAAGGAAAGGATAGGCTGTGATTGGGATATGTAAGCCAAGTCAACCCTGTCCTCCCGAAGCTGCCTTTGATCATGGTTTTTATCATCACAGCAGAAAGCCAACTCGGATGGTGGCTATTTGAAAAGCGAGTAGAAACAGAAAGAAAACCCAGCATTTTCGTCTCATTTAAGGTATCATGAGGTATAATAATGCACACAGATAATGTTGACTCACTCTCCAAATGAAGAAGGGCTTAGGAGCAATTTCAGTCCATGGGCGTCCAAACATCTACTCATCTGCATGCTCGATGGTGAGCCATGATGAGGACATGTAAGCCAAATTAAACCTTTTCCTCTTCAGGTTGGTTTGGTCAGTGTTTTATCACAGCAACAGAAAACCAAACCTCTCGCGACCCTGCTCTCCATGGGACTCGAGGCAGTTCTCACAACTGTGCTTGTGAGTCAGCAGCATTTGGACCAGAGGACCTCAACCTATGGGTTGAGACCCTTTGGGAGTCGAATGACCCTTTCATGGGGGTCACCTGAGACCATCAGAAAACGCAGATATTTATGTAATGATTCATAACAGCAGCAAAATTTACAGTTATGAAGTAGCAATGAAAATAATTTTATGGTCGGGGGGTCACTACAACGTGAGGAACTGTATTAAAGGGGTCACAGCTTTAGGAAGGTTGAGAACCATTGATTTAGATTAAGGTCGTTTACTGTGGGCTCCTGGGAGAACCTCAGGTCATCCCAAAGGCCTTTCTTAAGCAATGTCATGATATTCGTAATGCTGGACTGAAACTCCGTTGTCATGATAGACAGCTGGAGACGTAGCTCAGTGGTCCAGTTGCTATTTGCCATGAGCGGGCTCGTGGCATAGGTACCACCAATAGCTAACACGTCTTTTGAGAATGGCTACCAAAAGATCTAACTGTGAAGAGCAGTGGACCCTGCGTAGTCCAAGCGTCTGGGTCTTACTCGAATTTGTATGTTGAAACTCTTGACTCCCAAGCTGATGCTGTTAGGTGAGGGCTGTGGGAAGTGATCAGGTTGTGAGGGTCGAGCTTTCATGAGTGGGATTGGCACTCTTATGAAAGAAGGACACTAGGAACGGCTGACCTCTTCCACAAGTGCAAGCAAGACAACCGAGAAGGAGCTGTCTCGGAGGGCTCGGGCCCTGTCAGAAACCTCTCGTAGCTCTGAGTCATAGACTTGTACGGTTTATGCAGCAACTTTGGAGACATTGTGCTACATCAGCATTAGGCATCTAAGACTGACTCCCAGGCCATTCACGAAGCTCTGTTGTGCCTTCAGCCCACGGCAGCTCTGCTTTTCTGGAATTCAGGCAGTGATTATGCCACAGAGCTTCCTAATCCTCAGAAGATGCCACTTCAAATGTCATGGTTGCTGCACTGGGTCATAACAGGGCTAAAGGAATGAGCAGATGTAATACAACCACAGTAGCGCTTACATGGATGTTGGTGGTGTTGCAGATCCACAGTTCCCTTTGACTTTATTTGTAGCTAGATAACATCCGTTGTAATAGGTACTCCACTGTATTAATCACCTATATTCTGGTTCTGTCTGTCTATCTATCTATCTATCTATCTATCTATCTATCTATCTATCTATCTATCTATCTATCTATCTATCATCTATCTATCTAATCTATCTATCTATCTATCTATCTATCTATCTATCTATCTATCTATCTATCTATCTTTCTATCGTCTGTCATCTATAGCATGTATCTATTATCATCTATATGTCATCTATCATCTACTGTTGTGGGATATTTTGATGGCACTCTGACACTCCCGAGACAGCCAATAAAGTTAAACCTTGAGCCAGAGGGCGGAGTCAACATTCAGCGGGCCAGAGTTAACCTTTGCGTTTTTGGCAGACCCAGATTGTGATAGAGAGACATGGGAAGGAAGAGGGAGGGGCTTAAAAAGATTCAAGTTTTATTTTTGAGCTGGGAAGGTGGAGAGGCAGGACCAGCTGATTGTTTCTCCCTCACTCTTTGGATCTATCAGGTTCTTACTCTAATATCTGACTCCCGAGTTTTATTTAGTAATAGAACAATGTAAGTAATCACTTCATCTGTCATCTATCATCTCTTATTTATCATCTATTTTCTACTTATCATGCATCTATCATCTATTTATCTATTAGCTATCATTTATCTATCATCATCTATCTCTCCATCTGACCTACCTATTTATTGTTTATCAGTGTAGAGTCAAAACCCAGAGTGGTACATATGCCAGGAAGAGACTTTAACACCGAGCTATACCCCTAACCCTGTGCTCTGATCTCTTTAGTACCACTCTTGACTCTGCACTGACTCTAAAGTCTGTGTGCCTGTGTGTGTGTGTGTGTGTGTGTGTGTGTGTGTGTGTGTGTCTGTCTGTCTGTCTGTCTGTCTGTCTTGGGTCAAACCTAGGGCTTCACACAATGCCAGGCCTGTGTTCTATGACTGAGTCATATTCACAGCCATCTCACTTTTGAAGCAGTTCAAAGAATGTGGAGGCCAGGCCAGGGTAAAGTGCTCTTTTCAAACCGATCCCAGGATGTTTACACTTGTTCTAATGGTGGCCTCCAATGGCCACCTGACAGCCCCCTTACACTAATTTAGTGCTTTGGAGAAGAGTCATTTCAGCATTTACATTGTAATAAACTAGTAAGAAAACTAACTTACTTCTACATCAAGGACAATTTGGAAAAGTCACATCCTCTGCTCGGCAAACACAGAGGGCAGAGAACTAAAATCTTGGGCATGTTAGTCAAAGAACAGGACGAGAAGGCACCCGCAGAGTCACAAAGGCTCAGACAGCGTCTGGCAGCAAACCATCAAAACCCAACAAAAACGGCAAACTCACTCCAACCTCAAACCAAAGCCCACGGCTTCCTCAGCTTCCCACTGCAGCCAGCGCCTGATGGGTACAGCACCATCCCTCCGTGGGGTCCCCCACATCAAAGCAAACAGCCCCGAACCTTCCAGGTGGGTGGTAGGAAAGAAAAGGACCCCAGAAGGAAAGTGACGAAGCTCTAGAACATTCTGGCTAGAGATTATTTACTATTTAACGAAGGTTGCTAATGCTAAGCCCTACCAAACGCTTTCTTTAGCCAAGCGTAGAATAATTGTCTCCTTTCCCCACGTCCTCAAATACAGCCATCACTTGGTATCCACAGAGGCTGATTTCCAGACTCCTCCTGGCCAGGATACCCAAATCCACATACACTCAAGTCCTATACATAAAATAGTGCCATGTGTACAGAGAACCTGCTCCTATCCCCCCTAGACCAGTGGTTCTCAACCATCCTGACCCTTTGATACAGTCACACAGTTCCTCTTGTTGTGGTGACTTTGGTACTGTTATGAATTGTAATGTACACATCTGTGCTTTCTGATGGTCTTAGGCAAGCCCTGTGATAGGGTCATTTGACCCCCCAGAGGGGCTTCAATCCACATGCGGAGAACCTGCTCTCCTGTAGAGTTAAAACCACCTCCCTTTGCTTATAACACCGAAGACGGTGTAACTTCCTTGCGAATAGCTGCTTCTCTGGACTATTTAGGGAACAATTGCGACCCCCCAAACCCAAATGCCTCTGCGTTTTCAGCACCAATGCATTTTTCCTCAATGGTTTGGATCCATGGTCAATTCGCTGAAGCCGTGGTTGCAGAAAGTACAGATTCAGAGAATCACCGGGACTGTTAATGAGCCCCAGGCTTTCTTTCCATGTGTGGGGAGGTAACAGGGACTGAGCAGTAAAGGAACCAGCTGACTTAGAAACGGGAGATGCGGGAGTTTCATCCCAGGGTCCAAGTATCACCAAACACTGTGCACACCAAGATTCTCCCCTCCCCCTCACTTGCATAGGTGTAGCCTCAAGAGCCAAATTGGACAGGGATTGGATCTAGCACTTCTGGTCACACAACTTGTCCCATCTGACCGGAGGAGAGCCGGTGAGCTGCCACTGCATCTGACTCTGTGGGAAATTCGCTAGCTGTACCCCCGACCCCTGCCTCCAGCCTGACAGCTCGGACTACCCATGCTGGTCCTTGAAACTGATCTGTGGCTTGCATGTGGGGACATTTCTGATGTCTGGTGCCTCTTCAGCACAGCCTTCCGGGGTTGTAACTCCAGCTAGGGTTGCTGTTTGCTTCCCCCTGCCAGTTCCAGACAAACCTTTCCCTGGACACATTCCTGCTGAAGAGGCTGGCTCGGCTCTGCTTTAGCTTGCCAAAGCCAGCCTGCCTGCTCTGCCTGTTCCGGAGAAAGAGCCGTTCTTCCTTAATGCTTGCTTTGGAAATGATAGCAATCTTCTAATTTATGCATCAAGTTATTTTGTGTTTCCTGAAAGCCAAACCAGAATGACGTCATGACGTCTGCAATAGAGTCAACAGCTATGACTGCAGGACCAGCATTTTCCAGATGAACACCAAGGACACCTTCCTTTGTTCTGTCCTTGCCGCACATGTCCCATACCCATCACGGGACCACAGAATCCAGCAGAAGTCTTGATCTTGGGAGGCCCTCAGTCTCTGGGGACTCTTAAGATGCCTTCTACGAGGATCTCAAGTCACTCTTCCCACTGTTCCCTGGGTGATGACAGGGTGGGGGGGGATTGGGATAGGAGCAAGGCGCCCTCTGATGTGGGTGGGGGGGTCACATCAGCACTTCCCTAAATGGGGAATGTGTGGAAAATTCCTAACTGGTGCCAAGCACATGAGCTCCTGGGTTCACTCAAGAGGGCTAAATATAGAAACCAGTATCAACCATCCAAACTGTCTCGGTGACGAAGTCCAGGCCTTGCAGGACCCAAGGAAGCCACTCCTCTCCGGGGACTGTTTAGTCTAAGACAGGCTTAGCTTCCAATGGGTACTTGGGGAGCACTCATGTTCTCCCCAAGTCAGCAGCGGCCGCCTCTTAGACCCGTCTCCATTTGACTGTGCACCTCTCCTTCACAGCGCTGGCTCTCCATGTATTCCAGTATGGCATACACATCTTCACCGTGGAAGCCAAGATGATCGGGGACCAGGAAACATCCACCTCACCCTTCCTCTCCAGTCCTGAATGTAGGTGCCACAGAAGGTCTGCTCCCCCCAGGGAACCTGCCTGTCTTTGAAGACCTGGCTCTCCATGCCATGGTCTTCCACAGACTCCAGAGGATTCCTTTTCCCTCTTCCCTAGCTAGACGCACCTGGCAGAGCACAGAACCTACTCATTCTCGTAACACCAAGCAACTGGACATGTGTCCAAGCCCCAAGCCGGTCTGCCACACTCTGTTACCTTAACCCGCTTAGTCACCGGAAGTTATCCGTTTAGATGGCTGACACTAACTACCTCATGGACCTAGTGGTAATAGGAAGTGAAACTGTCTCTCCTAGTTAACATCACCTGTGTGACCACACCTGGGCATCAGACATCCATGCCCCTCTCGGAATGAGCAACTAATCAATAAGACGAAGATTACACCCCAGTATCTCCGGACGGCTTCTCCAGTGACCCCAGAAACAGGAAGCTTATATGCTACCACACACTGACTGAGTTGCCCACTATTGCCAGGCAAATGGCATTTTGGCCTCCAAGAAGCCAGTGTCTCAGAGTGAGCTGAAATACAAGCAATTACAGAATAGTGTGAGGTAGCCCAGGAGGCGATGGCTGTCTTGGAGATTTAAACCGAGGCTGGAGGAGGAACAAGCAGGGTCTGTGAAGGGAGCTTCCCAGGCAAAGGCCAGGAGAACCCGTGAAACACAATGACACCGGGGGCTTCTGGGAACCTTTGTCACCCTACCAGATGGGCCCATAGGTTTTTTTCTTTGTAACTTCTGACCCTGGTCTGCAATATTCACTGGAAGAACTGTTATTTGTCCGCAAGAGGTACTGAGGGCAACTTATGAAATTCACTGTCATCTGAGCATGCTTCTAAGATGTATTTCCTTTGCCTGGTGTGTGTGTGTGTGTGTGTGTGTGTGTGTGTGTGTGTGTGTGTGTGTCTAAGAATAGTCTTTGCTGTACTTTTTAAAAACGACATGTTTATGTTGTACTTATTTATGTGTTGTGCATGTGTGGGTATGCACATGTGACAGCATGCGCTTGTGGAGACCACATGCACCGGATCCCCTGGAGCTCCAGGCAGTTGTGAGCTGCCTGGAGTGCTGGGACGTAAACCTAGGGCTTCTGCAAGAGCAGCCAGTGCTTGTAGCTGCCAGGCCATCTCCTCAGGCCCCTCCCAACAGTTTCAGCCTGTTCTATGTAAGCGCTGATCTTGGGGCAACAACCATGTGACGTGGGCCATGTTGTTCCCAAGCTACACAAAAAGCCACACAAAGAGTTCAATAGGAAGTGGAAAGGCTGGGGGGCGGGGCAGTGGCACCTGTGATCCCAGAGCTTGGGAGGCAGAGGCAGACGACAGCAGGTTCTGGGCCAGCTTGGGCTGTACAGAAAGACCCTGCCTCAGAGGACAGAGGAGGGTAGGGATCTTTCTGGTATTTGAGGAAATAACTGGGTCCTTTCTACTATGAATTAAAATTCACACCCGGCACACTTATACACTAAGTTTTCCACTCTTAATCTGAAACAACATTGCCTCTTACCCATGAATGTAGGTTCATTCAACTTGGTAAAAGGTGGCATACTGAGGAAATATTTTCTTTGGTACCTTCAGGTGAACACACACATCTCCACAATGATTTCCCCGGCTTTCTCTGCACAGACCATTCATTTTCAGTGCGAATATTGAAAAAATGTGGCCAGATTTATTGCAGAGCTCTGAGGAGAAAGCCCTTGAGATGTGGGGTTTTACAGCTTTAAGATAGTGCTGACATAATGTTTGAGTTAATCAATAAGTATTATTTCCTTCCCAAATAATTAACACGGAGCTACTGTGTTTGAATAATGACCCACTTTTCAACTCTGAAATGAAATTTAATAGAAACCCACTCAACACAAAGTCCTGCTCATTTTTTAATACTCTTCCATACACTTCCGTGTCTAATTGTGTGAACAGTATACTCAAAACCCTGTATGTAAAGAAACCAGACTGACTAAACTTAAAAGGTCGCTCCAGCCTTTTCCCCACGTGCATGCTGGGAGAATCACTAGTTAAAAGAAAACATCTTGTTTACCCCAGAGACGGTGGCTAATGAGGGAGCATCACCCCGGCAGGGAGATAACGAGGGGATCCACATCTGGATGGCTAACGAGCAACTGGAAAGGACAGAGACCGATGGGTCCAGGGAGGAGGAATGCTAATCGGACACGCAAGGCAGGAGCACTCTGGAGCGAAGGCAGGAGGGGCAGGGAGCCAGCATGGAGGAGGCGAACCCCTTCATGTTGCACTGGGGACACCGCTGGACTTGGTGGACTCTCCCTTCCTCTGGTCACTTTCCCAAAAGCGTGACCATAAAGCACCCCTCCAACCAGACTGCGTCTCTGCTAAGAACCACACCAGACCAAAGACCCCCAGGCAGACCTGCACTTTAGTTAATACCAGTTAAGAAATGCAAGCCTGGCTCCAGGATGGAGAAGTCTCTGCCTTCTCTATGCACTGCATTTTCTGCTGAGTTTATTGTAAGTGAGAACTACCCTCTTGCGTTTCCTCACAGTGAGCAAACGCATTTTCTCTTGTGCTCCTTGCTTGTAGTTACATCTCCACGCCTTGCCAGTTTAATAAAACCCCACCTCATTCATACAAAAGTAATTCAAAAGTTCCACCCTATCTCCAAGAACCTTGTCTATGATTCTCTCCCAACTTGTTTCAGAGTTGGGGAGTGGCCAGAACCTTCATTTAATACCCTCTAGTCTGTGACTAGTGTTTAATTGCTCTGTATGTGCCATTGTTGTCTATACAACCTGTAATTTCCCTGGAAAATGGGAAAGCACAGGGAATTAGTAACTGATAACAGACTGCTAGCATGTTTCTAAATAATTCCTTGATGGTGTCTGTAGCAACAAGACATGGAGGAAAGCAGTGGTAAATATGGCTAGTTGGAGAGCTTTGGGTAAGTCGGAAGATAGCAAGCATGGATAGCTTTTAAAGACTTATTTATTTTTATTTTATGTGTATAGGTGGATTGCCTGCATGTATTTATATGTAGCACCTGCATGCAGTACCCAAGGAGGCCAAAAGAGGGCACTGGATCCCCTGGAACTGTTGTTACAGATGGTTGTGAGTCACCACATGGGTGCTGGGAATTGAGCCCAGGTCCTCTGCAAGAGCAGCCAATGCTCTTAACTACAGAACCACCTCTCCAGGCCCAACACAGACAGTTTTAAGAACCGTTTTCTCACTTAGCAGGTTTTTTTTTTTTCATTTTGTTTCTTAGGAAGATTGTATTGTACAGTTTCTCCCGGGGCATCACGGTAGAGAGACAATCCCAGGCACTGCTTTCTTAGCCCTCATCTCTGAAATGACTTAAAGTGTTGCTTTCACATCTCGCCATTTTAAAAAACAATATCTTAGCTCCAGTGTAATCAAACTGCAAAAAAAATCGTTAGCTCTTAAAATCAAATGTCCTCTTTCATAGTTATGTGATGTAGTAGAAAAGGTTTATTTTTGGAGGGAAAATCTGGGCTAGAGCAATCAGGAAAACTTTCTGATGATCTTTACTACACACTAACATTTTCAAACTATGTTGATGCTCGGCTGTGAGGACTAACAGAGGGCGTGGCTTCCTGGGATGATATGTCCAAAGGTGGAGGAAATCTTACATCTCCTACCACAATGCCCGGGCAATAGGTAGAAGGATTCAGGCATACTTCCTGTGACGTTATCTGAAAAGCAACAACACAAAATGCCTGCTTTGATTTTAAAAGAGGAAGCCCCCAACTCTTTAAAGAGCCCCTATAAATATATATCTATTAAGCATGATGCAGGAATACTATTCTGAAACACAGCAAAGAAAAAAAAACAGGAAATATGGGCGTGAGCATAATGAAAAGGCTCATGAACCCAATTCAGTGTTTTACACTTTATCACAGAGCATAAGCACTAAATTTGGGGGTTCCAAGCTAAAATAAATGACAGCTACTTAAACATCACACTTCTAAAGAGATGAGTAACACTGAATTATTTACCAAAATCCTTAATTGCAGGAATGATATAAGGAAGATTATTTTTAGCAATTTGATTTAAGAGAAAACAGGGGCAAGCTCACTTTTGGATATATCTTCTCAAACAAAGCTCATATCTCTCTCTCTCTCTCTCTCTCTCTCTCTCTCTCTCTCCTCCCTTCCTCCCTCCTCCCTCCCTCTCTCTCTTACTTCTTCTGTCTTACTCTATAGTTCAAGCTGACCTGGAACTGGCTATGTACACCAGGATGATCTCAAAAACAGAGAACTGCCTGCCTCTGCCTCCCGAGTGCTGGGATTAAAGGTGTGCACCACCCCTGGAAAAATCTCTATTCAAAAGGTAATATATATATATATATATATGTATGTATATATATTTCATATATATATGATCTTATTATGCTGCCCTTGGTGGCCCAGACTTCTCTGCCTACCCACCTTACCCATTTCAGCCCAGTTGAGGTGACAGGCAACATCTCCGTGTCTGGCTTTATTTCTGGAACTTTAGATCTGAGTTCAGAAGTACAGACTTTATGATATTGCTCGGCATGTGGCTTATCTTTCCCTTTAGTGAACTATTGTCATAAAGTTCCCTTGGACTTCTTTCCACAGGCATCATCTCTTGGAAAAGAGCTGCTTCAGTGTGGATTCTATAGATGCTTCCTGTGCGTCTATTTCTCAACAGCACATACATGCACATACATGGCTTAAGCTCTGCCTCTGGCCGACAGAAGCCAAATTCACTGGAACGTCTGCACCCGAACAGAAGTCCTAGGTGAGTTTTAAGGGACAGTTAAGTTTTCTGAGATGGTGTGTGAGCGGTAGGTCAGGGTTCATGAGCAGAACTGACAGAAGATGATCCCCAGTGACGGCCCTGTAACGAGTTTTAAATTAAGCCATATATTTCCATGTCACCTGGTCACACACTCTACCCCAAGCTAGTTGATGCCACGTGGGTAGAAAAGAGGCAATTTCAGGCTCCTCGTCCCCCGTGAGATTCCATTTCATGCATCTTTGATGAAATATATAGCACAAGAAGAGTTCTTGCTAGTAGTTATCTAGAGATGGAATTAAAAACACCCACCCCCTTCTACAAGAGCCCAGACCAGGCAAGCGCCAAAAGCAAAGCCAAGCTTTGTGTTGAATTTCTACTGCACAGTGCTTGCTGACTCCATTTCTGTTCTCCGGCTGTGGATTTTCTTTCACACTCCCTAGCTCACCAAGTGTTGGCCCCATGCTTCCACTTTGTGACGGGAAAGTCACATAGCGAACTAGACCCCTGTGCCTCCCTCTCTGACATGGACAATCAATCCCAGGAGGAGATGCCCTTTAAACTTGGAGTGATAAACTTCCGAAGTTCCACTTTGGCTTAGTGAAAACATTGTGCCTAGCTGACCCACATCCCCACCACACCAGAGCATCTTAGGTTTCCCAGGTACATAAAATGCACTAAGAACCTTCCCAGGATTCCCCTGGCAGTTTGGATTTCAAGACCTTCCCACTATGTCTGCAAAATGCAACAGTTTTATCTGAGCCTGCAGGAACACATTATGTAAGGCCCCGCAGAGCCCGGGGGAAAGCAGATGCTTTTCTGTGAGCACCACTCAGGATCCAGCACCCTGGAAGGAGAACCGGCAGCTTCCTGCTCACCAACAAAGCACACAGGCATGCGAGGGAGGTGCGGGGGGCGGGGGGCAGAGGTGGATGCTCGCACCTTCTCTGCCCCGACCAAGGAGGAGGGGAAGAGAGGAGAGGGAAGGCCAGGTACCGTCTTGTCCAGGCACTGGAGGCAGTTATAAAGCTTGCAGCAGCGGTGGCCCATCCCGGCGGCGGGCTCGCTCCACAGCACCTGCATTCAACGGGTCAGCCGCAGTCCCTAAGCCGAGGTGTTGGCTCCCCAAAGGACGCTCCGTGGAGCTGTCACAACTTCCATGTGGTCTTCCAGCTACCTTATTTCTCTGATAACTTCAGCAATTGCGGAGGGGAGGACCCGGGAGGAGAGGGCGGGGCGGCTGGCAAATCCTCCTGCGAGGGAGGGGCGGCGGCGGCGGCGGCGGCAGCAGCGGCAGCAGCGGCAGCAGCAGCAGCAGCAGCAGCAGCAGCGAAGGCCACCTCGTCGCTGGGAATCCTCAGCGCCAGGCGGAATGAACTGTCGCCTGACAACCCATCCTTTGGCAGTGGCATCTCCGGGAGCAGACAGCCCCGCTGCTCTGGGTGTGGCACCGTCTCTGTACCGCGCAGACACGCCTTGAAAGGACGCAGGGCACACACAAAAGGAGACCCGCGGGGACCCGGGGTGGGGAGTGGGGGTGGACCGAGGCGAGCTGGCCTCTGATCCAGCCCTGGCCGCCTGTCTGGCTAAGGAGTAAACGTATTTATAAATGCGACTGATGACAAGGTCTCTCTGCCCAGGGACTCCACTGCCAACGGGAGGGCTCGTGGGCAAATCTTCATGCCCTGAACAATTGCTTGGGCTTCATTTGATGACATCTTTACACGTAAAATACTGCTATAACTGTAAGGTCGCTGCCTTACACAAACCGTTCAAGAATCTTAAATACTTACGATTAACTTGGGGTAGGAGGAAGGTATTTCCCCTAAGCAAATGGCCCAAAAGTCTTTTATGGGATTCGAACTTTCTAGTCAGCTTGTACTTTTTTTTCAAAATGAAGACCAGAAGGGGCAAGAGCCAAAAGTTTTCTTCAAAAGAAAAACAAAAGAAGAGACTTTGTATTTTAAGATGTATTTACACAACCCTGGAAGTAAAATGCTCAAATATTTACAAAATTAGCTTTTCAGTAGAAAAATCCCAAAACTTATCATCAACAAAAATATAAAATTACAGAGATGGCTCAGTGGTTAAGAGCACTTGATGTTCTTCCAGAGGATCTGGGTTCTGTTCTCAGGACCCTCCTGGGGCAGCTCACAACCACCTGTAACTCCAGATCTAGAAGGGATCAAATGTCCTCTTCTGACATTTGCATAAACATCATCCTCCTGGGTCCTCCCCTCCGCAATTGCTGAAGTTATCAGGAGAAACAAGGTAGCCGGGAGACCACACGGAAGTTGTGACAGCCACGGGGCATCATCCCTTTGGGAGTCAGCACCTCCGCTGCTGGACACCGTGGACACGTTGAATGCAGGTGCTGTGGAGTGAGCCCGCCAGGATGCATCACCACTGCTGCAAGCTTTATAACTGCCTCCAGTGCCTGGACAAGACAGTACTTGGCCTGGTACCCACAAAGCACACACACACACTCACACTCAAATAAATCTAAAAGAATACACAATTACTTTTTTTAAAAAGGAAATTTGCCTAAGGCTATAAGCAGACAATGCATGCTAAAGTTAGGCAAACTCATTAACCTAGCAGACTTTCCAACAGGTTTTAATAAAGTAGTAGAAGCCTTGTGGATTTAGAGAGGACTATTTGGTGATCAAATAAGAATAGACTGGACTGTCTGCCCCAGTGTTGAAATAATAAACGCAAGCCTTTCTTAACCCCTAGCAGATGAAGCAGGAGAATCTTTAGGGCAGCAATGTGACTAGAACTAAAAAATTATTAAATATCCATGCTCTTTGGCCCAGCACTTCCTCTTCCACCCCACAGCGGGGCTCAAACCAACAAGCAAGGGCACATGGATGGGACATTAAATTCAGCATCATTTGCACGCACGGAAACAGCACCCCCGCCCCACATTTTCAAGGCATCCCACTACACAAAGGGGCTTGCTGTTGAGGGAGCAAGCAGACTTTTACCCCCAAACACAGAGCAAATGTTTGCTGGATATGGTGGCACACACCTGTACACTCAGCACTCTAGAAGCAGGAGGATTGTGAGGTGGAGGCTAGCCTGAGACGATTTCTCAAAAGCAAAAACAATGCCCTACACACACACACACACACACACACACACACACACACACACACACACACACATCACATACACATACACACATTGGGTAGTTTTGGAATAATGTTTTAGAGGTACGCTCTGTCTCAGCAGCCCACCCCCATGGAGTGGGAGGCAAGAGGATGAGAGAGTTCCCACTCTTGAGTCTCTTCATCTGCACTTCATTATTAGGAACACTTTTTGGTTTGCTTTCAAATGAAATGTATAGGGGAAATGCAAGAACCATCCACCATGCAGGCCCTGTGGAGTGGGGAGCTGGGTGTGGTGGCTGGAATGAGAACGGCCCCCACAGCCTCATGTGTTTGAACCCTTGGTCTCCAGTTGGTGGAACTGTTTGGGAAGGATTAGCAGGTGTGGACTTGCTGGAGGAGGTGTGTCACTGGGAGCGGGCTTTGAGGTTTCAAAAGTCCATGTCATTCCCAGCACTTACCCTTTCTGCCTCCTGCTTGTGTGTCAGATGTGAGCTCTTCACACCGCTCCAGTACTATGCCTGCCTGCCTGCCTGCCGCCATGATAACAGCTGTGACAGTCATGGATTCACCCTCTGAAACAGAAAGCAAACTCTCAAATAAATGCTTTCATAAGTTGCTTTGGTGATGGTGACTCTTCATAGCAACAGCAAAGTAACTAAGACATGAGGCTTCTGCTTTGTGGAGATGCTATCGGAGCAGCCCCTCAGAGGGAAGGACGCTCGTGCACCTTGACCTTTTACCCGGGCTGAGGCTTCCTAGAACTCCCGAAACCGTGGGACAAAAGTCACTGTGTACAGAGCGGTGGTTTTACACACTTTATTCAGAGCAGCATGAACAGTGGTTCAAAAGGCAAAAGCAGCCCGAGTATCCACGGGTGGATGAAGGTTAAAAGAAAATGTGGAATATATATGCAATGGAATATTACTTGGCTTAGCAAAAGGAAGAAAAAATCATTGGCATATCCACTGTTGTTGACATTCTACCACTGAGCCACACCGCCATCCTCAGAAAGGGGACTGGACACATACTACAGTACGGCTGAACTTTGAGGAAATGACACCATGAATAAAAGATACTTTAAAAGAAGCCATAGCCATGTGAAAGGTTATCTACTGTTAGTTGGTTAAAGCATCATGACTGTTGAGTTGGAATGTTGCAGATCCAGAGTCAAATTGCTGAGCTACCTTTAGCCATCGCTGTCCATCTCTGTGGCTGACCTAACATGTGACTGTCATGTGAAACTTTCTGGAATGTCCTCACCCATTTTTAGCCTCCACCAACACAGACACTAAGGACGTCACCAGGTCGCATTGGAGACCTATAGCAGACACTTCCCTACTTAGCTGTGAACCCCCGATGCTTCCAATTTGAAAAACACCTCGAGCAATGACTTTTCTTTTTGTTCTGTGACTCTTAAGACTTTCTTGGAAGAATTTCCATATTAGAACACATTATTTGGGGCAAGCTAAATCTGTGTTCCCAGGCTGGGGAGAAGCAGAGGAACAAGGTGAGGCGTGAGGCCCCAGAGAACCCATAATTAGCATATGGTACAAAAAGGCCCACAGAGAGGCAGGCTGGAAATGTCTTTACAAGGCACATGGACAGCAGAAGCCACCAGAGGAGGGTCTGTGGTTCATTGCAAAACTGAAGCCCATACCCCAGGTAAAGATTTAAGACATTGACGGGACATGGAGTTGTATGTTTATATAAATATATAAAGTTGTAACTTTATATAAGAGAATGTGCAAAGAAAGCCCACGCCATGCAAATGAGCCCCCAAACACTCAGACAGGAAGAGAACCATCCCCAATTCTGTGAGTGGGACTGCTGGAGCTGTTTGAGGCGCCCTGCGTCAGCAAAACTCAGAGACAGAATAGAAGGGTGGCGCCCTAGCGGCCCGGCTGGGGGTGGGGGTGGGGAAAGTCTGTTCAGTGTTTCACAAGGTCACAAGACCTTGCAGGCTCTGGAGAGACAGCTGGGGGTAAAATGCTCGACGTGTAAGCATGAGTTCGGCTCTCCAGCGCCTACATTAAAAAAAGAAAAAAGAAAGAAAAGCTGGGGGTGCTGAGACAGGAGGATTCCTGGGGCTTCCTGGGCAGACACTCCAGGTTCAGTGACAGACTCCGGCTTAAAAAAAAAAAAAAAGATGGAAGGGGACGGAACTCTGGCCTCCTCAGGCATATCTGCGCACACGCACACACAGATATTGCAAAATAACACAAACGTACTTAACAATTCTGAACGATGCATTTAAAAATAGTTAATGTAGTTAAAGCCAAGAATGGTGGCACACATTTGTAACCCCAGCTCTCAGAAAGCTGAGACAGGAGGATTGCCACAAGTTTCCTGCTCATTTAAGCTCCATAGTGAGTTCCAGGTCAGCCTGGGCTACACTGTGAAACTTTGTCTCAAAATAACCAGCACTACCCCCCCCCCCCAAAGCAGTTATGAAAAATTTTAAGTGTATTTTTAAAAGCACAGTAAACACTGGCAGCTTGCATGCTCTTGGAGGCCAATAGTCCCTGCAGCGCAAGCTTGGATGCAGTCAAGCTCCAGGGAGCTGGAGGGTAACAGGCGCCTCCACGGGCCAACACTCCTCATCCTGAAGGAAATGGCTTCTTTCTAGGCCAGGATACTCCGCCTTATTAGAAAACTGCTACTCGCTCCTAGAAGATAGGCAGGCCACAGTCCTCGCAAATGCCTGGTCCAAGGCAGTGAGATGGAGATTGGCATAAGGAAGGGGGCGGGGCTTAGGCTTCCTCCGTGGCCGGGGGTGGGGGTTTGTTTGCCCCATTCTGAAATCTCACCGGTGATAGGTGATAGAATTCCAGGGTCAGCTGCCCAGGCTTCAGCAGCGTTCTCCTCTAGAATAGCTTCCCTCTCATCAATCAAAATGAGAAGCACACTCAAAAATAGCAATGAAAACAACCATCAGAGGCCCACTTCCGGTCCCAACGGTTCACAAAACTTTGGCACATTTTGTTTCATCCATTTTTTTTTTTCTTTTTTTGGTTTTTCGAAACAGGGTTTCACTGTGTAGCCCTGGCTGTCCTGGAACTTGCTCTATAGACCAGGCTGCCCTCGGTCACAGAGATCCGCCTGCCTCTGCCTCCCGAGTCCTGGGATTAAAGGCGTGCGCCACCGCTGCCCGGCTCTGTCTGTTATTTTCATCATCCCAGATTTAGTAATAATCATTAGGACTTTAGTTGGGCTTGGTAGCAAGGGACTGTGACCCCAGGTGCTTGGGAGGCTGAGGCAGGGGGATTGCAAGTTCAAGACTGGCCTGGCTAATAGAGCAGATTGAAGTACAGCTGGGCCAATTTAGCAAGACCTTTTTTTTTTTTTTTTTAACAAAGGAAAAGGCTCCTGAGCAGCTAGCTCTGCTGCAATTCTCAGAAACTAAAAAGTCAACTTATTTTCTCCTTCTCTCTTTAAAATTTTCTTTTTTTCCCCCCTCCTTTTCATAAGTGTTCTACAGCAAAGTCCTACTTACTTCAGCATATATTGATAAAATTTATGGGCATTTCCTTATCTAACTACAATGCTACTGAATGAACATTTAATAAAATGGACACTGTATCTTTGGCCTCTAATACCCAACTCTAAGACAAAATTTTGCTGATCTGTATTTTTTCCCGTTCTTTGTTCATGGATTCTATCAGGTTCAAGTCCCCTGTCCCCTCTGGACAACAATCCCCACTCTTCCTCTCTCCCTCAGGTCATCGGCTTGTTCAGACCTGGCCAGCTGCCCCACTGAATGCCCCACAGGCTGGACCTGCCTCTTGGAGTCTCTCTAATCTGATTCATTTGTTCTCAGGTCTGGGTTGGACTCAAGCCCAGTTCTAGGGGGTAACAGTCTCACAGATGTGGGGCTGTGGGCATGCCAGTAAGCACGTGATGGCTGGGTAGCCCTTCTACAGTTATTAGCTGGAATCTGTATGTAAGTTATTTCCTCAGCCGGGCATTCAGCACAGTAGTGCACTTGCTTAGCATCCCCGAGAGCCTGGGTTTGATCCTCAGCTAGACAGTAATAACTTTCTTCATTATTCAATCCCTTGCAATATACTTTGCCCAGGAAAGACAACCTGGAGGCTAATTCCTTTGCTTCGGAGTGCTGATTTCGGATAAAATCATGGTACTGCAGTAGAACCCAAGGAGGCTGCTGCGGACAGTGGCGTTTGCTTTCTCCAGTTTCATTCCAGACATTATTATAAATTCTGAACTGGTGTTTGTCTTAACATGCACATGTTTTTGGTTAATTGCATTTAACCTTTTCAAATACTCAGCATACTGAAGCTTTACCCTATGGAGCGACTTCTCGGTGGTCCCTCCGTCCTTTGACACAGCTCATCTGTCTGTCTTTCTTGCTATGTGGCCAAAGACATCAGCTCTTATGTATGTTTCCTGCCACAGACCGAAATCCTCTCACCTTGCTGGGTGGGGATGGCTATTAGAATCCACATGCTTGAGTGACATCATCATCACCTGAGGACCACTGGGAGGAAGGAGGAGGTGGCCCTGAAAGGAAGTGATCCTTCCCATTGAAAAACATCCTTTGAGGAAGAAATCTGGATGTGTGTGTGTGGGGGGGGCTGGTAAGGAGGAGACAGCCCCTCCTTTGGGGACCTTTGAAGCTGGGGCTTGACTCTGGATGGAGGAACAGGCAGTGAAACTTACTTGGGAAGAGAAATTGGTCCTCTATGATGGTGGTGAAGGGAGAGGATGAAAGGTTCTACATTCTGAACAGGAGTTCTCCAGGGTTAGGAATCTAGTTCAGTGCTAGAGCGTGCACGTAGCTTATGTGAGGCCCAAGTTCCACCAACAAAATAAACAAAACTCCAGGGACCCCCACGTGCTCCCATAACCGCAGAGGCTTAGCTTCGCAAAGCTGAGCAGGAAAGGGCTTAGCCGGCCGGCGTTTGGAAAAATTGGAACCGTGGCTTCACAGGTTCCGAAAGCAGCATGGTGGCTTTTCATTCTTTAAAAAGCTTGGGCCCGACCTTCATTGTAGGAGGGGATGGGGGGTGGGTTGGGAGGGGGAGGCTGGAGGGGCGGGAGGAGGGAAGAGGGGGACCCTTGATTGGTATGTAAAATGAATTTTAAAAAAGCTTGAGATGTTGGAGCTGGAGAGACCGCTCAGTGGCTAAGGACACTGGCTGCTCTCTTGTAAAGGACTGGTGAGACAGAGTATCACTGTATAGCCCTGGCTGGTCTGGAACTCTATAGAGACCAAGCTGGCTTCGAACTCCAGACTGGAGTTAAGTAGTTGTGAGCTGCCACACGGGAGCTGGAAACCCAACGTGGGTCCTCTACAAGAACAGCAAGTGTTCTGAACCACTGAACCATCTCTCCGGCTCCACTCTATCCCTCTGGAAACGGAAGCTAAAATATACTCTTTCAAGTCACCCTGGTCCACGGCAACAGAAAAGTAATTGAGACAACATCTAAACGACATCCCTCACCACAACTGGGCACAACCACACAAATCTACAAGGTTTTTGGTTTGCAAACAACTCCAGTCTGTTTCCTGATACTTGTAAGGCAAGATCCCGAATTCCGTCAGCATAGAAGCACAAACTGGGTTATTTATTTCATTTTAAATCTGACAGCACGAGATGTCAACCAAGATATTTTCGCTCCCTTTCCTGATGTATTAACGATAAATTTTGCAAGGTACCAATTTTTTCAAAGACCAGAAAGTCATTGTACGTTGCAAATATGACATGACAACGTTCCCCCTACATAATGAACATATCGATACATCCTGTCAACCAGAGTTATGCTCCTGTCTTCTTAAAAATGCCATTTAAGCAAAACAAGGTGGGGGGGCATCCCCAAAGGGGTTGTTGAGTTGCCGCACAGTGTAGCTGGTTGCCTCATTAAAAACACAGATTTTAGGCAACCTGGCTAATAAGCCCAGCCTTGCTATGAAAATCAGTAGGTTCGTTTAATACGGCAGAGCCTGCTGGTGGCTTGGACCGTACCCTCAGTGGAGGGTGGGCCCAGTTTCTCAGCTGGAAACTGTCTTGGTTTTCCTCATTCTCGTCATGGCACCTCAGTTCACTCAACATGAACCAACAGACAAGGACGTACCCCCCCCCCCCCCCATTTTTCCTCTCACCAGCTCCGGCAAGTATGGCCTAACAACTGTTCCCTGATTTACAATGCTTCCAGTATTTGACTTTATAAATGGTATGAAAGCAACACACACTTAGACACGGTGCTACGAAATCTGAATTTGGATTTTTCTTGGGTAGGCGGTATGCAGCTCAGTTCTCCAGTATTATGTTAACTAGTGGCAGTGATTCCAGCTCCCAGTTAGCCCTGTGGCTACAAGAGGAGAGACATGTACAATATGATCTGCTAGTAAGCTACGATGGCCAGCATGTTAGGCACATTAAATGCCCAGAGCAAATAGGTTTATGTCTTCGGAGCATTTTCTTAATTGATGTAGGAGGTCTCAGCCCACTGTGGGCGGTGCCATCCCTAGGCAGGTGGGCCTAGGATATAAACAAAGGTAGCTCCACAAGCCAGAGAAAGCAAGCCAGTATAGCTCATTCCCCAGTGGTCGGTCTCTGCTTCAGTTCCTGTCTTGGCTTCCCTTAATGATGGACTGTAGCTCAAAAGCCAAATAAGCCCTTTCCTCCCCCATGTGGCTCTTAGTCAGTGTTTATCACAGCGACAGCAGAGCTAACTGAACCTTCCTTCACTGACACCCTGTCTAGGTTATGTCAACAGCCCCCAAACGACTACATCCATCCCCTTCGACCTCTCCTATGATCCCATTCTTTGCCCAGTTGCCAGGGTGATCTTCTAAACATGGAGACTGAGTGCTGTACTAACATCGTTAAATGGCATTTATGGTCGCTAAGACGTCATCCCACGAATGGTGAGTGAGCACAATTTTTGAATTTTTCCTTCCTTCTGGCCCCCTTAATCAGGAGGTCCAGTGACCGTGACTTCATTTCCCCCTTCCCATCCCCTCCCATCTCTCCAACTAGTCGTCTCCCCCCCCCCCCACACTTTTCCTTCAGCTGGCACATCATACAGACAAGTACTTTCACGTATCATAGAAAAATCCAGGGTCTACAAATCAATGGAAACATGCTTGTTTGTCCTTCTGAGTTTGACTCTTTGTGCTCAATACAGTGACCTCCAGGTTTATCTATTCTTCTATGAAATGATATATTTTATTTTGGGGGGGAGTGGGAGGGTTTGAGGGCCTCACTATGTAGCCTTGGCTGTCCTGGAACTCCCTATGGAGACTGTAGATCAGGCTGGCCTTGACTACCTGCCTCTCCTGAGTGCTGAGACTAAAGGTGTGCCCCATTACACCTGGCTAATTTTATTCTTCTTTATAGCTGAATAAAGCCTCATGGTGTGAGACCAGCAAGATGCTCAATGGGTATTTTGAACCATCTTGCATGCTGGGATGAGGCCCCCTTGGTGATGGTGGTGGATGATTTTGATTTGAGTTGGATTCAGTTTGCAAGTATTTTATTGACAATTCTTGCACCTTTGTATCTCACGAAGATTATCCTATAATTTTATTTTCCTTCCTCCCTCTTCATTGTGTCATTATCTGTTGTTTTTAGCTTCTTATTGATTCTTTGTGGATTTCATATCATGCACCTGGATCCTATTCAGCTTCTCTTCCCTTTGCCTCTGTCCTCTGCCCCTGCAACCTCCCCCACAAAAACAAAAATACAGTAAAATTTAAAAGAAAAGAAAAAAATCTCATCACAGAAGCTGCAGTGTGACACTGTAATTCACACATGTACCCCTCAGGTCACACATCTTCACTTGCGGTGAGTCATTAGTCTGATTCGAGGTCTCTGGCTTCTGCTGGGCCCTCACTGGGACTCCTCTCGGACATCTTGCTGTTGCCCTGTGTCATGGAGACCCCGCAGCTTTGGATTTGCAGGACCAGGCTCTTCACGTGCTCCAGCAGACATAGATGGGGTGATCTTGGGGTGAGCCAACTCACAGCCCTGGTTCTGGGCCTGGGTGGTAGCTGCGTTGGTCAGCCTGTCAGTTCTCCCTCATCCTCATCACTGGGGGAGCTCTCTGGCTCTGCTCCAGCTAGCCAGCTCTGTGCAGCAAGCAGTAAGGGGCAAAGCTGGTTCTCCTGTTCTCATGCCCTCATGGCCGGCTCACCCATGTCCCCTCCAACAGGGTCAGCTCCACTGTGCTCCCCAGGCAAGGTGCAGGGCTGCTCTCCCTAGTGCTGCAGCTGGTGAGGGGCAGGGCCAGCTCTCCCACTCTCATGACCTCAGGGTCAGCTCTCCCACCTGCCACAGGTAGAGAGGGGTGGGGGAAAGGGAGGTGCCAACCACAAGGCAGATGAGGGGAAAGGCCAGGTTTCCGTTGCTTGCTCACATCATTTGGGCCAGCTCACCTGCACCTTGTCGACATGGTTAACTCTATTCTGCTGCCCAGGTCAGGTGCAGGGTCCACACTCGTGTGCTGCAGTTGGTGAGGGCAAGGTCAGCTCTCCTGACTGTCACAAGTGTTGAGGGGTGAAGGGGAGAGGCATTAATCTGGTTTTAACATCAGGAAAGTACTGGCCTCATGAAATTAATTTAGAAGCATGCTTTTTTGTTTTATTCTCGTTTATTTTATGAATCAGTTCGAGGAAGGCTTGTATCAGCAGTCTAAACATCTGGTAGAATTCAGTTGTGAATTCATCTGGACCACAGCTTTTTCTTTTCTTTCCTTTCCTTTCCTTTCCTTTCCTTTCCTTTCCTTTCCTTTCCTTTCCTTTCCTTTCCTTTCCTTTCCTTTCCTTTCCTTTCCTTTCCTTTCCTTTTCTTCCTTCCTTCCTTTCTTCCTTCCTTCCTTCCTTCCTTCCTTCCTTTCTTCCTTTCTTTCTTTGGACATTTTATTACTGCTACAGTTTCACTACATGCTATCAATCTGTTTAAATTATTTATAACTCCTTAGTTTAGTCTGGGTAGGTCTAGAACTTATCCATTCTTTTTCTCATTTTTTTTTCCAGATTACTGGAACAGATTTTCAAAGCATACTTTAAGGATCCTCTGAGTATCCTTGGTGTCTGTCGTGATGCCTCCTTTTCCATCAGAACCTTAGTAATTTGAGTCTTTTCTTCCTTTTGGTTACTTTGGCTAAGGATATAACAATCTCGTTTATCTTACCAAAGGACCAACCAACTCTTTATTGATTTTTTTTTCATATTGCTTTGTATTTACTTACATTTCGTTAATGTCTGCCTTCATCTTTATTATTGATTTTCATTTGCTGATTTTGGATTTGGCTTGTTAATAATTTTGAAGGGCTTGAGAAGCATTGTTTTCATTTTAGATTTCTGTTTTTTAAAAAATGTTTATTCATTTCTTAATTTTTATGTGTATGTTTGCATCTGCGTCTGTGCATCACATGTGTGTGGTGTTCGAGGAGCCCAGAGGGGCATTAGAGCCCAGGAAACTATGGTTGTGAGCTGCCCATGAAGGTGCTGGGAACTGAACGTGGGTCCTCTGCTCTTAGTAAGTCATCTTCCTAGCCCTAATTTTCTTGTATTTGTTTAAGACGTGGCTTGTCTTTTCAAATGTGCACTACTTCAGGGAAAGCACTGTGGGCTGCTGGGAAGAATGTGTGTTCTTTAGTGGCTGTGTCACGTACTCTGCAGATGTCTACTAAGTCCATCTGAACTACAAGGTCACTTAACCCTGGCTTTTTGCTGCTAATTTTTGGGAGGTCTGGCTGGTCTGTCTACTGGCAAGAGTATGACACTGAAGTCACTACATTGTGTGGTATTAAAACTAGAAGGTTGCACAGCCACTGTCTTTCCTGGATTTAGAGACCTTTCTGCTAAGGTTTTATTGGATAATTCTCTGTGGTTCTGGTTTGAACTTCATTATTTATGCCCATGAATCACACATTTGGTTTTTAAATGAAGTCCCACAGATCTTATAAGCTCTGTTCATACTTATTTTTGTCCTTGTCTGAATGCTCTAACATTTCTTTTGTCTTACATCCCTCACATTCTGTCTTCTACTTGATCCATTCTATTGGTGAGACTGTCCACTGAGTACATTGATGTACTGAGCCTTTTCCTCCCCAAATTTCAGTGGAATATTTTCAGTGTTTCTCTCTTTTTATTTCTGTGTCCTGTGCAGCCTCCAGGGACTTGGGCTTTCCTGGGGTCAGCAAGGGGATGAATAAAAGACAGACACACACAGTGGAGAGAGAGAGGGGGGGGGATCAGGTGGGGGTGGTTTAGGCTCTCTGCTGGAGAAACTGCAGCACCCTGGAAGTTCATCATGCTTATTTTAGAGTTGAACAGGGAGGTGAGGTTATTATATACAGCTGGACAAGGAAGAGGGGTTATGTATATGGATAAACAGGGAATCGGGGGTATTGTATTCAACTGAACAAGGGGCAGGTTTAACTACGTGGGTAGGAGCCGTCTCTGTACAGGAGCAGTCTTCAGGCCACCAACATTGGATGGTTGGGGAGAGCTGCAGTGGATATTTTCTGCACACACCGTCAACATTCAGGCTAAGGAAGCTACGGTGGACATTTTTACGTACATCCTGTCAGTACGCTCACACTGACCAGAGGAAGACTTTGCCATTTCCCCATGGGTCTCTGGCTTTGGGGTTCCTAGACATAGCTGTATCAGTATCAGCAACACACATTCATTCAGTACTTCACTCATTCAGGGCGTCCTCTGCTCCCTACATTTTATTAGATCCCTCTTTAATATCCTGTACTGACATCCTCATTTCTTCCAGAGAGACACAGGTCCATTAACCTGTGACAAATGTAACTTGGTACTGAACCAAACTCTGTCTGGGCCTGGTCTCTGGGTCTCGCCTTGGCTGAGAGCTATAGCAAGGTCCCCTCATATCTTTTCACACTGGCCTGCCTTCCACAGGAGTTCCAGGAGTCCATGTAGGAACACCAATGTCATGGTTCTCTCTTCCTGGTGACTGTCTATCCTCTGCTCCAACCCTGATCATTGGCCATTAATCCCCAGCTGTCTGCTGTCACGGAGGCAGCTAATCTTTCTCCCTATTGCAAAGGTCCTGATGCTTATCATAACAGCCCTGAATAGCCTATCTTATCATGTAAGTGTCAGGATGACTTTTCTTCAACAGGACGGATTGTACCTGGCGGAAGCCCAACACCTCGGCATGTTCTTTTCTGTTTTGTTCATTTTTCTCACATGATTCAAATTGAATTTTAAATTTGCTCAATCAATTCATATATTCAGAGCATCCTCCGTATGTAATTCCTTTATCCTCCTCGCCTGTACCAAGGGTCTCCGCGCTATGCTAGGCGTCATGAGATTTCTTCTTCACTGAGATCGGCTCCCTGTTTGAGGCTGAGAGGGACGGATTCCACCCTGCTGGATGGGTCAGGGTGCCAAGAAAGGTCTGAGGGGAAAACCTGGATGATCATGTCTCTTTCCAGAGGGCTAAGGATCTCTCTAAACTACAGGGTGGCTTTCTGATGCCGATGCTTCTGCCTGCATTCACTTGGCACACAGTAGCCCTGCACTAAAGCATGCTTGTTCCTAGGCCTCAGGAGGAGGACGGACAGCCCCCAGTGGCGGGAAGGCTCTGGCAACATCCACAGGCAGCCTGCACTATGACTTCAGTGATGGAGAACATGGGGACCACTGCTATGTGGGGATGGCGTGGGGATGGAGGAGGGCTGAAAGAATTCTCGAGCTCTGCCTCCTTCTGAGGAATAGAAAAGAAGAAAGAAAGAAAATGCCAAGGAAGAAAGCGATAGGGACCCTCCGAGTTATTTCTGCCACAGCTGCTTTCCATCCGCCTCCTCTGCCTCAGCAGTGAGGCCACAAGGACATCTCAGGCACCCGTGCCTATGAGTACGGCCGCTCAGAACTGGCCCAAAGGATGCTCTATAGGCACAGAAGCAGAGGCCAGATGTGGCCTTCTGTGTGGCCCCAGGAGAACATGTATTGAATGAGAAAGCGGCCCTTGGTGGCATCGCCTGGTATGTCTGACACTGGCTGGCACATCTGCAACCTGACCCAGGAGGCACCTGAGATCGCCTCTCACGGTGACAAGAAGTGACCTTGAAGTCCGGGTTGCTCTTGTTCCGTGCTGGACCCTGGAGCCCAGAGAAGTGTCTCTGCCACCAGGAATCCCTGAAGAAACCTAAGAACCGGATGACTGTAACTGGGAGAGGGATTTAAATGGATCTTAACACTAGCGCTACAGCCCGATGGGGCAGCCCCCCAACTGTATTGTTAAGCTAGATATTTTTAGGTCACCCACATTACCAGAGCAGGAGATGTGGGTCTTTTGTCAGCTAGAAGTGACTGTCCTAGGTAAGTGGCTTCAATGAAGACAGCACCCAGGGCTGGGGCTGGAGGTTGGGAGCTGCCACATTTGACCTCCCAGCTGCCGACAAGGCTGGGTCTCTTGGAAGCTCCGCTGTCAAAGGTGCCCCCCGCAAGATGCCAGCACTTCTGCAAGGTTCCCATGTCCTCAAAGGCCAGGACCACAGATAAGGGGACAAACCACACAGAACACAGTTCCTGGGAGAAACAGGTGTGGGGGAGGGATTTACTTAATCCTCGAGCTTCTGTGGGACCCAGACGGTTTTTAAGGGGCTTGAGCTATCATACGTGACCCCTTCTTACCACGTTTGATTTGTGTCCTGAAACAGCACGTAGAGCGTGAAAGCACCCATCAGGTTCTTTACCAAAAGCAGGTCAGATTCTGGGTCACAGAAAGCAGGTGTATTTTAACCAGCTGGGAGGCATACATGATGAGGAATTCAGACAATGTGGGCCGTGTGGTGGACGCAGGTTTTCCCCTCAAGCTCGAACAAGGAAATGCAACTCAGCGTTGCTTCATTTTGCTATGAAAACCATTTTTCCACTGGAAGAAAAGCTCTCTCTTCTCCCAGCACATCCTCTCATAGACTATAACCACACAAAGGAGATGCTTTGTAAGTACACCCAGTAAATTTCCCCCTTTCCTTTGGGGATTTCCCGTGATGTCATGGCAAAAAACAAAACACAGAACAAACAAATACACAAAAACACCAACAAAAATGATCATTATCTTAAAAGCATTTTTTAAAAACTCTATCCCCTCTCCGGGCTTAATTACATATAATAAATTTCATTTTGTTTGAAGGTGAGCCTCGAATGGCTGCCCCGGAACTGCTTGTCTGTTTTTTATGAGTAAGATGCCCCGGTGCAAGGATGTTCGGGATGAGCGTTTCCTCTGTAAGTGGGCCGCATGGTTCTGCGGAACAGTGACAAGCTGGATGAAACGGAAGCTTCTGGACCTCCAGGGGGCCACAGCTCCTTTTCTTCTTGCATATTGAGAAGGTGGGGCCCCCTTCGTCAGCACGACCCTTGTGGGGTGTTGCAGAGGAGGGCATTTGTGCACCCCTCTGCTCTGGTGCAGGCACCCTCCGATCGACCTGAAACCCTGTGCGTGAGCCGTTTCTGTCGCCTCAAAGGGAAGGAAGTGAGATGGTGGAGGTGATGTGGTAGGGACGCCAAGTGCAAGACTGGGATGAGGAAATCCCCGTCCAGAGAGCTATGGAGTGAACAGGTGGGCCTCAGAGGCCCTTCAGCCACGCGTTGAAGGCTTCGCCTCCAGCCCATGGTGCTTGTCCTAATTTGGCTTGTGCTGCCGTCATAGAACCCTGACCCAAAGGCAGCTTGCGGGGTGGACGTACTTCAGCTTTCAGCTTCCACACAATTATGGAGGGAAGGCAAGACATGAACCCAGGGCAGGGACCTGGAGGCAGGAGCTGACGCAGAGGCCATGGAGGGGTGCTGCTTACTGACTGCTCGGCCTGCTTTCCTAGACAACCCACGGCCACCTGCCTAGGGATGGTGTCACCCACAGTGAGCAGGGCCCTCCCACATCAGTCGTCCCTCAAGAAAATGCCCCACAGGCTTGCCCACAGGTCCGCCTGATGGAGGCAACTCCTCAATGGAGGGTCGCTCTACTCAGCCTCTACTTTGTGTCAAGTAGACAAAAAACGAACCAGCAAAGTGCTCTAGGGAGGAGACAGAAAATTTAGGGGGTAGAGCCAGCCTCGGTGAGGGGCTGTCCAGATACTGGGGTCCAGTCCCGTGTCTCTGCTTTGCTTTCTGGACTTCCTGAGCTGAGCTGCTGGTATCATCACGCCCTCTCTACCGCATTGTGTTCCCTCGCCACAGGCCCCAAAGCAACACACAATGGCCTGAGACTTCTACAGCTGTCAATCAAAAGAAACCTCACCGTAACGGAAAGCTAGCACAGAGATGCAGTGATTGTTGAAACCGCTAGGCATCTTCTCATGAATGACTGACTCATTTTTCCCTTTGCGGCTCGCCTCGCCCCCCTCTTGTCTAGGTGGAGCTGTCCATTCTCTTCTGCAGCAGGGCATCCAGATGGGCTTACAGGGTCTCCTAGCTACTCTGGCACCTCAGATTATGAAAAAGCCTATTCTGGTTTGAATGTGATCCCCCAAATTCAATTATTGCAAACTTAATCTACAACTTAACAGTACTGAGCGGTGGCGCCTAGTGGGCGGTGTTTAGGTCACAGTGGGTTGATGTTATGATAGAAGATTTTAAATCTTGGCCTTTCTAAGTTTTCCAGAAAGGTCTTCTCTTGGCCTCCCTGTGTTCCACAGTACAAGTGCCTCCGTGAGACACTAGCACCATCACCTTGACTCTCCAGCCTTCAAAACTGCAAGAAACATTTATCTTCATTATACGTTATCCAGCCTCAAGCATTCTGTTACAGTATCGCCAACAGACTGAATCAAATTAGACATTGTGTTTTCTCCTTTTCCTTTAGGTCTTCACGTTTACTCAATAATATTGCTTTGACTGGAAAGCCCTCCATGGGGTGGGGAGTAAATAAACATGCACAATTTTCATGTCACTTGGACATATGATTGTCATCTGCCAATGTAATATGAAGTCAACAAGTCAAAGGCATATGTGTCTTTTTTTTTTAGGTTTACTTTCTTTTATGTGCACAAGTGTTTTGCCTGTACACATGTCTATACACATCATGCCTGGTGCCCACGGAGGTCAGAAGGGGCATTAGATTCCCCAGAACTGGAGTTGTCCAGGTTATGAGCCACCATGTGGGTGCTGAGAACTGAACCCAGGTCCTCTGTACGAGCAGCACATGCTCTTAACTGCTGGGCCATCTCTCCAGCTCAAGAACAAATGTTTGCATTAGTGGCTGGACTTGGAGAGCCAATATTATCCATAGACGCACGACAGCAAGCAGCCCCCACCCTCACTGGCTCCCAGCACAGCAGAGCGTTCGGCCAGTTCTCCTGCTCGGGATGCTGGGCAACTGTCTTCCCCTCCTTCTGTGTGTCCCCAGTCATGTTTCTCTTCTTTGATGCTGGCTTTTTCCAGGAGGCTCCACCATTCATGTAGCATGTGCCCTCATTTGGGGGACTTTACATTCTGCTGACATGCCATGTCTTCAACTAATCTCACAAACGAGGTCAATTCCACAAGGGAAAGAGCTGTGTTTTATGACCCGACCTGTGAGGGGCCACAGCAGGTACTCAGTCCTTTTTAGATTCCATGTCAGGTGAAATGTGCTGGCTGGTGGCATTAAGGACACCAGCACTGTCCACATGACTGCCGGTCTCTGCCTGCATCTCAGAGCACTCCAGGAGCCCAGACTACCAAGCTCCAGGATTCCAGTCTTCCGCTGTTTCTACTTCAGTGAGTGGCAGAGACCAAACCTTCTGCTTTCCCTTCCTTTTCCCAGCACACCCTGACTCCACCCAGCTTACTTCCCAGCCACCTCTCCATCCACCCACCAACGCTACCTGTCTGTCTCCATGTCCCTGTGGTCTGCTGCCATACAGTCTGCTGCTGTGGGTCTCTTCTGGGCTCTGCAACTATCTGCTGTCCAGATGCTCAGGTCACCCTCCACTCAGAGGCTTCTCTTCTGCTCTGGGTGACCTGTGGGGGCCCACAGAGACTCCCTAGTAAGGCCTTACTCAAGGTCAGGAAGTCTGAGCTTGCTTTACCCATCAGGTCTGCATAATAGGATGATTTGGCCAAAGGCGTGGTTACCAGATGTTTCGAAGGATTTACACTTGTTGGCATTTTATACCTCGACCTTAGAAGGGGGAGGTCTTTTGCCCCTCCCCTTGCTGATATATAAAAGGCCCATTATGAATAAAGTTGGGGCTGCTGGGTATTGACCCAGGACCCTCCTGAAGCTATGCCGTGTCTCTGTCTTTCTCTTTGTCTAGGCCTTTATTTCTATCTAATACTTCTCCATTCCTCACTCCTCCCCACAAGAACCCATCGACAGGTTGGAGCTGGTCCCAGACAGTGACCAGAGTCACCGTCATAGCTCAGGCTCCACAGAACCTGCTTTCTGACCACTTCCCCCACCCAGGGCTCTACCTAGTCTCTTCAGGCTCTCCTCACTTCATGGAGCTGCCATGACCCTTCCCCCTGTGGTGGTTTTCACACACAGACCTCTTCCTCCATCTTCTGCGATGTTTCTTCCGTCTCTGCTCACATGCCACCTCCTAAAACAAGCCGCACTCCCCGATATTGCTTTTCATGTTGGCGCCTGTAACCCGATCAATCCCTTCACCAGAGGGCACAAAGCATGGCCTGCCAGCCCTGTGTTTTATCCCCAACCCTGAATAGTTTCAGTGCAGAGCGGGAAACTGGGTGGCATTTGGGTAAACAGTCATCTGCATGGAGCGATGGTATTTCAAGTCATTTCCTTGTGTACGATCTCGAGTTTCCCTCCTAAGGGACTCCGCTGACAGACCAGGGCATCGAAACAGAAGAAGCTGTGTGTTGGTGGCCGGGCAGGGCCGGGCGGAGCCGGGCTTCACTCCTCTGTCCTGCGCTTTCTCTGCCATGTCTCCTCTTACTGGCCCAGACTAAGTTTCAGTCTCAGCACGGTTCACTAGGCGGCTGCAGAATGTCACGGAGAACACAGGCTACGGTGTTAGTGCCCCTGCCTCAGATCCCAGCCCTGATCCGGTTTACTTTCGTCAAAAGAGCCCATTCGGCCAAGCCAGTGACAGTGCTCGGTGCAGGGTTAGCATAGGGCAGTGTGTGGTGAGCACCCACCCGAATGCCGGGGTGGGCGCCGCAAGCATGCGTGAGTCAGTGCTGACCGGAAAGACTGGCGGATGAACAATGCCAGCACCTGCCTGTTTTCTTGGGCGGGTTCTTCACTCCACCGAGCTTTGGCAGGTGCTGTAAGCATTGCAGCCTGTGTCCCCACGATGTCAAATCCTTCCCCTCCACTGAGTTACGGATTGGCTCTCCGCATCCTTCTCTTGTCACAAGCATAAACGTCACTCTCGTCGGGCCCAGGCTCCTCTGTTTGCCCCATTTCCTCCTGCTCTTTGCTCTCGGCCCCTTGGCACTGGCTCCCCCTGAATCTGGACAAAACCCCGGATGTCTGTCCTTTTAGGGCCTCAGCTGCACTTTACTGGCTGCAGAAAGGATCCTCTCCGGCCACCAAGGATACTCTGGATTACTTCACTCTCTCTTTTCTTCATGAATTCTCTCAAAATCAACGTCAATTTTTTTTTTGGGGTGGGGCGCAGACACGGAGAGTCAGTTCTTCCCCAGTGTGGGAAGCTCTCTGGTAACACGTTAAACTCCACTTGTTTCTCCCTCGCTGGTGAAAGATGAGGACCCATGAACTAACCTCCCCGCACGCATTCCTTCTGGGAGAATAAGTCACCTGTTCGAAATAGAAGTTAGTGGGGAGATCCACATATGACACCTCGCTGGACATGTCAGAGCAACGCCAGAGGAATGAAATGACTGTGGGTGCGGGAGTCCCCTTCCTCCTGGGAAGTCTGCACTTTGAGACTGCTCTCCACAAAGACGAAGGGAGTGTGACACATGCCACGTCAGATAACAAGATAAACTCAAGACAGCGCTAGTGTGTTCATACTCCCGAAATCATCCTCTGGTGCCATCCGAGTCACAAGTGTCCAATGTCAGGGTAATGTTGGTCATTCCAATGCCAACATGCCGGAAGCCAGAGACTGTCCCTCCAAAGAGGTGCCATGAGAAAGGCTGACATACTGTTGCTACTCTTTCTTATGTGGCTGGGTGCTGGAGAGATGGCTTAGAGGGGAAGAGCACTGGTTACTCTTGCAGGTTCGATTCCCAGCACCCACATGGCCCCTCACAATGGTCTATAGCTTCAGTTCCAGGGAACCTGATGCCCTCTCCTGGTCACCTCAAGTACTACATGCACACGGTACACATAAACACACGCAGGGAACAAGCAGAGGAGAGCAGGATGCCTTCCAGTCTTGGGGCTGCCATTTTCCAACTGTGCACCCAGTTAGGCTAGCCTCTCCGAGTGCTGCCTCTCTCTCTGGCCATCAGAAGACCCTATCATGCACTCAGCTGCCATCGCAGCTAAGGCCTCACGTACTAGAACCCTGTCGGCCAGCATGCTGCATCCAGTTCTGCAAGCCCAACGCAACAGACACTTCATCAAATGCAGAGGTGTGGGCTGTCAAAAATATTTCTCACATAGTAACAAAATGTCCTACAAGCATCGGGGTCAACTACTGCTTTTAGAACAGTTAGTGCCATGGTTCTCAACCTTCCTGATGCTGTGACCCTTTGATACAGCTCCTCATGATGTGGTGACGCCCAGCCGTAACATTATTTTCACTGCTACTTCATAACTGTGATTTTTCTACTGTTATGGATTGTAATGTAAATATCTGGTACACAGGATACCTGATATGTGACCCCTGGGAAAAGGGTCAGGTTGAGGAACACCAGATTAGATCAAGATTCCACTCATTTGAACCCCACACTGCACCATACTCAGAAGTAAGCCACAGCAAATGCCCCAGTCACCTAGGTGGGCTGAAGTAGACGCCGTCTCCTGCCCCTTTTCAAGGTTTTCTCCATCAGAAGGCAAATCTTCGGGCTTCCTGCTATCACGGGCTGCCTCTCCTTTATTTTCCAAGCGATTCATCTTCTCCTGCATGTTCTTCACCACAGACTCGGGCTTCCTCACCACTCTGGTGTCAGTGAGACTGGAAGCATCCCATGGACTTGCCATGGAGTGACTGTGTCTGGCTGCAGAGGGCGAGCGGCGGTTCCTGGGAATCCTCTGCTAACGCTTTTACTCCTCCAAACACTAGCCTATCTACTGAGTACTGCCATGGTCATCCACGTCGGCACCAAGATGGCAAACCTCATTTCCCAAAACCACCTGCTGAACCTTCTCATCTGCTCCCGGCATCCTGAGTCCCCAGATACTTTGTTCTTCAGTTTGAAGAAATTTCAACAGTTTTTCCCTCTAATTTGCTTTTGTTTTAAGGACTTGAATCTTCACTAATTCCCACTTTCAAATCCACACTCATGTTCTCCAGCAGCGAGTGTTTGTGCATGTGTGTGTGTGCATGTGGTGTGTGTGTGTGTGTGTGTGTGTGTGTGTGTGTGTGTGTGTACATATGAGTACAATGCCCATGGTGGCCAGAAGAGGGCACCAGATTCCCTTGAACTGGATGAGCTGTGAGCTAGGAACTGAGCTCAGGTTCTGGGTAAGAGTAGTCTGCGCTCCTAACCACTGAGCCATCTTCCCAGCCCCAAGCATCTCTCTTGCTTAGCACAGAAAATGCAATCTCTTCAGCTCCTCCCATCTCCTGTCATTCTGATTTCCACTCTGTGAGCCAAAACTCTATCACCAGTCAGACTGTGGTGTGTATGCGGGAGTCTGTACCCTGCAAATCCTCCAGTCAGACTGTGGTGTGTATGCGGGAGTCTGTCACCCTGCGGGAGTCCGTCACCCTGCAAATCCACGAACACTTTCTGATTGTCTCCAGGAAGTTCACTCTTCTCACCACACCACAGTCACTTGCCTCCATCACAGGGTCCGATGTTCTGCATGCATACTAGCATACTCATGCCGCTCCCACAAATCCTGCACATCTAGAACCACGCCAGGGTAGGGAAGCTGCACTGATGGTGTCCTGACTCTCTCAAAGGAGACTCTAAATCCCCGGAGTGTTTACAACCTGCCAGCATAGACACATGAAGTCCATGTGCCCAACAAATGGAGTCACCAATGCATAAAGCTTGAACCTACATCTGCCCTCAGCATATGGCAGATGAGATGGAGTCCCTAACAGTTACCCACGCAAAGGTAGAGTCCATGTATTTGATCAATGTTTGGCAAGTGCGATAAAGACTGATCAGCTTTTTCTAAGCGTTTAAAACCCTACCTCTACTTTTGTTGGTTCTTTGAGACAGAGTCTCACAACGTAGTTTAGGCTAGCCTAAAATTTACTATGTAGCCCAGGCTGGCCTGAATGTGAGACAAGGCTCTTGCCCCAAGCTCCCAAGAGCTGGGATAAAAGGCTCGAGCCACCATGCCTGGCCTGCATCTCTTGATAACTCTCCTGGGAATGGCAAGCATCAGCTGTTTGCACTAGCAGAGATGATTTGCATATTTATGAGCCATGCTGACGCTTCAGATACGTTGGTCACCTGATTTGGGACAGTATTTGTATCTATCATGGTAGTTCTGCTGAGTAAATCTGACTGTTCTCATGAAAAGATGTCCAAGGCAATGGTTTTTATGTTTACGTATAATCATCTGGGTCTCTTGTTGAGTAAAAATACTGGGCGAAAATGGTCCCGAGAAAATGCTTATACTGCAATGTGTTTAGTGACATTAGCGATTCCTCCTCCAGATGTGGGTGGGGAGGGGGCTCAGGGGTGAGGAGCATCGCTGGTTCCCAGCACTCACCCACAGTCATCTGTACTTTCAGCTCCAAGGGATCCAGTGCCCTCTCCTGGCCTCTGGAGACACTGTCTCACAGACATCGGTGCAGGTAAAAACATATACACATTAAACAACTAACCGTCTCGGAACGTATACCCTCGGTGGAGCTCAAGGCTGCTCCTTGGTAGCCATTTGGACGACGCTACCGCAGCTGATGGCGAGGCAGCATGGTGGGTGGGATTGCTCTTCAGCTTACATCTCCCTGCTTTCTTCTGGGTTACATAAACTGTTTACAAAAGAAGTCTCCCCCCACACCCCTTTTGGTTTTTTTCGAGGCAGGGTTTCTCTGTGTAGTTTTGGTGCCTGTCCTGGATCTCGCTCTGTAGACCAGGCTGGCCTCGAACTCACAGGGATCCACCTGGCTCTGCCTCCCAAGTGCTGGGATTCAAGGCGTGCGCCACCACTGCCTGGCCCCCATTTTTTATTTATTCCTTAATTTTTTGTTATGCCTCAAGGTTTCAGGTGTTGGTCTAAGAATTATAACATGAAAACTTAATCTTTCCCCATGTCAGGAGAATCTGGCCACTGGGAGTGGGCTGTGGAGAGGGTATAACAATTTCCCCTGTTGTTCTTTTCTTTGACAGATTTTCATATTTTATCTTCCGTGTTTACCAGTTTGATCATGCCATGTCTTGGCATAGATCTCTGTAAGCTATCTGAGGCTTGTAGAACTTTTCTTTTTAAAAATATTTATGTTTATTTATGTGAACATGTCTGTGTGTGTATGCCACAGATGTGCAGGTTGGCTCAGAGGCCAGAGAGGATGGATCCCCTGGGTGCTGGAGTTATGGGTGGTTGTGAGCCTTCTGATTCGGGTGCTGGGAACCAAACTCTAGTCCTCTGGAAGAGCAGCAAGCACTCCTGACCACCTCTGAGACATCTCTCCAACCCCATCTGAAGTTTTCAATCATTCTTTCTTTTCTGTTTGTTTGTTTGGAGACAGGGTCTCACTATGTAGCTGTGACTGTCCTAGAACTCATTACGTAAACCAGGCTGACTTTGAACGCACAGAGATCTGCCTATCTTTGTCTCCCACTTGCTGGGTTGAAAGGCGTGTGTGCCTCCACGTCTGGCCCAATCACTATTTTAAAAAATATTTTTAGAGATCTATTATTTTCCATGAAGCCCAGGTTAGAAGTAGAGATTGGTCCTCAATTACCATTTATCTTGACAAGTATAAATTATGTAATTCAGAGCTGTCAACCATACCCGCCATGAGAGCCTGTCTCCAGAATTTATCCACGTGGTCTTGAGTTTACTGTTCACTGAGCTCCCTTGAGTGAAAGTCCCTCCCCTCTGTTCGGCTGTCACATGGCAGCACCTGCGGCTTCCTGTCCACTTTCTGGCAATGCTGGGTCAGAGGAGGAGCTTGGTGGATGTTGCCTGGGGATGTGCCGGGGACTTTCTTGAAAGGGACCCTGTGTCATTCCCATTCCACTACTCTGAGATCTAGCAGGCATTTGATAAATACATGATGACTGAAATAATGCACAAGACATGATTTGATTAAAAGGTACCCAAGTTATCTATAAAACAGCAGTTGGAAGACCTTCATCATGAAGACTGAATGAAACAATGTTCATAAACATACAAAGGGCAGAGTTGTGCCCATTATACACTGGGACTTATTATTACCTTCCCCCTTATTATAGATCCTTTTGTTTTGTTTTGTTTTGTTTTTTTGAGACAGGGTTTCTCTGTGTAGCTTTGCACCTTTCCCGGAACTCACTTGGTAGCCCAGGCTGGCCTTGAACTCACAGAGATCCACCTGGCTCTGCCTCCCGAGTGCTGGGATTAAAGGTGTGCGCCACCACCGCCCGGCCTATAGATCCTTTTAAAGCAGTTTCCAGTTTGAAGCACAGGGCTCTTGGGTCTACACTAACTGGACATTATGGGCTTGCCCATGTCACTGGACCTCGACAGAGCCAGTCTACAGTACCAGCTTCACACCTTCCTGAATTTTTGGCGAACTGACACTTTCTCACCATAGTACGGGATTTCCTACCGACAACCTTCCTGGCTTTAGGGCCATTGTTTTAGTTAGGTTTCTGTGGCTGTGATAAACACCCACCCAAACTGGTGTGGGGATGGAAAGGGTTTATTCAGCTTACATTTCCACATCACAGTCCATCATCAACGAAAGCCACCGAGGAACACTGCTCACTGGCTTGTTTTCTCTGGCTTGCTCAGCTGCCTTCCTCATACAGCCGGGGCCCCTCTGCCTAGGATGGCACCGCCCACAGTGGGCTGGGCCCTCTTGCATCGATTGGCAACTATGAAAAATGCCCCACAGACATGCCCACAGGCCAGTCTGACGGAGCCAATTCTTCAGCTGAGATTCTCTCCTCCTAAGTTTGTCTAGGCTTGTATCAAGTTGACAAAAATTATGAAATCAGCTTAGTGCGAAATTAGGATAGCCATCTTATATAATCAATGTACAAAGTTCTCAAAGAATTAATAAATATTAATTTATATGTCCATGCTGCCTTTCATTTTGACAGTGTCAGCATAGTGTCTCTTTCTCACCCCTTTAAGTTTTATCTTTATATTTAAATTGAGATTCTAGCAGACAGCAGCATATAGTTGGATTCCTTAAGTAACTTCAGGCTACCTCTGTCTTTTAGTGTGTTTAATTAAGCCACTCACATTCAAAGCGGTTATTCATACAGTTCAACTAACCTCTCCCAACTGTTTCCCATAGCTTGCCTTTATTCCCTTCAGGGACTGGATCATAGGTGAGGGTCGTCTGACCGCGGGGTTGGCGCCACACAGAAATGCATTCATGACGCAACTCCTTTCGTGATTTGATGGTCAGGAATGAAACGCAGGCTGGAGGACGCTGTGCATTTTCAGTTCCCGATGAGCTGCAGTTAATTGATGGAACGAGCTAGTCTGTGTCCCCGTCAGCGAACACGGAGGGGGAGACACTCTCTGGGACAATCCTCCCCCCCACCTCCACCCGGAGATGGAGCTGGTGTGGCTTTTCTGAGCACAGACGTTCACTTCTAGGCGGCGTCCTCTAGGTGGCGCCGTTGCTACCTCGCTCAGCCAGGCTCTGCCACCCGATCGCAAGGAGCCAGGGACACTTAGGGAACTCTTTTACTAAGGAATTCTTGGTTCGCACGCCTCTCAAATATCAATTCCAGGCACTTGCTACTTGTGTGTGTTCTTTTACCGACCGCTCTCTCATTTGGGCTGCCTGCTTCAACTTCTTCATCTCCTGTCTCCCGGGCCTTCCTCACACCCGGCTCCTGCACAGGGAGGAGGGACAGTTCCCAAGACACTGCCCTGCCTTCTCCTAGGTCTTCCCTGAACACTCTGCTGTCAGTCTCCTCCCTTTTTTTTATCATTTAGGTAAGCACTGCCACGTGCTGGGGTTTGCATCTTCGGGGTCCCTGTTTAGCCGCACTCAGGCCAGGTGGACGGTGACACCTACTGTACCATCCAAGGCGGGCTCTCACAGCTCACTGTGTAGCCCAGGCCGCCCTTGAACTCTGGCCGTCCTCCTGCCTTAGCCTCCCAGGTACTAGGACTGCAGACCAATCCTTAGATAAACACCATTTTTGGTATTTAAGGCTAAGATAGCCTTTGACAAGCTCGACTGAATCTCAGACCCCTGGGCTGACAGCCCACTCACTCGAACTGTCCCCGAAGTCACACAGTTAGCCATTCCCCCTTTATTAAAAGTCAAAATTGAAATTAGGTCATTAGTAACCCCATTTCCAGAAAAAAAAAATCAAGTTCTAGGAAAGCCAATGAGTCCATTCCTCATAGAAAAGATGTCTGGGCTGAGACAATAATGACTAACCTCCTCAGTCAGCAATTTGTTTTAAAAACTCCTCTTATTTCATTGTTTTCCTTTGGTGGAGTTTACAACACTTAACTGATCTAAAAAGAAAGTTCCAGGGCTGCTGAGATGGCTCAGTGACTAAGAGCATTGGCCGCTCTTGGAGAGGACCCAGGGTTCGATTCCCTGCATCCACATGGCGGCTCACAAACGTCAGTAACTCCGGTCCCAGGGGATCTGACGCCCTCTTCCGGTTTCTGAGGGCACCAGGCATGCACACGGTGCATGTACATACACCCAGGCAAACACTCATATGCGTAAAATAAAATAAAAATTAAAAAACCAGAAGACATTTCCAGTGATATTTAAGTAGAGACTCTGGAGTTGTGGCAGCCAAGGACACACAAAGGTTGGATGGAGTGACCCTGGGACTGTCCCCTGCCACACTCTGGCTGGTAAACAGCACACACTGCTTAAGTCCTGGATGATTCGAAAGGCACACACTTCACTCTGACCAGCTTCTTCCTGCTCACGCAGACCGGGTTCCTAAAGCATCCAAGGAAACCCATTTTTCTCCTTCTGCAGTGTCCGTCTTTGATAAAAAGACGTCATTTCATCGGAAGGGGGAGCGAAAGAGCAAACCGTAAAAAAAAAAAAAAAAAAAAAGGAGCAAATGCACACAGCATGAGAGATGAACCGAGGGAGGTGGAGGGTTCTGATCTCAGTCAGGCATGGATTTGTCTCTTACTGCACCCGGCCAGGAAGCTTACACTATCGTCATAAAAGTGGGGTGCATCAGGCTTTGGGACCGGGGAGCTTCATAAGCAGGGAGAAGGCTCGGCTCTCTCGACTCACTTTCTAGTTGTTCTATGAACATCCCAGGACAGGGGCCTTTGGGGGGGGGGCGCTTTTGACCTCTTGATTTGGGGGATGTTTTAGTATCTGAAGATTATGCTGTGAAATTGCTCTAGCTGGAGTCCTAAGAGGAAAAGTGGGCACCTCACTGCAGGGGGGTAACTTCCGTGACCCAGCCTTCCTGTATTGCCACACCAGGGAGTGGTCGCACGCGGGTACCCAGGTACCTCTCCGCCAAAGTCTCCTACCGCACTTTCTGCTGACTGTGGGCTGTGAGACAGGCGAACCCAGCTCCTCACACTTTCTCTAAGGCTTTAGTTGTGCCACACAAAGCACAGGGCGAGAGGATACGGTGGCCGCGGGGCGCCATTTGCAGGGCGGAAGCAACAAAGCCCTAGGGTGACAGGTCAAGGACTCAGGGGACGCCAAGGACCAGACTGCTTCCGCTTCCGCTGAAGTGTCCTTACTGACCTACAACGTGCTTGGGAGTGGATTGGGGAGTAGGGGGAAGGGGCGCCTGGAATGGGAAGTCCTTCAGTGGGGGGAATACGGCTTCCCCCTTGCTTTCAAGGCGTTCATTTGACGAAGCCCCAATTTAAAGTCTGACGGCATTCAAAGGGGAGAGCAAGCCCACATTTGCTCTAGGAAGGGGTCTCCCTCCATCTTCTCTCTTCTGCGGCGCCCTGCTTGACTGAAGACTGGAGAAGGGAGCCGGGATATTGGGGCCTTCATGAAGACACTGGGGAAGCTCCGCCATGAGGAGCCGCCACCCTCACAGAGGAATGCTGCACTCTCAGACAGAGCCCCGGGCCCAGAACGGTATTCAGATGTTAGCAAGGATTCGCCAAGGGCTTAGAGAGAGGGAGAGGATTCTGCTTTCTCTGCCCTCACCCCAGATCTGGCCCTCTCCCCATCCTTTCACACCCCCTCCCCCACTCCCAATGACCACCAGCCCTCCTCAGAGCTCTGCTTTTCTCTTGGTCTGTTGTAAGGGCAACAGGCCACAGGCGGCCTCGGGGCACTTCCCATGACATTCTGCATAGCGACCCAGCTTTTTAATTATGATTCACAGTTTGTGATTATGCCTTCCCCCTTCTCACGTAGAACAGAAGCAGCGTGGCGGCTGGGAGGGGGTGGAGGAGGCATTCCTACACGAAGACACCAAGCTGTCGGCTCCATCATGTTCTAGTTACATTGTCATCAGAGAAGACCTGCGGATCTCCCCCAGTGTCCCCCGACAAAGGCGACAGCTATACCAGCCGGAAGAATTCAGTGAGGCTTAGAAGGATGCCTCCAGAACCCCAGGCATGGCAGTCAGCCAGTCAAGCGGGGCTAGGCCGTCGTCTGGGAACCCCGCCTACTTTCAGGTTGTCAAGGCTTCCACAGGCCCTTTCACAGGGCAGAGGCAGCTGACCAAGAAAGAGCCCCTGCTATTGCAGGAGAGACAGACGAAGAACATATGCCTCTAAGTATTGACAACACACACACACACACACACACACACACACACACACACACACACACACAACCAGGGCAGTAGACTGCTAATACATTTTAAGGACAGTGACGGGAATTCGGGTTTGTGTCCTTCCCACTCTTTGCATGGAGAGCTTGTCTCCATCATAGAAGAGCAAGTGTGATGAGATGCCGGTGTGCTTGGGACTAGAGGGTGAAGCATTGTTACAGTTTCCACTAAGCTTAGAAAACACACGCTGCAGTTTGGCCCCTGTGTTCAAGGCTTTGTTACAGAGTGATACTGAGGGAAGCTGGTGGATCCTTTATGATGGAAAAGGTCTAGAGGTGTTGAGGTCACGCCTCAGAGTGGGAATACGGAGCTTCAAATCCCTTCTCCTTCCTTCTCCTGCTCCCTGGATTGTGACAGTGAGTAGTTTTTCTCCAGCATGAATCTCAGGATTGCCTCAGGAATTCGGCAATAGTAACAGAGATCTAAGACTTACAGAGACATTTCACATCGACACTATGCCTTTTCTGCCTAATCTATGATAACTAAAAAGCAAAAGTCACAGTCTACCATCACATTCAGAGTGAATTATGAAAACAAAATCCAACATTAAAATACTGAATAAAATAACAAGTCATATTAAAATGAAATGGAAATAAACATTCCCCCCCACACACATAAGTACTCAATGTGAGACATTACTTGTACAGGACCACTGTCTGGGCTGTTTCATGGAGTGACCACCAGGGGGTGCTACAGGGTAGCGTTTGGAGGAACAAGGCCCCAAGAGAAAGATTCCAGCATGTCAGTGGGACCCAGGAAAGTGAGCCCAGGAGGGTCACGCTCATTACCACATCCCTGCAGGTTTGCGACCACGTTTTTCGGCAGGTCTGCTTGGCCGGCTGAGGAACATGACCTGCTCAGGGGCAGAGCTGTTAAGAGCAGGCAGGTGTGAGGCTATGTTGGCACCTAAGTGTGGCATCTGAGAATCCCTGGGTGACACTGTCAGAGCCGACAGCTTCAGGACAGGACAGGGAGTTCATCTGAGCTGCGAAAAATTTTCAATACGTCCTTAAGACATACTCAGCACTTCCAGGAAAATAGTTTACTCTAGCAACTGAACTGGCTAGACCAGCCAAACTGCTGCTTATGTATAAAGAGTCAGCATCCCTTATCCGAAACGCTTGGGAACGGAAATGCTTCCTATTTTTTCTTCAGAATTCGGAATGATTTTACAGTGTACATAATGAGTTATCGTAGGGATGGGATCCAAGTCTGAACATGGAGTTCATTTAAGTTTCCTATGCACTCTTGAAGCACAGGACAGAGGTAATCTTATACAATATTTTGCAGGTGCAACCCACCTTAGGAGCTCCAGTGTGGAATGTCACACTTGTGTCCTGTCAGGCCTCAAAAGGTTTCAGGTGTTGAAACATTTCAGGTTTCAAACCAGGGATGCAAGCCTTGTATATTGACATCTAAGGTCCAGACTTCCTGTTCCCTCCACACATCTCATACACGTCTAATCCCTTCCCGAGAGCAGAACTCTTAAGGGAGGTTTTGTAGAGTTCCTTGCACCAGAAGCCCAGCAGGTGCTACAGCCACACTCTCAGGTTCTCAGCTTCTAGAACTGTGAGGCAAAATGAACTTTTTTTTTTCTAAATAAACTACCCATTCTTGGATGTTTTATTATAGCAACAGCAACAACAAAAACAGGCATTATATTCAAATCTCTAAAATAAATGCTCATTTTCACCCTCAAGCACACCTTGGCACCCAGATGACGCCAGACATCTGCTGACAAGAAACCGACGTCCTGCATTTCTAGAGAAACAGTGTTCAGTGAAGATCCTTCTCCAACCATGCTGTTGGGCCCGCCCAATGCATTTCCCACCAGTGGCCAAGGACAATGACACCGAGGTCCTGTCTCCTGTGTCCTCAGTCAAAACACCAGAATGAACCCATTTCCTTTTGAAAACACAGAGAAGCGCACACTGCCTTCTCCAAACATTTCCTCTTTGTATGTATCCTTTTCTTTCTTTCTTTCTTTCTTTCTTTCTTTCTTTCTTTCTTTCTTTCTTTCTTTCTTTCTTTCTTTCTTTTTTTGCCCGCTTTTCTCCTTTGTAATCAAGGTTGTTTACTTTTCCTTTTGGACTAGCTTCTTTGACTAGTTTTGGGCTCCTGGAATATTCTAGAATGCCGCAGGAGATTCCATATGACCAGCAAGACTCGACCTTATCCCCAAACCCTAATTATCGCACACACTTCCAACGACCACCGCTATCAGCTCCAGCGCCCAAGTAGCTGAGAAGACCCCGGCGTTCTCAGCCACGACCGGCCTCACCTTCCCAAAGAAGTGCTGGGTGGACACGGCCAGCACGTCGAAGCCACGGATGGCCCTCTTCAGCTCCCCTCGAGTCAGGACCAGCTGCCTGGCCTGCCACTCACACCTGTCCCTCAGGCGCTGGGCCAGCTGCCGCTCCGCCTCCCGGGCCTGCAGGTCAGGCTTGGGCGCGAACCCATTCCGAGGAGCAGTGGTCCTCTGCTTTGGGTACCCTATGAAGAAAGAAAGCAGTCACTTGGAGCGGTCTGTTCCACTGCAGCCTCTCACAGGAGCTCCCTAGACCCACGGAGCAGGGAAGGGATGACCCCCAGTTTGCCATTTCAAGTATTAAGCAGACAAAACTGGCTGGGACTCACATCATTTACTCGGTTTACTGGTTTTAAGTACAACGTTTATGCTTAGAAGACTAACAAACGCACCACCAAATTTCTTTTCGGCTTCTGCCATTTCTTTAGGCCTGCTTAAGGAGAAGGAAGCCTGAGGTTCTTCTTTCTTTCTTGTTTCTTAAAGGGGATTTTTTTTAAATGATAAACTTTATTATAAAAGCCTTGCAAATAAATAAAAGCATCAAACAGCAAGACCAATCAGACCCACAGCTTGTGCCGTAATGAACTTACAGTTAGAACTGGCAATGGAAACAGAAGCTGTGGGACTTCACATTAAATTTTACACCGTCTGTATTGAATCTGCTTCACGTACTTACTGCCCTTAGACAAATGTCTCCTGGGAAATCAATCCAGCATCCACACGGGTAGAAGTCAGGCTTCTGAGGAGGTAACGGCTCCTTCCTTAGTACCAGAGAGTGACATTACAAGCCCCTTCCTGCCCTTTACATGGCCTCTCTTGTGACCTTGTTCTTCAGTGTCAAGGTGACAACCTCTATTTGGGGGCTGGGGGAGCTTAGTTCCTATTGTACCGATGTCTTGGGGGGTCCCCCAGTGTGACTTCATGGCATGGCCACAGCTACAGTATTGGTCCAAGGCCCCCATCAACTCCTCGCTGCTGCTTCATTACAGTGATCTTTCCAGAGATGTGAGGTGGTTCATCACTGCAGGAAGCCATTGTCTGTCTCCTATCGTAGTGGCCATCCCACCCACAAAGCTCCTGTGAGGCAATGTGAGGTGGCGTGGCTCCCAGAATGAACCAGACATTTGCCAGGGGCCGAGGGAAGGGTTAGGGAGGTACAGGAGAAGGGCATTTTAGGCTGAAGTCTGAAGAAGGTAAGGCTCCAGGAAAGAGTTCATTGGAGAGAAGGCCATCATGGCCAACGACCCATGGGCCACCATCCCTCCACTGAGGCACAGAGACACGCTGTCCCCACAGGCAGCCAGAGAGCCTGCAGGTGGCCATGACCTGACCTGACAACTCAGACACGATCTTCCTGTATTCAGGCAGATGACCCTGGGTCACCTCGAGTTATTCGGGGGCTCTTTCCTTCTCTTCTGACTTTTGCTTCCTCTCCAAGGCCCCAGGGTCAAGACACAAATCCCAAACCCGGTGTCTGACACACGGAGACACAGAGGAAGGTGGGCTGAGAGAGCAGCCTCATCCAGTGGCTGACTGAGCAGCAGACATGATCATGTGAATGGAATCGACTCCTTAACAAGTCATCAGGCACTGAGGTGGGACCTCACAGGTGACACAGCTCATTTCCGGGACGCAGGTGGAATTGCTCCTCCATATAAAATAGGGACTCAAGTGGGACAGGAACCTGGAGGCAGGAGCTGATGCAGAGGCCGAGGAGGGGTGCTGCTCACTGGCTTGCTCCTCATGGCTTGCTCAGCCTGCTTTCTGATAGAACCCAGGACCAGCAGCCCAGGGATGGCACCACCCACAGTGGGCGGGGCCCTCCCCCATCAATCACTAATGAAGAAAATGTCTTACAGCTGGATCTTATGGAAGCCGCCTCTCAAGTGAGGTCCCCTCTTTTGCAGTGACTCTAGCTTATGGCAAGCTGACATAAAACCAGCCAGCATTGCTATCATTAGGTTAAAAAAATTAATACTACTGTTGAAAGTTACTTCTAAACTGATATTATTATTACACTGCTTTTATTCATGTACTCAGTGCTCTGGTATTCAACTGAGTGCATGCAGTCAGCTCACATTTCTCCTCTGGGGGGGTCGCCCAGCAACGGACATCCTTGGCCAAGTCAGAGGCTCCCCTGAGAACGTTAGCGTTTGGAATCAACACAATAAGCTTAGCAACTTTGTGACACTAAGTGACGCAGTCCTTATTTAGGACTCCTTGTTGGCTGGACCCTGATTCTCAGTCACTGTCAAGGCCCGGCTGAAGCCCTGTCCAGAGCTTTCCCGTTAGGAGGGAAGCGCTGAGAAATGAGGCCAGCTAGGGAGTTCACTGTCGCTTCAGTTGAAAAGGGTTTGAGACGGTGAATCTCAATGGTCACCGTGGCTCCACACATTTACTGTTTTATCAATATCATGCAAGGGTCCTTACCTCTACATTAGCAATGTTCAAAGGACTATATGAGCGCTGCCTTGCCATGACCTACAGATAGCTAATTTTATATGCTTCTTGCTAGGATTGTTATGCTTCATGCTAGGATTTTTAAGGTCCCAGATGCTTAATTCTTGTTATTAAATGTTTTCTCTGCGTCTGGTATCCTGTAAGGTCCAGTGGGTGAGCAAGGAATCAGGCTCATCTGTGGTCTTTTGCCAATCACTGTCCAAGAGGGACCAATCCAGAGGAGTATCCCAGGTCCTCAGGCTCCTCTCTACCCAGGGTGCTTCCCATTTCCTCATATGTGGGGCTAATCTGTGTCTCCAGCACACCTCCCAGGATTAGGAGCTTGCCCTTAATCTAGACTACATTCCCATTGTCCAAATCCTGACCCAGCCACACTTTCTTTCGGGCTCTCCCGCCAGCTGCATAAATCAGGTTAGGGCAGCAGTAACGTATGCAGACCACAACGACATGTGGCAGCTTAGCCCCGTGGGGGAAGCCAGGAACTGGACATCAGCACAAAGGTGAATGAATGCCAACGGTCGTTTGCGTGCGGAGGCCGAGCTTCCCACAGTTTGCGTGCGAAGGCTAAGCACTGGGGAGGAGCCGGTGTTGGAAAATGGAAAGCAAATATTAAAAATTCATTTGCAGCATCTGGTCACTACCCCGAGGAATGGTGTGGACAGAACGGAGTGATTTAATTGAATCTGGAAAGCTTATCGGACGTAGCAACAGAGCTGTGCTGGGCCCCCCCGCACACTGATAACACGACCACGGAAGGCCGTGACCTTCACACTTGTAAACAAGGTGGAAGCAAGGACTGGACAGGGCTTTGATAGCTCCTCAGCTGGAGGGAAAGTGCTCTGTGAAGTTGGTCACTGTCCTAGCAGAGGTGTGTCCCGAGGGCGTATGAGTAGGGTTCTTTGTGGGCTTGAAGACAGCTTTATCTTTACAAATGTAAACACAGGTCAGGTTTTGTGAGACAGAACACTGTTTTCCTACTTAGCATTGGTGCTTGTTCTCTGGGAGTGGCCTAGCGTGCCGGCTGGCTTCTGTCATCTCCACACAAACTAGAATAAGGAGGGACAAGGGAAACTCGTTTGAGGAACTGCCTCCATCCGACTGGCCTGCGGTCATCAGGTCTGTGGGATATTTGACTGACATTTTGCCCGAATTTAATTAATCACCCCTGACCTCTGAGGAGGAAGGAGGGGCTGGGGTCGAGTGAACAATCAATTCTACCTATACCCCGAAGTTTCTAGGCATCCCTAAACCGCGGGGGTCTAGAGAGTTTCTTGCCTGGTTGAACACGTCTATAGAGCCCTCTCTAAAGCCGTGAGGACATGCTCTGTCACTAGAGAACTTTCTGGCTCCCATCCTAAGGACACTTCACCCGGATGCTCATCTGTGTCCTGTGTCTGATGCTTTGTAGCTCACTGGTAAGTGGAAGTAGGGGCTTCGCTGAAAGCCATGAGTAGGCACAGTGGGCTCTGGAAAGGAGGAGGAACTAAAAACCCTCACACACTACCGCTGGGAATGCAAATGGCAAATTACATTAGGAAACAATCTGGCACAATTTAAAGAAGTTAAGTGTAGTTGGATTTTTCTTTGGGCCTCCAGCTCATAAAAAACGACATGGAAACTTATTATTGAGTATAAGTCTTAGCTTAGGCTTGTTCTTAACTAGTTCTTATAAGTTAAATTAACCCACATTCTTTAATCTATGTTCTTTTACATGGTTCAGTCATCTTTAGTCATACTGCCCATTTTGCTTCCTCTCTGTCTGTCTGGTGACCCCACCTTCTTCTTCCCAGAGTTCTTTCTCTGTTCGGAAGTCCCGCCTATCTCTCCAGCCTAGCTGCATTGTGTGAAGATGTGTCCCACAGCAGTTAAGCACATCATTACTACGTGACCCAGTCTCTTAGGGTTTTATTGCTGTGAAGAGACACCACGGCCGCAGAAACTCTTAGAACGGAAAACACTTAATTGGGGCTGTCTTACGGTTTCAGAGGCTTAGTCCGCCAGCATCATGGTGGGATATGGCGGCGCGCAGGCGGACATGGTGCTGGAGAAGGAGCTGAGAGTTCTACGTCTTGACCCACAGGACGCAGAAGTGAAGACTGTTACACTGGGTGTGGCTTGAGCCCGCCCCCTCGGTGACACACTTCCTCCAACAAGGCCACGCCTCCTCACGGCACCACTCCCTATGGACTTGTGTATATGAACATGAGTAGTCTGTTGCTACTGCTGGTTGGGTAGGCTTAGGAGGTGTGGCCTTGTTGGGGGAAGTCATCACCGGAGGCTTTGAGGGTTTGAGGGTTTAAAGCCTCCCACCCTTCCCGGGACTGCTCTCCAAGCTTCCCGATTACAGCAGGGTCTTGTGAGCTCCTGGCTTTCTGCTCAGGCCACCGTGCTGGCGGCTGGCTGCCCCACCACGACAGGCTCTGGAACCTCAGCCCTAATGAACTCCTTCTTCTATAAGTCGGCCTGGCTACTACCGAGTCCTTGCACAGCTTCCCGGGACCTTCCATGTGGACCTGACTGGGGTGGCGAGGAAATGAAGAACAGACAGACAGATGGACAAAGAGTTGGGATTGGGTGGTCCTGGTTCTTGGCTGGAGAAACCGAAGTGCCCCAGAAGCTCACTGTGTTGAATGTATAGAGAGGCGGGGTTATTACATCAGCTGGACAAGGAGGCGGGTCTACCTGATCTCCGTGGGGACAGTTCCAGCAGGGGAACAGTCTTCAGGCTGTGAACATCTCGGGGGAGAAAGCTACAGTGACTTTTTTTTTTTTTTTTTTTTTTTTTGGCACACTGTCTGCCTCTGAGACTAAGACACCAAGACTGTGCCCATGTCAACAGCACGATTAACTGGAGCTTCACACACTCAGGACTTCCTCTGCTCCCTATGTGTCATGCTGTTTTGTCACCGCAGCAGGAAAGTAGCTAATACACTGGGGTATGCACTGAGGAGGAGGAAGGGGTTGTTAAAGAAGACAGTCAAATAGCAACACATTACATGATTCCACATACATGAAACGTTAGAAAACACAGACAGCTGTGACAGAGTAGAGCGGAGGCCATGGGGAATGGGGTGTGGTGGACCGTGCACACGGGCCTGACAAGATCACCAGGACGTTTGGGGAGAAGATGGATATGTGTGTTATCCTCATTGAAAGCTGGTAACCTCATGGGTAAGGGCACACATCAAGCCTGACCAAGACGTACACTCTACATATAGGTGATTTAACGTGTATTAATTATTAATTGTTTGGCATTTCATTGATATAAGTATTTCCATATTTCAACTTTTAAAACATTTTGTACATGGACTGGAAATAGTCCAAAACTAGATTTTATTACATACAGCCTGTTTTTCTCCCGTTTATGAAATGCTACTTGAGCTTAGTTAGACCTTCAAAGTATGATTTTTTCCCAACTGAATTGTTTTTTACATGTTCTCATAAGAGCACATATTCCTGTGCAGAGAAATTCCCCCACATACACATGGCATAACATCTTGTTTTTATAGGTAAAACTCATGCCCAAACAGGTTCTTCTGGTATCGCATGAGGAAAACCCAGCCTGTGTGTCAGGCTGGCACACTCACATTAATGGCCATCTGAATGAACTCAGAGCCAAACTCACAAGGTGAGTGTGCAAGTGCCCGGTGAGTGTGCAAGTGCCCGGTGAGTGTGCAAGTGCCCGGTGAGTGTGCAAGTGCCCGGTGAGTGTGTAAGTACCTGGTGAGTGAAGCTTGGTGGAAGAAGACGCTGCTCTCTTGGGAGACGAGACGGCAGGTTTGTTAGCGTCCGGGTCTTTCTGCGATTCTTTCTTCGTTCCTACATACAGTTTGTGAAGAGGAACAGAAAGAGGAAGGGAGTGGTTATGAGAGGCACCGTAACACGAGCTGCTGCGGAAAAGGCAATGCAATAAAACGCAAACAGGACAACAAGGAATCGCTGGGTCATTTGTTACAGTCAACGCCCCCCGCCCCTCTGCCTGGGAGAATGATGTGCGTGCTTCTTTATAACAAAGGGGATTTAGTTCTAAGTGTGACCTGAAACGGGGCCATTGTCCCTGGTTTGATGAAAACAGCCCTCGCTCTGGTGGGCCCAGGACCCAGTGACCTCACACAATATCTAGGAATTAAAATTTCATTGCACTTAGGCACAAACTCGGTCTACTGCAGACAGGGAGGGATGGGACAGACATACCTGCTGAGCCACGGGGGGCCTCAGCCGGCTCGAATTCATTTCCAGAGGTGACCTAGCCATCACTAGTCCCCTCGATTGCAGCTGAGCCTTCCTGGAGCTATTCCAGCTGGCTCAGCAGGAGGGGTAGCCTGGGCACGGGCGTGCTCTAGGGGCATGTGCAGGCGCCCCCAGAAGATGACTGAGGGTTCAGAGTGCCTTTCCCCTGACAGCTGAAGTCTGCTCGTCCTCAGTGTTGCTAGGTAGACTGCACTGTCCACCCATTCGTGCTCCCGGGGGACAGTGTGTGCACGAGTCACATTCTCCTGGCCCACGCCTCGCTGGCGCTGACAGGCCAGGCATGTAATTAGTGACAGACACCAGAGGTCCTTGCACAGTGTGGCTTTGTTTAACAGCGCCCTCAGGGCGAGCATGTGAATGGACAGACACTGTGCCCACGTCTCTCCCCGGTTTGTACTCTTCATTTATGTGGCAGAGCAGCCCCTCCCCTGATGTTTACACTATACTTTGCTGATTCTCCCTCGTCAAACACTTTAATACCGTCTTCCACTGCCTGTAGTTTTAGGTTTTAACATGGCCGAATACATCTACTCCCCCACTCCTCCCCAGCTCTGAAGTCTTGAGAGCATTATGAACGGTTTGTATGTGTGCTCGCACACACACTGAAGGTCTACTGAGGCTGCAGGGGCTGACGTGGAGACCTTGAGAGCCCATCCACCGGAGTCCCCGCTCCTGACATCACAGGTAACAAACCCAGGGCTGGCCTCACCCTTCCGTCCCTGCCCTCTGCTTTTACTTTAGGTCAACCGATAGGGAAAGAGACCAAGACTCCTGGAAAATGAACAGGGAAGTGCTAGCTGCCTCCAGAGTTACCTAACATGTTTCCTGCTTTACAGGCAGTACTAAGTTAGTTAGTACTCATGAGTACTTAGTTAGCCTGAACAGCGGTTTCCATTCCAGTCCCATGGAGCAGTCTACCGCGCCAACGGGAAATTTAAGCACTGATAGCTTTGACTCTGAAATTCCACTTCTGCAAATCTCCCTGTGGAACACTTCTCTGGGCATGCCAAATACGTACTCAAAGACAGTACATAATTTACAGCCATAAATACGTGAATACAGACAAAACTCACATTGAAGAATCCCTAAATAAATATCGAGTCAAGCCATGGAGTGCCACGCCGCCATTAAAAAGCATGACTTGGCTCCCTATTGTACCGAGATGGAAAGACATCCGCAATAAGTGAAGATGTTAGTTGTTGAATAGGATTACGGTGTTGTCTACTTATCATGCAAAGGAGCACGTGCATTAGGGTAACCAGACTTCCAGGAGTGCTGAGTTCTAAGCAGTAGGATGGAATGGCTTGACTAGTGGTGTGTGATGAGTGTGCATTGTTCCCATGTCAAGGCAACAGTAAAACGAGAGATCAACCTCAAGGTGCTCAGTAGTCTGTGTGGTGTGTGGAAGGAATGTCAGGAGGGCCTGGTGGCCTGGTTCCAGACCATGCTAGGCCGAGGCTCGACCTCTCCAGCGTCTGCCTGGCCAGCCTAACTGTCCTGGAGGTCGGCTCTTTTCTCCTCCCCTAAGCCTCTGTCTCCTGTGGCCTCTGTAACAAAGGACTTCCCCCAGGCCTCTCTCAGCAGAGTGACTTGGGGCTCACATTCTCTCTGTGTTGGGGTTTGAGTGTGAAGTGGCCACTGGAGGCTCCCGGGTCTGAACACTAGATCTTCAGCTTGGTGACGCTGTTTTGGAGGATGCTGTCACCTTTAGGAGACAGAGCCAGGCTGGAGGAGGCTGGCTGCTAAGGATAGACCTGACCTGTTCCAGCCTGGCCCTTGTGCTGGCCCAAGCTTTGGCCTCTTCCTATGTGAGGTTCACGTGTTTTGTGTTTCTGTGGCTTCTTGTTTCCTGACTAGCTTCTTTGGTGGCTCCTTGTTTTGTGGCCAGCTTCTTTACGTTGGCAGGACACTAATTTTTTTTCTGCTTTAATTTGCACTGCTCAAAAATTTCTTCCAACCAAACATTCTCTTTAATTCAAAGTTTTAATGTGATATTCACCTCACCCTCAGATGCAAAGGGATTTCTCTTTTGGATTCCTGGGCTGCTAACGACAGCCCGATGCTGTGATACATCTCAGCCTTTTTGTGGGTGATCTGTTTTACTCTCTTGCAAAGCTCTCAGTGCCTCTTATTCTCACTCTGCTGTGTCTGGTGGCCTCTTTTAAATCGATTATGCAGGTGTCTAGCCGACCCCTTTAACCCACATCCTATGATTCTGAGGCATTTTTCTTGATACAATGGTTTGATAATGTTGGTTCCGTTCCCTCTGATTTCTCATTTTATGAATGCCCTACTATTTGGGCTCTAACCTGTAGGTGACGTCTTACTTTGGACAGCTTCCATGTGCTCACTCACACCCAACACGGCCCAGTTGAACCAAGTGTCGCTTAAACCTTCTCCCTGTCCCCTCCCCAGCTCAGTGAGTGTCCCCTGTGCCTACACCAGAGACGCCGATCCTGCCTTTCTCTCCCTCTTTCTCATTTCTTCACACTCAGTAGAACACCATCTCTGAGATACACCTGTTTCCTCTCTCTCTCCAGCTAGTCCACCCCATCCCATTCACTGTGATTTCCAAACTCAGACTACAGCAGCCTCCCTCCTGGTCTCTGGCTGAATCCTGCCTCGGACCCCAGCATGGGGGGGGCGTTCCAGATGCTTCCACCAATCTCTGGTCCTCTCTCACATTTCTTGACAGTCAGAGGCATTGCTTACCCACCCACAGGTCCCATTAGACATGCATTCTATCTGAAACACTCATTCACTAAGTATTCATAAATAAAACGAGTTGGTTGACTCTGCTAAATAAGCATGTTTCTTTTCTCTGTGGAAGATAAAATCAACCTCGAGATGGGGTGACAATGTGGAGACCTCCTTGCGCTGGTTAGGGTTTGTCAACCTGATACGCACTAGAGTCATTAGGAACTGGGAGCCCATGCTGAGCAAATCCCTCCATCAGGACTGGCCTGTGGGCAAGCCTGTGGTACATTTTCTTTTAATGATTGACATGAGCAGGGCCACCCCAGGCAGATGGTCCCGGGAGTTATAAGAGCTCAAGCTGAGCAAGCCATGGGGAGCAAGCTAACATAAGCATTCATCTATGCTTCTGCTTCGGTTCCTGCCTCCAGGTTCCTGCCTTGACTTCCTGCCTTGAGTTCCTGCCTTGACTTCCCTCAGTGATGGTGTGTGACCCGTAGGCTCCAGTAAACCTTTTCTCCCCAAGCTGCTTTTGGTCATGGAGTTTTATCACAGCAATAGAACCCTAAGATGCTGTTCCTTTCTCTCCTTTTCATTCCCTCTCCATTCCCCTCCCCTCTTCATAATGAAGAGGCCTTCTCTGAGTGGGTAGTGAGAAATCACTGTTCACTCTCAAACCAAATGAGCAAAGCTCTGGAGAGCGTGAGTTTGTGGGAAAAAAAGATACTGGTTCTCCTGGGGATTTGAGACACTGCCCGATCTGTTAAATCCGAGAAAATTGCATGGGGATTCGAGACACTGATCTATTAAATCCGAGAAAATGTGTGTAAGTTGGTAGTGGTGGGAAATTGCTCACATTTTTGACACCAATACAAATCGTCCTTGGGGTTTTATCCCTTGGGGATGGTTTGAGTGAGGCAAGCCCAGAATTTATCTGGTGATCTGCCTCATTTTACTTGGTAATTTACCTCTGAGATGAGTTCAAGAGCATAAGAAAATACATGCTTGTGGGGACACATGGTTTCCCTCTCTGGGGGAGGAGTACCTGCGTGGCCAACTTAGAGTGAATGAAGGATGCCCCATGGTGATTTGCTGAGGGTTACTGCAATGGCTGTCTAGTCTCTGCACTCCCCAACACCCCCCCCCCCCCCCCCCCCCCCCGCCACACACACATCTCAGTCCCTCCTCCATCAGTGAGGTGGGGTCAGCTTCCCAAGTCAAGAGGCAAAGTGAGCCGTCAGTGATACACATCACCAATGATAAGACAATACAATACAGCAAGCGTCAGCCTGGAGCTGTGGGTGGAGATTTCTCTCTGGGAAAGAGAAGAGCCAGAGGGAGCCTTGCTGGGCACGTAATGCTTGAGCTGGGCTGCAAGGAAGACTGGAGACTAGCGAAGAAGAAAGCCTGACCCGGAGAGTGAACGTGTGAGTGCATGTGTGCCCAGGTCCACAGTCAAGAGAGAGTGAGTATGCGGGGGTAGGGGGTGGGGTGGGAACGGGGACCAGATAGCTCGTCTGTGCACCCAGCCCAAGTCAGCCTGACGATGCTCAAGGTCACTGGACCAGGAAGAGGACCGGATAGCTTGTCTGTGCACCGAGCCCGCATCACCCCAATGGTGTTTAAGGTCACTGGACCAAAGGAAATACCCTTCCTCTGTTTCCTTTTTAACATATCCGAACCTTCCCCATGAAAATCCATTCTGAGACAAATAAGGCTGTTTTATGAAATAGAAACTGTTCAATACTGCACCTTTTAGTAAATGGGAAACTGGGATTGATGCTGCTAATGAATGAGATAATGATAAATGAAAACTAGAGCGTCACCAGGAAGCTACATTGCTCTTTGTCCCCTGGTGCTTTTCATTTAAACTGAATTGGCCGGCCAAGATTACAGACCAAGCCTCTGCCACCCACAGTACACACACACACACACACACACACACACACACACACACACACACACACACACACACACACACATTAAAGTAAACCCCACATCTTCCCTAAAATATTATAGACCATAGAAGAATAGGAAAAAAATACACTTTCTCTTCATTTTTATTACCATCCCTCCAGGCATAACCACAATGAGCCCACCAGATGGCATTATGGAAGGCCTCTCTATGGATCTGTAGTGATTTTCTTAATAAAATACTATTATTTAATATACTAGGATACTGACTTGTGAATAAAAAGCCAGAGCCCACGGAACGGCTACCCAGGTGGAGGAGTGGCCACCCGAACGCCACGGGCAGCCAGGAACAACACTGCCGTCTTCTTCCTCCCCAGTTAGGGCAGAGTGGTTTTGTCATGTGTTCATTTGTTTTTGTTTTCTTGCTCTCACATACAGTATCACTGAGTTTATGAAGGCTGTACCAGTGAAGTCGGTTTTTACCAAACACTCTGTGAGTATTTTTAACTCTCTTGCATCCTGTGGCCCCCAGTCCACCTTCATTACCAGACAGCTGTCTACTGCAGACTTACACAGGATGTGTGCGTTAAGTCTACCATCAACTGAAGTTCAGTTGTTTGTACTAATGGGTCTTAGCAATTCTGAGCAGTGTTGCTTTGGATAGGTGTGCACGCATCTCTGGTACACACGTCTGAGTTTCCCACAGCGTTCTAGTTCGCTTCCCCATGGCTGTGATAAACACCATGACCAAAACCAACTTGGGGACAAAAGGGTTGATTTGACTGACGGGTCACAATCCATCATCACGACTCGACATCAAGCCAGGCACTCAAGGCAGGAGCCTGGAGGCAGGAACTGAAGCAGGGAACAATGAGGAATGTTGGCTGGCTTTCCCTGGCTTGCTCAGCTACCCTTCTTATTCTCCCAGGCTCACCTGCCTAGGGACGGCACCCCCGAGGTAGGTTGGGCCCTCCTCCACCAATCAGCAACCACGAAAACCTCCCACAGACAAGTCCAAGGGCCAATCTGATGGAGGCAATTCCTCAGCTGATGGTTTTCTACTCAGGTGTGTCAAGTTGATAATGGCTCCTAACTGATGACAGGGACCCTATACGGCTGTGACAAAAAGATGACCTTGTGCACTCTAAGTGCTGAGTGTACTGCCAGGGATTACATGTGTGGAAAAAAACCCACATGTTAATAATATTATATTAGTTATGGCCAATATGTTTGTTTGTGTGTATGTGTACTCATTCATGTGTGTGCAGGTGCACACATGTGGGGTACACATGCATGCATGCATACAGAAGATAAGAGGCCAATCTCAGATGTCATTCTACAGGAGCCGTTCACTTTGTCTTTTGAGATTTAGGCTGGCCAATTAGGCTAGGGTGGGCACCTAGCGACATTCAGGGATCTGCCTGTCTCTGCCTCCTCAGTGCTGGGATTCCAAGGATGCACCGCCATGCCTGGATTTCTCATGTTCTGAAGATCAAACTGAGGTCCTCACAAGGCAAGCCTTCAACTGCCCGAGCCATCTCCTCAGCCCTATTACCAATATGTTTTTAGAGCATACTTTCTGCCCTCCCTTACTGATTTGTGTGTTGAAACCCAATCTCCAATATGATGGTACCATGAAAGGCAGGGCTTGAGGAATTGTATGCCCTGCTGTTTATAAAGCATCCATTTGGGCATTTTAAAACAGCAGGCTGAACGGGACTACCACAGAACTGAGCTAGCCTGGCGTACTCAATCACAGTTAATGAGGCTGGTGCTGGTCTCCTTCCTGATGCAAAGGTCTGAACACTAAGTCATTGAGTCAAGGTTACAGAGCTATTAGTGGTGACCATGATGGGATCTGGCTCTAATTTTAAGCTCATTCCCAATCCCCTGGCATGCAAATTCTACATGGTAGGAACTAGCAATTCACCAAGGCTCCTTAGTAATTTTGTTCCACTTTTTTTCAACAGTCACATGGAAATAGATATATGTTCAAAGTCGCTTTTTCAAAAGCCAAAAGGTGCATGCAATTAAGAAGAAAGACCGTCTTGGAAGATGTACAGATGAGCTGCCTGCTGGTTCCTGCTGTGCTGGGTAACTTATCACGTGTGACACAGGCCACTGATGTCAGCTCTACCCAGTGTCGGCTCCAAGTGTGACCTTTGCACTCAAATGCATGGGTTTAATCCAAGCTTGCAGCCTCCTGGCTTTGTTACTTTGGGCAATTTACCAGATCTCCCCAACCCACTTATCAAAGGACTACAATGTCAGTTTGGCCCGTTAACACTGATGTTGCTCCGTTACTTAAAGGTGCACATCTGGGCTGACTAGACAGTTCACCCTCGTTCATTTTTGTCTCCATCCTCATATATTGACAGTTCAATAGTCAGAATCACTCCTAGGCTGGGGAACTATGTATTTCAGAGTCCTGTGTTCTGTGCCTCTATGCTGACTTTTGGTTCTCAGTGTGATTCCTCAGCAGTCATGATGGAGACTGTGTCTTTATGGGACACAAGAATAATTCTAATTCATACTCTTCTTGAGTGGCATTTGCACTGACCATTTTATAAAATTCAGTAAATTGTAATTGATGGCATGAAAATGCATATTAATGTCCTGTTTGGGAACCTTGAGTCAGAATCACTGTCGTATACAACCAGCCAGCCTTTTGATAGATAAATTCCTGTGGTATATTAGAAAGAGAAGCAGCTTTAGGCAAGGACAGACCTCACCCCAAGCCTTGGTCAGCTGTGTGGCTACTCTGATGCTGGGAGAGCCAGCCCCATCTTTAAGCACAGGGAAAGCGGCGTTCTGTCAGATCACTTGGTGTTTAGGAAGACAGGCAAGAGCCCTTAGGTGAAGTCTGGCGTGAGATCGTGTTTGTGTTGGTGGTGGTCATCAAGGTGGCCGAGTGCCCACGCTGTCATCATTACACAGCCAGAAAGTGGGTATGGGGAAGAAGCATCAGGTGGGCAGTGAGTGCTTGGGACTCAAAACCCAAAAGAGAGGGATAAAGATGGAGTGGATAGTGGGAAAGAAATCAGAGACACGGCATGGCTCGACTTACCAACCTAGAGCAGGCACAAGGAGGCAGCATGCAGGGGGGAGGAGGGAGGCAAGGGAGGAGGGAGGCAGGGGGAAGGAGGGAGGCAGGGGAGGAGGGAGGCAGGGGGAAGGAGGGAGGCAGGGGGAAGGAGGAGGGAGGCAGGGGGAAGGAGGGAGGCAGGGGAGGAGGGAGGCAGGGGGAAGGAGGGAGGCAGGGGAGGAGGAGGGAGGCAGGGGAGGAGGAGGGAGGCAGGGGGAAGGAGGGAGTCAGGGGGAAGGAGGGAGGCAGGGGGAAGGAGGGAGGCAGGGAGGAAGGAGGGAGGCAGGGGGAAGGAGGGAGGCAGGGGGAAGGAGGGAGGCAGGGGGAAGGAGGGAGGCAGGGGGAAGGAGGGAGGCAGGGGAGGAGGAGGGAGGCAGGGAGGAGGAGGGAGGCAGGGGAGGAGGAGGGAGGCAGGGGAGGAGGAGGGAGGCAGGGGGAAGGAGGAGGGAGGCAGGGAGAAGAAGGAGGGAGGCAGGGAGAAGGAGAAGGGAGGCAGGGGGAAGGAGGAGGGAGGGGGAAGGAGGAGGGAGGCAGGGGGAAGGAGGGAGGCAGGGAGGAGGAGGAAGGCAGGGGAGGAGGGAGGCAGGGGGAAGGAGGGAGGCAGGGAGGAGGAGGGAGGCAGGGGAGGAGGAGGGAGGCAGGGGAGGAGGAGGGAGGCAGGGGGAAGGAGGAGGGAGGCAGGGGGAAGGAGGAGGGAGGCAGGGGGAAGGGGGGAGGCAGGGAGGAGGGGGGAGGCAGGGGAGGAGGAGGGAGGCAGGGGGAAGGAGGGAGGCAGGGGGAAGGAGGAGGGAGGCAGGGGGAAGGAGGAGGGAGGCAGGGGGAAGGGGGGAGGCAGGGAGGAGGGGGGAGGCAGGGAGGAGGAGGGAGGCAGGGGAGGAGGAGGGAGGCAGGGGAGGAGGAGGGAGGCAGGGGGAAGGAGGAGGGAGGCAGGGGGAAGGAGGAGGGAGGCAGGGGGAAGGGGGAGGCAGGGAGGAGGGGGGAGGCAGGGGAGGAGGAGGGAGGCAGGGAGGAGGAGGGAGGCGGGGAGGAGGAGGGAGGGGAGGAGGAGGGAGGCAGGGGAGGAGGGAGGCAGGGAGGAGGAGGGAGGCAGGGAAGGAGGAGGGAGGCAGGGGGGAGGAGGGAGGCAGGGAGGAGGAGAAAGGCAGGGGAGGAGGAGGGAGGCAGGGGAGGAGGAGGGAGGCAGGGAGGAGGAGGGAGGCAGGGGGAAGGAGGAGGGAGGCAGGGGGAAGGAGGAGGGAGGCAGGGGGAAGGAGGAGGGAGGCAGGGGAAGGAGGGAGGCAGGGAGGAGGGGGGAGGCAGGGGAGGAGGAGGGAGGCAGGGAAGAGGAGGGAGGCGGGGAGGAGGAGGGAGGGGAGGAGGAGGGAGGCAGGGGAGGAGGGAGGCAGGGAGGAGGAGGGAGGCAGGGAAGGAGGAGGGAGGCAGGGGAAGGAGGAGGGAGGCAGGGGGAAGGAGGAGGGAGGCAGGGGAAGGAGGGAGGCAGGGAGGAGGGGGGAGGCAAGGGAGGAGGGAGGCAGGGGGAAGGAGGCAGGGGAGGAGGAGGGAGGCAGGGAGAAGGAGGGAGGCAGGGGAGAAGGAGGGAGGCAGGGGAAGGAGGAGGGAGGCAGGGGAAGGAGGGAGGCAGGGGGAAGGAGGCAGGGGAGGAGGAGGGAGGCAGGGGAGAAGGAGGGAGGCAGGGGAAGGAGGAGGGTGGCAGGGAGGAGGAGGGAGGCAGGGGGAAGGAGGAGGGAGGCAGGGGAGGAGGGAGGCAGGGGAGGAGGGAGGCAGGGGGAAGGAGGGAGGCAGGGGAGGAGGAGGGAGGCAGGGGGAAGGAGGAGGGAGGCAGGGGAGGAGGGAGGCAGGGGGAAGGAGGAGGGAGGCAGGGAGGAGGAGGGAGGCAGGGGGAAGGAGGAGGGAGGCAGGGAGGAGGAGGGAGGCAGGGGGAAGGAGGAGGGAGGCAGGGAGGAGGAGGGAGGCAGGGGGAAGGAGGAGGGAGGCAGGGGAGGAGGGAGGCAGGGGAGGAGGGAGGCAGGGGGAAGGAGGGAGGCAGGGGAGGAGGGAGGCAGGGGAGGAGGGAGGCAGGGGGAAGGAGGAGGGAGGCAGGGGGAAGGAGGGAGGCAGGGGAGAAGGAGGGAGGCAGGGAGAAGGAGGAGGGAGGCAGGGGGAAGGAGGGAGGCAGGGGAGGAGGAGGGAGAAGGAGGGAGGTAGGGGAAGGAGGAGGGAGAAGGAGGGAGGCAGGGGAGGAGGAGGGAGAAGGAGGGAGGCAGGGGGAAGGAGGGAGGCAGGGGAGAAGGAGGGAGGCAGGGGAGAAGGAGGGAGGCAGGGAGAAGGAGGAGGGAGGCAGGGGGAAGGAGGGAGGCAGGGGAGAAGGAGGGAGGCAGGGAGAAGGAGGAGGGAGGCAGGGGAGGAGGAGGGAGGCAGGGAGGAGGAGGGAGGCAGGGGGAAGGCGGGAAGCAGGGGTTCTTGCTGGGGGATGGTCTGTATGTCAAATTACTCTGATTGGTCAATAAATAAAACACTGATTGGCCAGTGTCCAGGCAGGAAGTATAGGCGGGACTAACAGAGAGGAGAAATAAAAGAACAGGAAGGTGGAGAGAGTCACTGCCAGCTGCCGCCAGGACAAGCAGCATGTGAAGATGCCGGTAAACCACAAGCCACGTGACAAGGTATAGATTTGTGGAAATGGATTGATTTAAGCTATAAGAACAGTCAGCAAGAAGCCTGCCATGGCCATACAGTTTGTAAGCAATATAAGTCTCTGTGTTTTCTTGGTTGTATCTGAGCGGCTGTGGGACTGGCGGGTGACAGAGATTTGTCCTGACTGTGGGCAAGGCCGGAAAACTCTAGCTACAGGTTCTGACTGTGGGGCTTGGATCCCTAGGCAGCAGGGACTCTAACGGGTCCTAAGCAAGTGAGTAGCAGGGCCAGACTTGATGGAGAAAGGCAAAGGCCTCCTGCAGGGGTGCAGGGCCTTGAACTGCGGCGCTCAGCACTTGTATCTGTAGGCTGGTGGAGTACTCATCACTGATTAGCCAAGTTCGGGTCCAGAGTGGCTCCAGCATCTGATGGCTGCGTAACTGCTGAAAGGCACCAGATACAAAGACTATGTCCTGCCTGGGAAATATATTATTCTTCTCCATCTATCTTGTCAGATGGTTAACTGGCATTTGTCTCTTTCTTTCTTTCTTTTTTTTTGTTTTTTGTTTTTCGAGACAGGGTTTCTCCGTGTAGCTTTGGAGCCTGTCCTGGAACTCACTTAGTAGCCCAGGCTGGCCTCGAACTCACAGAGATCTGCCTGCCTCTGCCTCCCAAGTGCTGGGATTAAAGGCGTGTGCCACCACCGCCCTACTATTTGTCTCTTTCTTAAACTCAGTTTTTTCTCTGTACCTCATGAAGACTATTGTCTCTACTCCCCAACCCACTGTTAGCATTTAAGATCGCATTAACACAATGCACTGGATTATACAAGCCTAGAAAGGAACTCAAAGTTTTGAAAACAATGACGTATAATTAAAAGTTCCCCACTCCCTCAAATAAAGGGGCGGGGCAGCACCATGGATGGATTTGCATAGCAATGCATAAGCAGATCTCTGCAAGGCATGACGGTCAAAATCCACAGTGGAAGCCACAAGACCATATTCGCATGAATTCCTGCTGGACTCGCTCCCACTCCCACACTTCCTTAGGGCCGACAGACAGAGCGGGCAAGCGACAAGGTAGGTGTCCTTTGGATACAATCCCTCTACAAGCTCTCAACTAAGAGTTGAGATGTTAGCGCCCCACTTTCGAAGAACTCCTACAAAATACAAGGCTGGTTTTATACCAGCCTGCAGGTGGCTTCAGGTCAAAGTGGGTCAGTGATGTGTGCAGCCTGGCACTGTGGGATAGAGAGGGACAGTGGAGGGAAGAGACTGTTCGCTGCCACCTCTCATGTCACCCGGGGCCAGACAGACCCCCAAGCCCAGCAATTGGCAGGAGAGGGCTGTTGGTCTTTTGGCCATTTTACGGCTTCCGTGTTCCTTGTCAGGAAGAAGAAGGGCAGGGTATTTGTGTGTGTGTATGTGTGTATGTGTGTGTGTGTGTGTGTGTGTGTGTGTATGTGTGTGTACATGTATGTGTGTGTGCATATATACGCATTCAAATTAGCAAGGCATCGAATTGCTAGCAACCCCAGGCTGAGATTTTAAGGGGAGACGGGTTCACTCCCCCATATCAGCAATGCCTGACAACTTCTCACAAACTTCAGGCTTCTTCTACCTGGTGCCTTCTTCACACCCAGCCTCAGGCCTCTCCATACCACATGCCTTCCTGTGCATCCATTTCCCCTTCACGGCACTTACCGTAACTGTATAAAACAACTCAGTGTGCCACATGGGAACAAGGGGTGTCTTATCTCATCCAGCAAGATCTCCCCAGGTAACCAGTACAATGCTTAACTCAGAGAAGGCTCTCCATGTTTGTCTGTGGGTGGATTCCCGCGCACATATCCAACAGTCCCTGCTTCCAGGATGTCTTAGAGAATGTCACGCTTCTGATCTACTGGGTTTCTCGACCTTTCTTCTGGTCGGAAAGCACAGCACACAGGTCGTTCTGAAACAGCCCTCACACAGCTCTCCTGATGGCGTGGGCAGCTCCCCTTTGCAGACACAGCATACATCATCTGAATCCCATCGTCCAGGCTCACTGACCTCACGCCACGCAAAGGGCTCTCATATTTATTGCCTTCATTTTCCTTCTACAAACATTCTGAGTTCCTCCGGTCTCCTCCAACCTGCTCTATTCCCCACGCGACTGCTGGCCCTCCCGACGGCTTCGCAACGACCAATCAGTTGAGCCTGTGATAGCAATTCCAGCTTGGCCTCGGGGAGGCTGCTCAACACCGAGCAATAACAAGAGCGCCTACGCTGAACTACGAGTAGGCTGCCTCCAGGCTGACCTCTCGTCTCCTCCTCCTGGGATGTTGGTGAACGCCCTTGAGCCAACGGGAATGACCATGCTGTGAGCACTATGATTCTTTTTCACCATCCCAGGTGAACTTGCCCTTGGAGTTAAGCACAAGAAGTCGTGAGAATCGGGCATGGCTGTTCAGAACAGGCCCCCATCATCTTCAAGGAACATTCTAGCAGCTGGCAATGGCCCACTGCTTGCCTTTCTCTCTCTCTCTTTTTTCTAAAGTTCGGTCTTCCTTTCCAGCACTTTCCTAATTCCTTTATTTAAGATATGGTCAGGAAGGATGGGCAATGTGTGATCAGTAAGGATGAAGCAGGGAGAGATGGTGGCAACATCTTCCTGGTACACAAGCATCAGCCTTCTCCATGAACACACGCAGAGGACTTTCATCAGCTACTCACATTTTGAAAATTACAGTATGCCCAGAAATCCCGCTATGTGTGAAGTTTAACTCCACATGCCTCTAAAGAGGCAAAAGTCATTTTTATGACACACGGGGTTTACAGTCCGTAGACTGACAGCCTTGTGAGTCTTAGGGAATATTTTCATTCGGCAGCGAGAAACTTAAATGACAAGGAATTTTCTATATAACCACGGGAAATCTTTCCACAGCTTAGTGTGGGAAAAGTTGGATTTTATATGCTCATCATATGCGCTCGACAGAGTCACAGGCATGTTGGCCATGGAGTAATCTATATTCAAATCAATAGTTTCAACTGAAAACACTTTCCTGTTTATTGGACTAGTGTGACGCTGTTACCAAGTCAATGGGTGAAAGCCTGGCTATTTCCATAAAATCATATGGGTCAATGCACCAGAGAGGGATTTTGTATTTGACATGTGAACAACCCAAAAGCTCTTCATGAGGATCCTGAGATAAAGACCTGTCAAAAGACTGAGGCCAAGGTCCTGAAACACGTGGAGACCCTCCGCTTACAGCCTGAGTGACAGAACATGGTGAGGGGGTCAGAGGACCACTTAGAGGCTTGGGTTCTCTCCTTCCACCACGTGGGTTCTGGGGATCAAGGCCAGGCTGCCAGGCCTGGCAGCAAGCAGCTTTAACCACTGAGCCATCTCACCAGCCCCGTGGACTATCACGGGAGGAGGCTTCAGAGCACGAGTCCAGCTGTAAAACCTTGCTGGTCCTTGCTGTCGCTGCCAAGTCTCAAACTTAGGATCTCCAGCAGCTGTGACAGGGAGAAGGATGAAGCGACAGCCTGCTCCTCAGTTTGCTTTCTATTTTGCTCAGGAAGCACCGAGCCTGGTGTTTTCCTTTCTCTCTTTCTGCTCCTTGGATGTTTAGTCGAATGCCTGCGTCATACTGCCCTTGCCAATGCCCATGTCACACTGCCCTTGCCAATGCCCAAGTCACACTGTCCTTGCCTGAAAACCCTGGATCACTTCAGGACTTAGAAAGCAGGCAAATAATAAATACTTAGCAACTGAACAAGCAACATACAAAAATGATTAAAGAAACATCAATAAAGGGCAAGCCATTTTGCCTTACCTCCACCTCATTATGACTTTTTGGCTTGCTAGAATTAACTAGACTCCAGATATAAAATTATGAGCCTCTTGCTTGCACCCTAATTATTAAGTTATAAATCCATTTTCCTTCCTGTGAGCTCCTAAGGGAAGGGCTGCTCTAATTATCCTTGCATCTAAATCATGGGTGCAGCAAGTGCTTAGACTTTTGTAGAGGAATGATCCAGGGAAAAAATATCACTCCCCCAAACTTCCCATTAGAAATCTAGGTTAGAGGATGTGGCTAAGCACTCCAGAGGTCTCTCCTGCTGCTGGTTCAGGTCGAATCTCCAGCAGCAGACGAGAGCCATCAGGCAAGTGGTACCGAGGCGGGAAAGCTCAGCCACTATTAGCTTGGCACTGTTGGGTTCAGAAACGTGGTCAGAGGTGGCATGTGGTTCAGTGGGAAGAGCGTGAAAAGGCTCAGGGTTTGATGGCCTGCGTTGTGTAAAGCAAAATAAAATGAAAGAAAGACAGGAAGGAGGAGGAGAGGAGGAGGAAGAGGGGAGGGAGAGGAGGAGAAGAGAAGAAGGAGGAAAAAGAAGAGAAGGAGGAGGCGCCGTTTCCTATGTAGGGTTAAAAGAATAAGGATGCGTGCTATCTAAGAGCTCATACCAACTTCAGAGCTCAAGCCATGCAATTGTCCAGGATGTGACAAATCTTCAGCCACGCCCTCTTAGCTCAATTAATGTGACAACAAAAACAAGCAGAAAACTTGATTCTAATTCACTCAGAAATGCACAGCCTTCAGTGAGAACCAAGTGAGAAATTCTCTCAGTTTGTTGTTGTGGAGCCAGGGGCCAGTGATAGCAGTTTTCTAAGCACTACTGATGGCCACAGTGCACTCAAGTTTGAGAAGTCTTGGTCTATAGGGTTGATGCAACAGCCATAGGCTTGGGGCTGGAGAGTTGGCTCAGAAGTTAAGAATACTGGTTACTCTTCCAGAAGATGCAGGTTCAATTCCTAACACAAGGAGGCTCACAACCATCCTGCAACTACTACAACAGGAAAACAGCAACGTATTCTTATCTAATTGCCCTCTAGTTTGAAGAAGGCCAAGCTTCAAATACAGTGGACGGAATGGTCCAAATTCTACACAATGCGCATCCTTTCACTGACTCATTCAACCATTAACTAACAGATGTTAAGTTGTTCCTACAATGACCCAGTCATGGGGGTAAGTAAGAGAGACACTGGATCTAATACCTACCTTGCCCTCACCCAAAGAACAAGACTAAACAATGCAACGTAAGTCTTATCAGAGGGAACCATGACATGCTGCCACAGCACAGGGCTTCCTCTAGGAACAGTCAGGGAGATACGAACTGAAGTGACCTTGACATAACACTCTATCCCCATCCAAGTGGACCAAAGGTTTAGAAGGGTTTGCGCTTTGGGACAGTTGAACAAACATAATGAAGTGTATTGGAGTTGACACCCAAGTCTAAACACCAGATTCACATATGTGTGACACATACCGAATGCACAGTCTTGAGGTGGTTTCATACAATAGTTTGCAGTGTGCATATGTGGAATGCAACCTCTAAGGTTGGGCAGCTGAGCAAGTTTTCCCCTTGTACCATGGTGTTCGTGTCCAAATCACTTCAGATTTTTGCAGAAGTTTGAACCGTCAGTGTCCAGATAAGGGATATTCAGTGTCTTCGTTTGCTTTCTATTGCTGTGATAAAAACACCATGGCATGGGGAGAAAAGGGTGTTGCAGAATATTAGCTAAAGATGTGTTACATTTGTTTATGCTGTGGAACATTTGTGTAATGATGCAAAGATGTGTTGCATTCTTTTATGCTGCATTTGTTTAACTCTGAGATGCTGTGTTGCTGTGCCTGCCTAAGACACCTGATAACAAGCTGATTGGCCAATAGCAAGGCAGGAGAGGGATAGGCAAGGCTGCCAGGCAGAGAGAATAAATGGGAGGAGAAAAAGAGAAGAGAGAGGAGCTAGACAAGGAGAAAGAGATGAGGATTTCAGGGGCCAGCCACACAGTCAGGCGCGGAATGAGAAGGAAAGAAAAGATATACAGAAATAGAAAAAGGTAAAAGCCCAGAGGCAAGCCAAGCTAAGGCCGGGCATTCATAAGAAAGAATAAGTTTCCAGGTGATTATTTGGGAACTGGGTGGAGGGCCCCCCCAAAGAGTAAAGATAAAAAACAACTACAAAAGGGTTTATTTCATCTTACAGCTGGTAGTTCATCATGAAGAGAAGTCAGGGCAGGAACTGAAGCAGAGGCCACAGAAGATGCTGCTTACTAGCTTGCCTCCCATGGCTCGTTAAGGCTGCTTTCTTAAACAACCTGGACCACAGGCCCAGGGCTGGGCACTGTCCAAAGTGGGCCAGACCCTCTCCCAAGAATCATTAATCAAGAAAATGCCTCAAGGCGTGCCTACAGGCAATCTGGTGAGGGCCTTTTCTCAGCTGACATTCTTCTTCCCAGGCGAGCCTAGCGCGTGTCAAGTTGACAAAAACACAATAATCAAAAACCTAAGCAGGCTTGTGACGCCATCCCACTTTGAAGAACTCACAAACCCATGCGCGTTTATGATGAGAGATATATGGCTGTAATCACAGAAGAAAACTACGGAGGGAAAATACTGATCTGAAGGAGCCCTCTACAGTGGATCCAGGCTCAGCATCCATTTTATCTTCCACAGCACAGACAATCGTAAACTAAGACATTGCTGTAGGTGAACAGGTTCCTTGTGTGACAAACTGGGGAGGAAAGCAAGATGGAGCCAGACTTGGGCCACCCGGGCAGTGTCTGGCCACAAGTGCCTTCTCTGAAATCCCTGCACACACGTGGGGGTGTGGAGAGGCAGGTTGTCTGCACTGCTTAAATGGAGCTGGCCACAGCCACAGCCTTGGCTCTGGAGCCACAGCTGGGGCACTGAGCTGCCAATCTGCTGGAGCCCGCCCAGTTTTGCAGGTTTCAGTCCACAGCCAACAGAGGGCAGCAGTCCCCTACTGAGTTCTGAGGTCCAGCCTCAGCTCGCCCCAAAGCTCTTCAAATGGTTTCAAGAGCAAAGGCTTCTGGGCAAGTGCCGTTCTTCCAAACAGCTTTGGCTCCTGCTTTCTGAAACCAAAATGATGTCATCAGAGGGTTACCAGACAGGTGGAGGAGCGAGAGTCTAAACACATGAATACATTGAAGTACTTTGAAAACAGACGCACTGTTATTAACTTCAAATGCCACTTAACATTCATCTTCATCTCTTCTAAATGGCTGACTTTCAAAGACTTCATATTTATGCACAAAGGGCACTCACTCCCCTGTGGAGTTCCCGGGGGGGGGCGGCGGGGGGAGCAAGTCTTACCAGCAGGCGTGGAAGTGGACTTTGGGGCTGGAAGTAAACTCCTGCGTGGTGTTGTCGCATTGGAGGAAGGTGCAGGGGCTGCCCGGCCAGCTCCCTTGGGTGTGTCCTTAGAAGGCAGAGCTGGCTTCACAGGTGGCTGCTCTTCATTCCCAAAGGTCGAACCTATGGGGGGGAGCAGATCACATGTTAATTATAAGTTCATGAAAAATGGATGGACCCACTTGCCATTTGGGCCTTCCATCTGCATTAGAATGTGCCTTTCAGTGAGTGACCTTGAAAAGCAATCGCCTGGAAATGGATGTGGAAAAGCTCTCCCTTTAGTCAAGACCTAAACATCTGTCATTCGGACCCTCTTCAATGAAGGAATCACACAAACTGTCCTCCCATGGCACACACCTCCTTGGCTTACATGTATGTGTAACCGTGTGCTGTTGTAAGCATCAACTGGGAAGTTCATGGGGGTGGGGGGAGGCAGTGCTCTTCTGAAACGGAGTATGAGTGATGGCGGAGAGTTGGGAACACAAACACAGTCACCCGCGGTTCCCAGACGCCGTGCGGATATTCACACAGGACGAGAGACGATCAAGTTCCCCGGGTCAAAGAGCATGGCGTCTGCACAGACCCTCCAGCAGCTCCTGTGCCCTTTAAACCCCGCCCGGGATTTTGGTAATACCTACATGCTGATAATACAGTATGGATGCTACACAGCGTGCTGTTACGGCCAAGGCTGAGAGAGTGATGGCGAGGGACATTCTGAGGAGACGGACACAGAGACAGGGTGTAGCTGGGCGGTTTTGCTCTGTACTCTGTCAATCCACAGATGTAGAACCTACAGGTGTCCAGTGATGGATGTTACAGACATGTCTCCCTGGCCATGGACATGTTTCCAAGATCTGGGGAACCCAGTCCATTTCACCTCCGGAAGAGGAGGCATGGGGTGGAGGTGGAGGCAGAGGGTGGGAGCAGAGACAGAGAAATCTTTGAGATGCACAGGGGCGTTTGGTCTCAAGGTCTCAAGCAGGACCTCAAGGTCCCTGCTGATTGCTTGCTTATTTATTTATTTATTTATTTATTTATTTATTTATTTATTTATTCATTCATTCATTTTTACTGAAACTCTTAAATTTTATTTTATGGGTGTTTTGCCTGTTTTATAGGTGTTCTGCCATACATACCACATGTATGCAGTACACATAGAGACCAGGAAAGGCCATCGGATCCCCCTAAAACCGGAAGTATAGATGGTTGTGTGAGCCACCCTGTGGGTGCTGGCAACTAAACCTTCATCCTCTGGAAGAGCAGCCAGGGCCTCTTAACCACTGAGCCATCTTTCCAGCCCCAGCCACACTTATTAAAAAGGCAGAAGAAATGGATGGCTAACTGCAGTTTGCTACTCCATACAGAAATAGTCTCTGTTCACAAGACAGTTTGTCACAACCAACTGCTCTGACATTCTGAGGGTCCAGGAAACTGGACTATCAGCTTGTGTCAGAGTTCAATGGAAAGAGTCTGGCCCAAACCGTTCTTCTGCATCTTCTGAAACTTTTGAGAGGGTTATGTATGTGACCCTTAAAGACAATGATAAAGTTTCCTTAAGAGAGAAGTCTTCCAAACATCCCTGTGGTAGGAGGTCTGGGGCCTCATCTGCTGACTGGGAGAGGCTGAACACGCCCAGATCAGCTCTCATTTGGAACACGCACCCATCTGTAGGACAGAACTGCAGATGTGAGATGCAAGTGCTAACAGCTGGAAGAGGCACAAGGCACTGGAGGGAGAGACTGAATTTGTTTCCATCTTTCTGAAGGGAGGGTCACAATATTTCACTCCTATCGGCCTGCATAAAAATGACGGCATCGTTAACATGGCCTCAACATTCACGATATTTGAAGATAACATTAAACCATCTGGAGTATGAGGTCACTGCTTTTTTCCCCCAGGGAGACCTGAGAGTCTCCTTAAAATTGATGAGACTTGTGTTGTTCTGGGAGAAAAGCCTCTTTAAGAAGGACAGATAAGAACTTGCTCCTGCCCGAAGCAGCTGGTAGTGCACAGCTCTCTTCGGCCACCGTACACGGCTTTAGACAGTTCTAAACACAGCTAAGAGAGTGTGCAGGACCTCCACAAGCCCAACGGAAGCACCAAAATTCCACAGAACGGGGTCTGCGGAGCTGGCATCAGAAAGGAGCAGGCGAAGTATGCCATCCAAACCCAGCGGCGGGGGGTGGGGGGACGGATCTGCAGGAGTTAGCCTGAGTGGGCCCAGAATTAAACAGCAATCGATCAATCCATCAGTGCCTGAATTCAGAGACGTTCTAAGTATTTGTGGGGGTGTCAGAGGTAAGAGGGGCTCAGCTGCCCGAGATACTTCACAGGGAATCAGCTGACGTGTGGCCCTGACGCCGCCATCCTAGTCTAGACAACGAAACGAGCGGTGGGAACTAAAATCCGGTGCACAAGCCTCACACAGTCCTTTATTTAACAATTTATCAAACATTTCTCCAGCCCAGAAATAATTTGTGGTAGCATTTGCCGAGTTCAAAAGCCCTGTGATCAAATCCTCTTGCATCTGGCATCATGTTGTTACATGCAATTTATTCAGTGAGCGCGTCAAGTTAGAGACTTGGCTGTCTTCCCGGATGGGGAGACATCGCTCCGTGTGTCGGGAAGCTACACACTTCCCTCTGAGACCAGGCCTCTAGCACCTCAAAAAGAAGACACGTAGGAAAACCTAATTCCATCCACCATTGGTTCCCGAGGGCTGGCAACAAACAGGCCCGCTCTTTGAGAACTGGCTTCTGCTGGTTAGTCATTAAAGATCTACATTCAGGAAGAGGAAAGCACTCGGAATTTGGAAACGACCATTGAATGCCCGAGTACTTGACAACATGCAGATGGCGTCAAGCTCGTGCTCCGGAAGAATGAAAAATCAACTAGAAATGGGCTGGAGAATGCGGGCAGCTGGCGGTGACAGGCCTCGCTCAGTCACCTCGCTCCTGGTGAACTGCCACTCTGGCCTGAGGTTTACAGTTTATCCACCTTGTCACCTCACCACGGGACAGCGGGAATATCAGCCGGGTGCAGATGTGGAAGATGTCCAAGGCAAGGACATCATTGCTCACACCCGCTACATCCCTACACCGGTGCCTTCATTTATCGCGGGAATAAGAAAATTGACTCTATAGTCTACTGTGAGAATTGGAAGTTAATGCCAGGGCATTTTTAAGTTGATGCAGGGGTCTGGAGAGATGGATCAGCAGTTAAGAGCTCTTGCAGAGGACCAGGGTTCAGTTTCTGGCACCCATAAGGTCATTCTCAACTGCCTGTAACTCTAGTTTCAGGAGAACAGACACCCTCTTCTGGCCCTCTTGGGTACTAGGTACACACATGGTATATGTAGACACGTAGGCAAACCCTTACACACAAAATAAGAAAATAAAAAAAAAGTTCTAGCAGGAGTTAGTGCAAGACAGCACATTACTGTCCGGACACACTGGACGCTTCTGTGTGTTAGTTATTAACGTGCATGCTGGCTTTCATTTCTACAGTTAGTCATTCTAATAGATCCATTTATCCAAGGAACGTGGGAAGTCTTCGAAGATTCCCATCAGCTGGCCTGCAGAACATGGAAAGAATCAGGGGGCAGTGGTGAGGGAAATCCAATCATCCTGTCAGGCCAAAGAGAAGATGGGATACAATTGCTTTAATAAAATATGATGAACCACTTCACCCAGAAAAGGTGGGAATAATAACAAAATGGATCACCAATCCTACGGAAGACAAGACAGAATCAATCTCACTTCTAGTGAAATGGACTGGACAATAAGGACATGTGCTCAGCTGCCCTCAGCATCCAGACAAACTGCTCACAGGGACTCACCCGCCCAGACAGACAAGCGAATGCAGATGGCATCTCGGCTCTTCCATTGGGCTATCCATTCCCTGGCTATGTTACTAATCGGTTTTTAAAACTCTATCAGGCTGTGGAGTTGAGATGCTTTTCTCGGCTGGTTATCTACATTCAAGTTTTTCTTTTCTTCCCTAAGATGCCCATCTACAGCATCTACCCACCTTTATTCGGAGTTTCTCCTAGTTCTTTGCATATGGCAGATGGCACTCTTTTATTGGGCTGTATATTTTCAATATTAATTGGTTTCATATTAAAATGTGACCATTTTTCATCGACCTTCACAAGCAGAGTCTAGAATCTCTGTGAAAAAAACAGTGGGCCAAGCCTAGGCAAGGCAAATTTTGGAAAGATCTTATTTATTTTTCCTTTGTCGTGGATGGGTGTTTTACCTACAAGTGTATGCATGCAGTGCTCTTGGAAGCCCAGTGTCGGATGCCCTGGAACTGAGATTGCAAATGGTTGTGAGCCACCACGTAAGAGCTGGGAACTTAACCAGGTCCTCTACAAGAGCAGCCGGTCCTCTTAACTGTTGAGCGGTCTCTCCAGCCCCACCAAGACCAATTTTCAAGTCAGACTATCAAAGGTGGAGGACTCAGCTTGTATCTCACACTGGAATGAACACACGTGGAATGGTATCGGCTTCAAGATAAGAGATCAATGAAACAGAACAGCTCAGAGGCGAAGCTTCAGAGGGCAGAGAGTGGATACGTGCTGGTCAGGCCTTTTCCTTCAGTCCTGGATGGGAACTTAACTACATTCTCCACCCTCCCTGTTGACCTGTGACTGAGTTCTAGCAAATGGGTTGAAGACCATAAATGACGGCCCTCTGTCTCAGGCATGGTCCCTATGTTCCTCCCATGAACACTGTATTGTGCCCCATCTACCAGCTGAATGTCTCTTGAGCACTCACAATCCTTGTGTTAGATGACTTAGAAGCCTAGCAATTGACCCCAGGCCTTCGGATGCATGTGCACCCCCACACACACAAATGTGCATACACAGACATACACATCATACACACGAGAAAGAAGAAAAAAACAGATGAATTAGGCATAATAAAAGTAACATTTAAAACCATCTGTGTTTTAAATATGAAAAGACAACCTACAGAATTAAAGGTCAGCTGAAGGTCTAGTATACACAGTATATACTTACAAACTGAGCAACAGAAAGACATTCAATCTAATTTAAAGATGAGCACAGGCTTTAAACAGGCACTTCTCCAGAGAAGACATGTAAGTGGCCAGTCATCACCCAGAAAAGGATGCCACAGCCACTGGGGAAAGGCAGGGCCAACCACAACAAGGCATCGCTGCTCATCTACTAGAAGCAGGGCCACGGCTCAGTCAGTATAATGCTGGCACAAGCGTGAAGGCCTGGGTTCAGATCCGGTGCGGCACATGTTGGTAATCCCAACACAGGGAGCTGGGGGACAGAGACCTGTGCATCAGGAAGGCTGGCTGGTCCCTAGCTGAACCCATGAGCTTCAGGCTCAGCAGTGAAGCTACATTTCTAAAAATAAGGTGGAGAGGGATATAGTGAAACACCCAGCAACAACCTCTGGCTTTGACACACGCACACACACACACACACACACACACTAGAACAGTTATAATAAAAAGTATAGACAGATGTGGCCGTTGGATTGTAAAGCAAAGCTTTGGGAAACAGTTTGACATCCTCTCAAAATGTTATCCGTGCAGTTACCATATGGCCAACAGTTCTGCTCAAGGTATATGCCCAAGAGACAGGAAATCACCTATCTACCCTAAAATCTGTGTATGAATGCTGATAGAGACATAGGTCATGATTGAGTGGAAAGATCCAAATGCTCATCAACAATGAATGGAAGAAAAAATGGTATATCTAGACAATGGAATATTAGTCGGCTGCCACAGGAAGGCTGGCATGTGTCACTACAGTGAGCTTTGAAGACACTGTGCTAAGTGAAAGAACCCGGACATAAAGGGGCAGATGCTATACGGCTCCGTTTACTCAAAATGTCCAGAATAGGTCACGTGAGGAGTGAAATGGGGAGTGGTCACTGACAGGGTGGAGTTTCTTTGGGGGAACGAATTAGAGCTTTTGCTTTATATCCTTGTGAATACACGAGATCCATTGGGTTGTACATTTTGAAGGGTACAGTTTACGGTGTTTGAATTACATCTCAATGAAAAAGATCTATTCTGGTGTTCCCTCGTCTAGAGATCCAGTTCTGTGTCCTGTGTTCTTTATGGAAGCTACAGGGGATCCCCACCAGCTTGCCTTGGCTTCTTCCACCTCTTGGTGGTACAGGACACAAAAGAAGAATGACCCTCATGCCCCTGCACATTCCCTCAGCCCTCCTGGCATCCCTGAGTCCTGTCACCCTCCTCATCCACCCCTCCCAATGAGCATGGTTACGAGCCACTCTGACTACCATGACTACCATGGTCTGGATGTGCTCTTCCTAACTCAGGTGCTGCCTATGGAAAGAGGCCTTTGGGGTGACTGAGCACGAGGTTATGAATGGAGTTAATATTATATGACAGATCCTGCTGCCTTGGCGCGTTATCCTTCCATGGTCTGCAGTGTGAGGTTGTAGTGTATCCCCACTGTGGAAGATGAGCCAAGACAGCCCAAAGGCTGAATATTGGACTTACTGGGGTCCAGCATTTCTACGCCATGGTATTTGGTTATAGCAGCATAGAGCAAGGCATTCAGGCTCAGATCAGGAAAGTCCATACAAGCAAAGCTTTTGTAGAATTCTGGGCACTGGGAAGAATAATAGAAGAGTCCTGGGATATTCGATATCACCCTAAAGAGTATGGAGTGATGCCTCATCAGCAGATGTCAGGTTGAAACTTGAGGACTGTCATCTACACTCAATGCTCTTCTCCATTCTTCACTTACTGGGAAGGCCAACAAAGCTGAATTTTCAAAAGAAGAATTGATTATGCAGGAGGGGGCAGGAAGATTGTAAGAGCCCGAGGACCAGGAAGTCTGACCTGAGATTGTGTCTCCTAGAAATGGAAGGGAAGCTAGAGCCACAGTACCTCAACAATATGGCTGCCTCAACAAGCTCTGCGTAAAGCCCTCACCTATAGACAAGCTAACAGGGAAGGGGGCAAACCTCACAGGGCCCCACCCCTGGACAAGGACCTACAGACAACTCCTGACTGAGAGAGGGAGAATTAGCCTCTCCTGGGGATGAGCCCCCGACTCGACTACCAAGTGACTCAGCAGATGTGTGTGTGTGTGTGTGTGTGTGTGTAACAGTAATAACCGAAGGAAAGGAGGTGACGAATTTGAGAGGGAGTCGGGGAAGCAGGGTAGGAGTCAGAGGGAGGAGAGAAATGATATAATTATATTTTGATTTTTTAAAATTTCAACAAAAGAGGAGCTGAGAGCAAAGAGGTTCAAAACTAACCAGAGCAAAATGAACTTCTCACAGAGAGGGGAAGCTGTAGAAAAGGGCAGAAAGTTATTAATAATGTAAACACACGATAGCAAACTCTAAGAAACATGTTTTATTGATTCTGAATATTTATGCCAAGTAGCATGATTAAGCTACTCTCTTGGCGGACTCTTTTAGAACTATTCCCAGGCAATCAAGCTGCATAATGTTCTGGGTGCATGATTAACCAACTGATGCATATTTCATTCATTTAATGGCATTTATAACTTGGTGACAAAATTCAGCTTAATTATTAAAGTACTAACTGAATGTTTCATATCCTGCCTTCTGCATATTTTAACGTATGTGCTGTGGCTGGCATGAGGAAAATCCCTCACAGGATCATATGGGAAAGCCTAGATCTCCAGCTGGTGGCACTCTTTTGAGAGGTTCTAAAACTTTAGGAGGTGGGACTTAGCCACAGGAAGGTCACCGGGGGCAGATCCTTGTATGTTATTCTCAGTTTCTTCTTACCATCCTGTCTGCTTCCACCACCAATATGTCCTTCCAAAGGACACGGGGCCAAGCAATTGTGGAATAAAGCTCTCCGAAACCATTAGCCAAAATAAAACCTTCCTTGTGATGTGTCAGGCAGACAACTAACAAACTCTGTGTGTGTGTGTATGCATGCATGTGTATATCTGTCTCATACTAAAGGGTGAAGATGAACTAGAGATGTCGTTGAACAAACACAGACAGCTGTTATTATTAGTATTATGCGACCATGTGTATCAGCTCCTTTTCCCGTGGCTGTGACAGAATACGTGCCTGAAGCAACCTAAGGAAGGAGATATAGTCTCATGGTGGGGAAGGCATGGAGGCTGAAGTGGCTGAGTCCATGGTGTGAGAGCTCACGGCTTACGCATGCATGTCTTTGTGGACCCAATTCATAGTTTCCAGGCCAGGACCAGAAGCAGCTATTACATTCAACACCTACCCCTAGCAGCCTACATCTGCTAGGTAGGTCACAGTTCCAGAGGTACTCAGACAATTCCTCTAGCTGGGAACTAAGGTTCAAATTCATGAGCTCGTGATAGACCTTTTACATTCACCCTACAACATTCCACCGCTGGTCTCTGTAAGTTCATAGCTATCCTGTAATGTGAAATGCACTGTGTCCAACTACAGGGGGTCTCATAGATTGGTTTGTAAAGGTTTGTTTATTTTTACTTAATGTGTATCGGTGCCTTTACCCACATATATGTATGTATCTCCTCCACTGTATGTGCAGTACCCAGGAGGGTCTGAAGAGGGCGTTGGATCCCTTGGAGCTGGAGTTACCATTCACTGTGAGCCACTATGTGGGGTGTGGGAATCAAATCAGGTCCTTTGCAAGTGCAACAGTGCTCTTAACCCCATGGCCACACAGATGGCCCTGGTTGATTGCTGGATTACAGAACAAAACAAATCCACGTGAACATTAGTGATATATATATATATTTGTTTGAAAGGGGGAGGGTGAAGAGGGATTGGAGGGAGGTGAAGAGTGGGCAATAAGGAAGACGCACATATGTGAAATCGTAAATAATAATAGTAATAATACCTAGAGTGTTTAAATTTAGGAAGAGTGGCCAGCATGGAAGACACACGTATGTGAAATCGTAAATAATAATAGTCATAACACCTAGAGTGTTTAAATTCAGGAAGAGTGGCCAGCATGGAAGATGCACACATGTGAAGTTGTAAATAATAATACCTAGAGTAATAACACCTAGAACGTTTAAATTCAGGAATCAAGAGTCAGCAGCGCAAACACAAACTTCTGTAGCTACATGCGCCATGCCCAGGGGTCAAGGTGACATCTCGTGAGCTTGAATGAGCTTGGTCGGCCTCAGCCTTATTGTCTCCACTGCCTGCCTCCTGCAACCTCACTAGTCACAGGAGTAATTGTAGACAGTAGGATTTGGCCCCATGGCTTTTGGTCCTACCATACATGAGAGAGTAGTTGAGAAACACCTGGTGTCTACATGAATCAAGTACTGGATGCAAATCTGGCCTGCAGGACACTGTGTCCTGTCACAGCCATGTCTTTTCCTCAGATCTTGAATTCAGGGTCCCTTAAAGGTTCACACTTTCCCCAGCATGGACTAATGCTTTTCCTGGCACTTCCCATGGACTCATGCAGTCATTAATAAGGCATGAGCACTTGTACACACTATAGCGTGTTGGCTTTGGAAGTATTTTCAAAAGATTCAAGCCAATCCACACAACGGTAGGAATCAGAACTAGGGCTGCGGCTGGAGCTCAGTGGTAGAACACTTGCCTAGCAGGTAGAGAGTCTCAGGTGTGCTCTCCCTGGTACAGAAGAATGATTTCTAAAGAGCTTCCCAAAATTCAGTGAGCTTTGCTGGCACCCATGTGTCTCCAGCTCAGGTGCCTCCAGCTCACCCGATTCTTTTCTCACATGCTAGACTTCAGCTCCTACTTTAGGCTCACCTCGTGCGTCAGTGTCTGGACTCGGCAGTCTCAGAGGCTAATCATGAACATCACCCTGACCTCGTCCCATACACGCTGAAGTTAAACTGTTTCATTAAGAGGATCACACACCAAGACCAGGCTGGATGCGTGCAATGAATGTCACACACAAGAGGACTCAAGGACACACCGGCCATCTCAATAATGGCAGAAAAGGCCTGGGACAAGGTCAATATTCCTTCACAATAGGAGTCCTGGAAAGGTAGGGTAGAGGGGATTCACCTTGTCATCATAGAGGCTATGTCTGTCAAGCATTACACAAAATGGGCAAAAGAGCAAAGGATTCCGCCTACAATCTGAAACAGGATGAGCACATTCATTCCCTCCACCTTATTCCACAGAGTGTTCAAAGTCTCAGAGGAGCAGAATGAGAGAAAAAGTTAAAAACAGAAAAGGAAAAAGGCAAACTATCCCCATTGGCAGGTCACTTGATCCTATACTTAAAACACCCTGAAGCCTCTGCCAGAAGATTCTAGAACTGATAAGCACTTGCAGCAAAATACTAGGAAAGAAATCAATGTAGACACACAGTAACCTTTCTATATTCCAACAACAAACTTGCTGAAAAAGAGACCAGGATGAAAACTCCAGCAGCAACAGTGTCAAAAAAGAACCACCTAGAAATAACCCTATCTAAGGGAGTGGGAAACCTCACAGTGAAAACCTTAAGATACAGAATAAAGAATCTGAAGAAGACATTAAAAGATGGAGAGGCTGCCCACGGATAGGTACAGGTAACACGGTGAAAATGTTACTCAAAGTAGTACAGGCATTCAGTGCCATTCCTTTCAAAATGCCAATGAAATACCCACAGAAATAAACAACAGTAATAACAAACAATCTAAAAATATTCTACCTTTCTACGAAAGCACACAAGACTCAAACACCCTCAGCAGAAAGGATACCACCAAAGGCCTTAAACACTTGGCCTCAAATTATACTGTAGAGCTACAGTCACAGAAACAGGATGGTACCGGTTCAAGACAGACACATGGGGCAGTGAGAATATAGTCAAAGACCCAGATGTAAAGACCCAGATGTAGCCCACACAGCTGCAGCCGCCTCAGTGTTTGCAAAGATGCCAAAGTTAGAAATTGAGGAAAGACGGGCTCATTAACACGTGGTATTGGGAAAACAGTTTCCACACACAGAGGAACGAACCTAGCATTTGTGTGTTCTCTCTCTCTCTCTCTCTCTCTCTCTCTCTCTCTCTCTCTCTCTCTCTCTCTCTCTCTCTCTCTCCATCCCAAAGAAAACAACTCAAAATGGATCAGAGACCTTAACCTATGGCCTGAACTCTTCTGAAACTCCTAGAAGAAAACACAGGTCCAACTATATCAAGATAGAGGCACAAGCCAGGCAACAATTTCCCCAAACTGACGACATCAGATCAAAACAAAAAACTTCTTCACAGCAAAGAAGCAATCATCACACTGAAGAGGAAGCCACAGCTCAGTAGGAGGTCTTTCGCATCTCTATATCTTTCACAGGATTAGGGCACAGGACCTAGAAAGGACTCTAAAATTTCCACACCAGATAATGGATTCAATCAATCAAGAGGCAAATGAATTGGGCAGTTGTAAAAAGAAGAAATTCAAGAGCAATGAAAGTGTCCAATACTCATAGCCATTAGGGAAATGCAAATTCAAACTGCATGGAGGCCCTATCTTAGCCTTAGAGTAGGTATCGCCAAGAAAGTAAACCAACAAATGCTGGCATGGGGAATAAGCATGCTGGTGGGGATGTAAATGTGTGTGCTTCCACTGGGGGGATCAGTAAGGAGGCTCCTCACAAAACTAAAAGCTCTTCCCATATGACCCAGCGAGACCGGTATGCACGTGACGAATTCTAAGTCAGCACAATGCAGAGACACGTGAACATCCACACTCCCTGCACCATCTGAGACGGTCAAATACAGAATCAGTTATCCATCGACAGGTTAGTAGATAAAGAAAAAGCAGCAGGTATACACAATGAGTGTTATTCAGCCATATGAAAAAAACGAAATCTGTCACAAGCTTTACAGTTGTAAAAGAACTACATTTATCAGCCTTTTGGAATAACAGCAGCAAGCAGAGGATGGACTATTTGGGGTACAGGAGGTGAGCAGTGATGGTGGAGAAGGGGGTAGTGGAGGGCAGACATAAGGTATAATGCTACATATGTGTGCTATTGTCATAAGGAAATCTACTACTCTATATGCTAACTAAAAAATTAATTACAGGAAAATAAAAACAAAGTAAAGGTGCCCAGTGCACTTCTGGGTACACCCGTATTGAGGAAGTGGCCAGCCAGGCTTCCATATGCTCAGGAAGCTAGCATGGAGCCTCATGCAAAGCCTATCCGTCATAGCAGACTAACGGCGTTCCTTTGTGGGGTATCAAAACTATTCAAATAAAGACGGCTGGTTGCCAAAGGAAGCAAAGATGGGGTGGTGCTTTTATGACTCTCTCTGTCACAGAAGCACTCACAGGGGGTCAGTGCTAGCATCACCAAACCCAGGACTTTTGAATTCTTTGCGCAGAAGTGACTCGAAGCTCTCCTCTGCTCTGGTAAATTCTCTTTAGCGTCTGTCAGGCCACTTTCACAAAGGCAAGGACATGGTCTAATATTGATGGAGGTTAGGGTCTAAAGAGACTGAGGGCTAATAAGATCCATCAAGAGATCTTTGTGTAATTAAAGCAACTGCGTCCCATCCCTCTTCTATATCAATTACACCCACTATAGTAAATCCCTTCTCTCTTTCTTAAAGCCTAAGTGACTCATTACCCACTAACATCCCTACTTGGGCTCTTCATCGTGTGACTCCTCAGTAGACAGTATCTTAGGGAGATATTGACACTGTAACATGGTGTATGATCAAGGGCTTTTATACAGCAGTTCTTATTAAAAGAGCTGTGAGAAAGTTGGGCATCTGATTTCTGGTCTACATTTTTTTTTTTTACAGATCTATTTAATTAGTCATTTTGAGACATCTGAGGTATTCATGGATTTATTCCACACCGGACCCTTTTTGTGAGCCCTAATTTGGCAGCAAACTCCACTGGGATCTTGAGAAATCAATCAAGTATTAAAAAGTAGGTCGTTGTGACTAAGCCACAAGCCCTCCCCCATGTAAGTACAGATCCCTCAGCTGCCAGGACCCTGGTTATTCCATCAAGGTGAGATTTATTTTTTATGACGTATTTATTATTTTTATGTATATGTGTGTGCCTGGGTAAGTTTGTATGTACCATGTGCACGCAGTGCCCAAAGAGACCAGAAGAGGGCATCAGATCCCTTAGAATTGGAGTTAGAGGTGGTTGTGGGCCACCATGTGGGTGCTGGAAACCAAATGCAGGTCCTCTCCAAGAGCAGTAATCTCTCTTAACTGCTGAGACTTCTCTCCAGCCCTGAGATGAAGTTCTTGTGAAAAGAGTGGCCTATTTAGAAGCCTCTGGGAAATTCGAAACCTTAAAGGGGGCATGGCGAGAATCTGAACAGCCTCCTAGGAAATGAACACCATATTGGTTTTATGTAGGTGTGTCAGATGGCAAATCAAAATAGCACTTCTCCCTTGAACTCTAAGTAGTATCTTCTGCTCCTCGTTTCTAGAACATTCCATCTCTTCCCTTAGAGTCCCTGGAGACAGTTACCTTCACTTCCTCTTTCAGAACACTGGCTGTATTTCTCTACACAGGTGGAGGACTCGCATTTATTCCCAGCATCTCTCAATACTAGCTGCATCTTGGACCAACCAGGACACGGTGTTCCGTGCATTCCAGGATGTTTGTTGGTTGCCCTGGCTTCTCCCCAACTGAGAGCCACCTGTGAAATGAAGGACTGTACTCGTGCTGGTCTAAAATGAACGCGATAGCACAGAAAAACCTGCAGGGCTGGCATTCCAGATAAAAGCACTCGATCATTTTTAGGTTAATGCTTTGTACAGAGAGGAACTGGATAAATACACCTTCTCAATATTGACACCATGTAATAGCTGTTCAGAAACGGAGGCTCCTTGCTTCTCATACTTATGACTCTGCTCAGAGCCAACCAGAAGCTAGAAAACTGGGCAGAAATATTCCAAGCCCCTGAGAGCTGAATCACGCTCCAATAAAAGGTATCTCACTAACATGAATAACAACCATATCAGGGATCCTGCAAAAGTTGGGCGCGGTGCTACAGAAGCAATTTACATCACAGTTTAGAGGAGACGGTGATGGATGATGATGTGTAGGGAACAGGAGCGACTGTGTTATAGGAAGCAAATTGCTCCTCTTGAGTGCCAACAGGGTTAACAACCTCTTGGGGCCATCCAGAATGGATATGGCAATCAACGGTATGGGCTGGCTGAGACTGTTTAATTATATATCTTCTGTCCCCTGCCCCAACACTTCCTGTGCTTAAACCTAAAACTCACATCAATATCCAAAAGACAGACTTGGGAGTCATGAGGACCCTTTTATCTACTCTGCTGCTCAACATGCCACATCAATTAAATCTCCTTTCTCTGTTTTTCACCCAAAAAGGAAAAAAAAATCATGTGCCTGTTATCTGATCCATGGTAAGTACTAAAGGAATGGCGAACCCTTGAGCAAGCCCCAAATCTCATAGCTGTGGCTTGCAGATGCAGTTGCTCTTTTGAGAGAGGAATTTCTGATAGCTGATGGGCCCCCTCCACCCTTGTCAATCAGTAAACCTAGGGGTGGGGTCTGGATCGCAACCATCATCAGTTCACGATCATCACAGGCGACCATCATCCGTTCACCATCATCACAGGAGACCATCATCAGTTCACCATCATCCCAGGCGACCATCATCAGTTCACCATCATCCCAGGCGACCATCATCAGTTCACGATCATCCCAGGCGACCATCATCAGTTCACGATCACAGGCGTTTAGTCTGTCACATGGAATCAGGCAGTATCTGCACTGTCCTTTGACAGTTATCATAAAGACGCACGAGCTTTATAGCCCTCACATATGACTCTAAATTTGATGAGAAAGAGGCAAAGGCTCAGGTTTATCACTTTCTGTAAGGAAACCCCCCAAAGAAGGAGCCAGCTCCCTCGGCAGGAGCCTTCGGGGGCAGACTGCCAGGTCCCCTGATTTATGGCTGTGATGTGGAGGGGTCCTGGGGCTCCTCGATTCCTAGGTACCCTCATTGCTCTCTTTATCTGCTTCCTCTGGGACTCCTCCAACAAGATCAAAGCACTATGCTGGCTGAGGCCTCGCCTGGCCCACATCAGCGACTCCTCTCCACCTCTCAGCCCCAGGATTGGACAGCTCAGGTTTTTCCTTTCACCTCTTTTTTTTTTTTTTCACTGTTAAAGAAAAATCCCAACAGCGGGGGAATGTTTGTCAATGGGAAATGATTATCAGTTAGGGCATTTAACACTCACAGATGAGAGTTTCTCCTCTAAAGCATTTTAATTGGTGCCATTTGTCTGAATGCACGGCTAGAGTTGACACAAAAGCTTGCCTTGACTAAGGGACAGTCGCTGAGGGCCAGGTAGGTGGGAGGGGTAATTGCTATGTCCCAGCTGGACAGCAAGTCACAATGGCAGAGTGTACCCGAACGAACAGCCTGCAGCCTGTGGGCCTAAGCAGAAATGGAATAAATTGTTCTCTAAAATATTTATGAAATGCAACATCTGCCTGGGCCTGCTTCCCTAAGGAGACTTCTGGTGGTGCGAGGAAGCTGAGAGGAATGAAAACGTAGCCTACTCCAAGGAAGGAAATGTTTATTTGAAATAATGGCAAATTGTGCACATCCATGTGGGCCTACATTGGCGCCCCCCTGGTGGACACACCTCACAATGCCCCAGACTGTGAATAGGATGAACTTCATTCCTGAGTTAAGTTCTGTGGCTCAGGTGACTTAAAAAGGAGAATGTTCCATAATCATATGATCCTTTTTTTTTTTTTTTTTTTGGTTTTTTGAGACAGGGTTTCCCTGTGTAGTTTTGGTGCCTGTCCTGGATCTCGCTCTGTAGACCAGGCTGGCCTCAAACTCACAGAGATCCACCACCTGGCTCTGCCTCCCGAGTGCTGGGGTTAAAGGCCTGTGCCACCACTGCCTGGCCTCATATGATCATTTTAAGGACAGATGAGAATGCTGGAGATTCAAAACATAGGAGGAACTAAACTAGCTTGAAGGCTAGGAGGTAAGGGTGGGTAGCCAGCCTCTAGCTGCAGAGAGCCCTCCCTGGACTCCTGGCAAGCAATGGGTCCTCCATCCTATGACCCCAAGCAGTGAATTCTGACAGCAATGAGCTCATAAGTAGATTCTGCCCCCAGATGCTGGAGCTGAGATGTCAGCCCAGCCAAAGCTTTCAGACTTGGGGCAGAGAACTGACCTCTGCCACATGTAAGCTAATAAGTAGGTGACTTAGGCCCTGAGGTGTGCGGGGACGGACTGGATGACAAAAGGACCTCTAAAGACTCCATGTGGCCAGGCGGCGGTGGTGCACACCTTTAATCCCAGTACTCAGGAGGCAGAGGCAGGCGGATCTCTGTGAGTTTGAAGCCAGCCTGGTCTACAGAGCGAGATCCAGGACAGGCTCCAAAGCTACATAGAGAAACCCTGTCTTGAAAAACCAATCAAGCAAACAAAAAAACGAAACCCAAACCAAACAAACAAACAAAGACTCTGTGCACATCAACTATGTATGCATTACCGGTGCTGGTCCAGCATGGTGTGGGGCAAGCTGGTCTCCAGGGACAAGGAGCTGTCCAGCAGAAAGGATACCCTAAGAACATAGCTCATCATAGTCCAGACCGCACAGAAAGCCATCTCCTTAGTAAATTCACAACATTTCATGAAGATGCCCTGAGAGAAATGCCAGGATCTTTCTGAACAGAAATGTCCAGATCTTTAAAATGGGTTCTGGTTAAAAATCAAGAGAAATAAACACTTCTCAGAGGCCTTGACACACAGTAGATGTTCGATAAATACTACCACTGTAGTACATTTGTATTACTATGACAAATACCGGGGGGTAAATCAACTTTATAAAGAGGGAAGTTGATTTTTAACTCATATGGGAGGTTTCAGGCCATGACCAGTCTGCTTTGAGCCCATGGCAGCAAAACACATCACAGGAGCACATGGTGGAAACTGGTTCATCTCGTGGTCGGGTGTAAAACAAGAAAGAGAAAGAGGAAAGACCCACTGTCCCTTTTGGGGGCGTGTGCCCCCCTCCCTGACGCCAATGACCCAGGAACTTTCATTACACACCATCTCTCCAAATAGAAGGGCCCTTGCTGAGTGCATGCCTCCAAAAATTCCAGCAACCCGCACAGTCCTCTCTGCTCCATTCACAGAAGCAGAACTGAGGCTGAGTGAGTGATATGGGTCTGACTGGGTTACAGAGGCAGCATTCAGGGTCGGGATTCAAATCTGAGTCTGTCTGATTCTAAGAGAGAGCTTCCCAGAGTTAGCAGAGGTGCTGGAGAGATGGCACGGGGGTTAAGGGAACTTCCTGCTCTAGCAGAGGACCCGGGTTCAGTTCCCAGTACTCACACTGGGAGACTCACAAATGCCTGACTCCAGTTCCAGGGGATCTGATGCCCTCTGCTGGCCTCCATGGGCACCTGTATGCAAGTGATGCACATAAACTCATACAGAGACACATACATACAAATACACACAAAGACACAGACACAGACACAGACACAGACAGACACACACACACACACACACACACACACACACACACACACACACGAGTTACTGGATCTGGCCTAGAAGCTGATGGCTTCTCCTGCATCCGAATGGCCCAGCATCTGGTTTGAGTTACTAGCTTCTCCTTCTAGAGATGGCTGTCACCTCAACATCAGCACCAGGTCTGCCCCACTGACAGCTGCATGCACCTACATACCACAGAGAAGTGCTCCATCTCCTACCATCCTCGATTCAGTATGCACAAGTAATGGACATTTAAACCGTAAAGAGAAAGGCTTAGGATTTTTCATGTGGTCCTTAGAGATGCTGTGAACCTAGTTGTTTCTTAGGATTACTTTGTGGGTCCCCCCCCACCAGACAAACGTAACTCCAGCATGAACGGTGGTACTAATGACCAAAGGAAATTAGAGCCCATACTTTGTCTTCCCCAACTTTCTTACGATTTTCTTCTGTAGATTTCATCAGCTCACCCATTCATCAGCTCCCAGGTTTACCAGATGTCCCCAGTGATCAAGGCACACTCCTGAGTGCCTCTGCAAATTCTGATAACTGATAAGGCAAGTCACTTTAGTTTTACATGGAGATAGTAAGAATTTTAATTCCAGGTACAGGTGGGCCCTGCTAATAGAAACTCACTAGACTGTGAGGCCAATCCTTATTTGTCTGAAATGGGGAAGCTCCACATTAATATCAACAACAAGGGTCAAGGCTCATCAAGTCCCTTCCTTGCCCTTCCCCCATCTGGGCCCTTCTGTCTCCCACTGCTCAGAACCCACTTTGGTTGGTTCTGCTTACACCTGCCTTCAGCCCTGTGGGGTGTGATTACAGAGGCTGCATTTGGGAACCCCACCTGCACGCTCCATAGGGGAAGATCATTTTGCTGGTACTCGGGGAATACTCAGAATACAATTTCCAGGGCACCTTGCACTCAAATAAGCAATTCAGGAAACAGTTCCTTGAAAAGTGATGGCGTGGCATTATAGTTTTAAAAGCGTGGAGAAGGTTTGGAGACCATGAGAGGGGAAGCGGGGACTCTGGCCATCCACGCCAAGGAGCGGCGTTGCTGGCTCCGTTCCAGATGTTAGGCATTTCTGGATCAGGCACACAAAAAGCTGTAAACCCGAAGGATGAGATGAGGCGGAGGTAATGTGAGCTGGCAGTGTTTTCCTGTTTCTGTGAAGTGGCCCTTTATTTTCTTGTCCTAGGCAGGAATCACTGATGCAAACAGAAAGCTAAGTGGCTCAGAGGCTTGGGAGATGAGAGGTGCTTTCTTCCAAACTGAGATAGGACCGGGGAAATCTTCCCCCTGTGTGCTGATGGATGCTTTTCAGGAAGGAAATCCCACTACTATGTAAATAAAACAGAGTGGATCAAGCAGATTCCTCGTGCCTGGCTTCCCCACTTTCCAAGTTCCAAAGCTCGATGCCAAAAGGACTGGCTTCTGTCCTGCACCCCAGTATGACAAGACAACCTGACTGTCAGATCCCAACAGTTGGCCCTCTGTAAAATATGTCTGCACTTGATCTTAGGCAAAATGCAAAAAGTGACTGCATGAAGTCCGTTCTCCTCTTCCATTTTACAGTTCAGATCAGCTTCCATCTTTACATTGACTTACTATTATTATTGTTGTTGTTGTTGTTTGCGACAGAATTCTCACTATGCAGTCCTGGCTGACCTGGAACTCACTCTGTAGACCTGGCTGTTCTCGAATTCACAGAGATCCGCCTGGTTCTGCCTCCCAAGTGTTGGTATCAAAGGCGTTCGCTGCCTAGCTATGCTGGCTTATGTTTTTTTTAGTCACTTATGCATACTCACGCCTCCATGCATCCCAGTCAATCAAACATGCTCTGTGTCAAAGGAGGACCAGAGAATGGAAGTACTCAGGAACTTCAACATTTAAGAAGGAGGACTGAGATGTAACGGTATTAAAATCATTCAGTTAGCCACAGTCACCACCAACCCTCTGACCCTCATCACTGCCCAACGTGCCTGCTATGCTTGGTCCTTCTGTTCACCTAATATGCTATGTCGTGTTTGGGGTTTCTATATTCATTCATTCACCGGCTCTTGTCCAGTTAGGACATCAGCTCTGAGGGGGATTCGTTTATTTTATTCACTGATGAGTCTCAAGCACCTGGGACGCTCCTTCATTCACTGGAGACATCTGGTAAATCTTGGAGCAGATGAATGAATGAGCTGATCAAACCTACAGAAAGAGAAAGTTGGAGAAGAAAAGGTACAGACTCTAATCTTCAGGCGGAAGGAGCTGGAGAGACTCAGCGGAAGTCACACGGGAACCCAGAGGGTGAGTGGGAAGTGCTCAGGTCAGTGGGCCACCAGGACCGGGGAGGAAGGGTGAACTCCACAGTTGTCTGAAGGATGGTGTGGTGAGGTTGCGGGTCAACAGAGGATCCAGGGGAGGAGAAGCCTGAAGCACCCAAGTCTGCCGAGGCTCTGAAGACTTAGGTGCTGAGCCTGGCTTCTATGTCTGAGCTACGGGAAGCCACTAACGGTTGTAGCACACGAGTAATGAAATCTGGTGTGCATCTTTCAAAGACCATTCTGGCTACAGAAAGGAAGCTGGAGAGGATGATTTCTGGAGGGGATGGAGAGAGCAGCACATTGCATTTTATTTATTTGTTTGTTTGTTTGTTTTTACAGCCTGACTGCTGTTTCCCGTCCTTCCTCTCCTCCTAGCCCCTCCCCCATATCTCTCCTCTGACCCCCCCATCCACTCCTCCTCCATTTCTATCCAGGGGAGGGCAGGTCTCCCATGGATATCAAGGCAACCCAATATGAGGAATGTGATCCCAGAAGCCTGCAAAAGAGTCAAAGACAGACCCTGCTCCCACTTTTAGAAGTCTCACAGGAAGATCAAGCTACACAGCTGTAACATATGTGCAGAGGACCTGGGCAGGCCCATGCAGGCTCCCTGGTTGTTGGTTCAGTCTCGGTGAGCCCCTGTGAGCCCTGGTTAGTTGATTCTGCGGTTTTTCTTGTGGTGTCCGTGACCCCTCTGGCTACTGCAGTCCTTCCTCCCCCTCTTCCGCAGGACTCCATAGCTCTGCCTAAAGTCTGGCGGAGGGACTCTGGAGAAGCACATTTTAGCAGTGGTTCCAGTGGGAGCTGAAGCCATAGCAATGGGGATGGACTGGGGACAGATTCAGGACAAAATCAGTGCAAACTGGTGACAGATCCTGAGTTGTGGCATCAGAGGTTTGTGTGACAGCCACCAGGTCTTTTGTCTTGTTTGTTTGTTTTGTTTTTATCTCAAACAACTGGAAACTGCCACTGAGAATGTCCTTGAACAAAGCCAGGTGACAATGAATGAGGCCAGACCATGAGCTCACACTGAGTTTGATGGGGCCTGGTGTCACCCAGCAGCACAAAGGGACGCACTGAACATCCTCTTGAATGCTTCTCCTATAGAGAATAATTCTCCTGGACAAGTCCCAACAGTGTGGCCAACCAAGCTACGAAGGGATAAAGAAGAAAGTTCAGGAGAGAAACTGGGTTGGAGGTGGAGACATGGGAGTGGCCGGTAAACAGACAAAGAATAGAAAGGCCAGGTGAAAAGGATCCTAGATGAAGCCCTCAGAAGAACACACACACACACACACACACACACACACACACACACACACACACACACCTAACAGTCACTGTGATTTCCACCTTCTGCGTCTCAACTTCAAATGACAAGTCTCCATGAGTCTCTTCTGTCTCCACACTTAGAACAGCCAGGGATGGCCGGAGGGCACCCCATGTCATCCCCAAGGGCACCTGAGGACCATTAAACCCCAGGTGACACCACTTCTTGCCAAATTAGACAGCTCTGGTGAGCACTGTGGGTATTAGATGGAAAATTTAGGGCAATAAAGTAAAGGAAAACTTCTCACCCAATTAAGAAATTTTCCAACATTCTTTAAAATTGTGCAGCAGATTGTTTTAAGATAGGAGAGATGGGTATACTCGATATTTACCACACTGAAAAGACATGTTTAGACAAGGATGTCTGAAAGATGAAAATCAAAATTACTGATTCAGTAAAAGCCATGGGGGAGGAAAGAGAGGGAGACGGAGAAGGGGAGAGAAGAGGAGAGGAAAGAGAGGGAGAAGATGAGGACAGAGAGGCTTTCGCCTCCACTGTGATTTTTAGTAGCTTGCAGGGAGAGGAGTTCGCAGAAGTGCTCTGAGACCATCTAGAAAAGAAATTCAGCTCTGGAAAGGGGAACAGAATTTTCAAAGACAGATAAAAACAATAAGGAGTGGGCTGGAGAGGTGGTTTAGTAGTTAACAGCGCTGGCTGCTCCTTCAGAGGACCAGGGTTCAGTTCCCAGCACCCACATGGTGGCTCACAACCATCTCTGTCTCCAGTTCCAGGGGATCCAGTGCCCTCTTCTGGCCTCCACAGGAACCGCACACACATGGCACACACAGAGGAAGGCAAACATGCATATACATAAAATAAAATAAACATTTTTTCAAAAAGCAGGTCTTCACCTTTCCAACAACTATATTCACTTCCAGGCTGCAAATAGTACATTCAACCACTCTCCTTGAGAATGTGACAGTCAGTGAAATGTTCCGTGGATACAGGCAGTCTGGCAGGGTCAGTACCAGCACCATGGAGCTGTAACACGTGGCCCTGACACTGTCATCTCCTTGGTCATTGCTTAGGAGACATGGCCCATCTATTTTTCTCAAGCCACTTCTACCAAGGCCCCTTGCATTAGCTCTGATTGATTTTGCTGCTTAAACTCCAAACACCCTCAGCCGCGGTCACATGGAAGCTTGTTCCTACCAAAGCGAGAGCTGGAAGGAACAGAGCCGCAGTGAGCTGATGCTCGCACTTAGCTTGGGATGTCCGTGTCTCTCGTCATCATTTGAGAAAACAACGGATAAGCGGCTTATTCAAGGTCACACATAAAGTGATCAGGCCAGAGCTGGGAACAACCTTGAGATGTGGGTTTCTAGGACCGGCACTCTTTCTGCTCTGTTGGAGGATCTTTCCATTTTCATAATTTTGTATTTCAGGTAAGCTGTGTCTGATTCACATTAGCTGAAAGACATAGTTCAGCTCTTTCTTCTCTCCTATGCCAATAATAATGAAAAACCAAGGAGTGAGAACATGGAGACGGAGGTGGAGCGATGCCCGAGCAGGATCTTTGCTGTGCAAGTGTGAGGACCTGAGTTCGGATCCCAGAGCTCAGGCAGGAGGTCAGGAGAGGCTCTGCTGACTTCTAACGGTGCTGTGGGAGGCAGCTATGATGTGAGGATGGTTGGGGTTTGCTGGCTCCAGCCCTCACTCTAGGTTCAGAGAGACACCTTGTCCAAGGGGTTCTTCATTTACACACGAGGGCACGGGTACCACATAGACATGTGTACACAGTATCTCTCTATCTATATACCTAATATCTGTATCTATCTATTATATATACACACGATATATAACATACATGAAGTGAAAAGTGACTGAGGAGGGAAGGATGAACATTTTTGTTATTTGTATCAATTCTTGGGGCCAGACAGATGCCTCTGCACATAAGAGCCCTTACACCAGAGGTCAGGTGACTCACAACCACCGGTAACTCCAGTTTCAGGGGATCTGCTGCCCTCTTCTGGTCTCTGAAGGCATAGCACAAATCCACACACACACACACACACACACACACACACAACACATAATTTTGTTTGTTTTTCAAGACAGGGTTTCTCTGTCTGGCTGTCCTGGAACTTGCTCTGTAGACCAGGCTGGCCTCGGATTCACAGACATCTGCCTGCCTCTGCCTCCTGAGTGCTGGGATTAAAGGCGTGCGCCACCAACGCCAGTGTAATGTTAAAACACATAATTTTTTAAAAGTTATATTCTAGTTTATAAGGCTGCATTTTATGTATCATGTTTTCCTAACACTATCCAAGCAAATCAGAAGTAAACAGATCGATATGAGATAAAATCAAGAATTCTCTTCATAAATAAAATTCCAAGAAAGATTAAAATTGCTATGGCTTGGTTGGAGTGTTGGCTCAGTGGTTAAGGGCACTTGGCTGCTCTTGCAGAGGACCCAGGTTCAGTTCCCAGAACCCACATAGCTCACATCCGTCTATAACTCTAGTTCCAGGAGATCCAATGCCCTCTTCTGGCCTCTGTGGGTACTGCATACATGTGGTTCGATGTCGCTCAGGAAACCACTCATACACACAACATTTTTAAAAAAATCTTTAAGGATTTCTTAAATTGCTATTGTTTGTTGAGAATGTTCATCCTGCCACTTGAAGATTTTTAATTAAAAAATTATTTTATGTGAATATGTGTTTTGCCTGCATATATGTACATGTACCACATGCATACCTGGTATCCATGGAAGCCGGAAGAGGGCATTAGATACCCTGGGAGTGGAGTTACAGATGATTGTGAGCTGCTGTCTGAGTCCTGGGAACCCAACTTGGGTCCTCTGGAAGAGCAGCCAGTGCTCGTAACCATGAAGCATTCCATCTCTCCAGCACCTGACGCGCGGATTTTAATCAGACCAGATTACCCAGAACTAAATCATCTACAGATGATAATGTACTGAAATTTTGATGGTCTTCAGAGACTCCAGTTAAAGAAGAAATAATAGGTTTTTACTTTATAGCATCAAAAACTTGTTTTTCAGGTTCCCATAGTGAGAGAGCAACTGAGAAACAGCAGCAGCAGCAGCAGCAGCAGCAGAGGGTGGTGAGCACGCTTGACTTTGTAAGCGACGAGCAGAGCTGGATTCTTCCCTTTGCTGTCACAACATCATTAAACTTGCAGAAGGTTCCCACAGCATCACATCTGGTACCCAGAGACTGGATTTATACGTTTGTATGTTCTAGATGTGCTGGGATGTAATTGACAAGGTATGTATGTATGTATTAAGGCAGGGGTCTTGGTGTTTTGATACCATAGTATTGTAGTAAACTACTACAATTGTCTATCCATTACCTCACTGTGTGTGTGTGTGTGTGTGTGTGTACTGAGAGCACTTAAAAATCATCTATCTTAGGGGGCTAGAGAGCTGGCTCAGTGGTTAAGAATATGTATTGCTCTTCCAAAGGACCTGAGTTCAATTCTTAGTACCCATGTTGGGTAGCTTACAACCCTCTGTAACTCCAGGTCTAGAGAGCCAACACCCTCTTCTGGCATCTGCTCACAATGCTGTACTCATGTGCTGTACTCATGTGTGCACTTGTACACACACACACACACACACTTAAAAATTATAAAGTAAGTCCTTTAAAAACCCATTGTCTTAGTAAATTTTCAATACACAGCATGGCCACATTGCACACGGGATCTCCAGAACTTTCTTCATTCTGCTAGCTGGATCCTTGGATCTGTTGACTGATGCCTCCCTATTCCCCTTCCCCCATTCCCAAGCAGCCACCTTGTTACTGCCTGATTCTTCAGGTTCAACACTGAGATGGTTTCCATGTAAGTGGGAGCCACACTATTTTCTCTGTGTGCCTGGCTTACTTCATTTAGCATAATGTCTCCTAGGTCTGTGTGTACTGTTGAAAATATCAGGATTTCCTTCAAGGCTACATAATATTTCATGCTGTGTACGATATTTCCTTTACCTATATACCTGACGCTGGACAGTTGTCTTCATATCTCTTCTGTTGTGAACAAGGCTGTGAACACTGCAGAGATCTCTCTCACAGGGTGATTATTTCCTTCAGCCCTGTACCCAGTACTGGGATTGCTGGGTTGTAGTCGGGGCTCTCTATAGGAATGGAACCGACAGATTGAATGTATTTGTAAATAACGTGGCACTTATTAGATTGGCTCACAGGTTGTGTTCTGAGTGGTCCAGTCACAGCTGTCTCACTCTTGAGAGTCCAAGCATCCAGTAGTTTCCCAGCCCACAAGGCTGGAGGTCTCAGCAGCCTCAGTCTGGGGCTTTAGCCCAAGAAGCTGGTTCCAATATCAGCGAAGGAACCCCTCAGCCAAGGCAAGCATGAACTTGCCGGGAAGAGCGAGGGCAGCAGGCAGAAGGCACAAGGTCTCTCTCCCAAGTCCTTCTGTGTGGGCCGACACCGGCTGGTGCTGTCTGCACCAGGGGGGAATCTTCCAGATTCAAATACTCTGATCCAGAGACCGCCCCCCCCCCACAGGAGTGCCCTGTGGTGTTTTAGTTGATTCCAGATGCAATGGAGCTGACAACCAAAATTAGCCATCCCAATAGGGTCCTATTTCTAACTATTGATATATTTACACGCTATTTTATATAATAAACCAGCTAATTTACATGATCACAAACACTGCACTGATGTTTCTCTCTCCACATTCTGGCCAGCTTACTTTTGTGGTGTGTGTGTGTGTGTGTGTGTGTGTGTGTGTGTGTGTGTGTGTGTGCCCTAAATAAGTTAAAAGTATTCACAAATGCTATTACTTCAGATCTTAAGTAAAATATGAAAATAAGTGGACATTTTTAGTGTTAGAAATGATAGAAAATGATTCCTTGTAAACAATATACCCTAAAAATCCAAAAGCCATCCCATGAATACATTGTGGACAACAATCATTCAATTAAATACCTGCTAAGATATAAGTAACAATCAAAGGGCTTGACTAACTTATAAATCACCTCTTTATGCTGAAAAACTAAATATTTAACTGAAAATGTATGAGACCCATTTTTAGAAGTACTAGCTCCTATTTCGTGGGGAAATGACCCTGAAAAACTTCCTTTCAAAGACTGTCTTAGAGAATAAATCCTGGGATAGTAGGGGGTCTGAGGAATAGAAGGGGAGGCACTGAGAGGTCAGAGCACCCGAGAGCAGATGCCATGATATTACAGAGCGAGCCGCAGACAGATCCACCGAGTGCAGAGGTCAGAGGAGGTCCCAGCAGGCGGCGGAGGTGGCGGGGGAAGAAGCTGAAGAAAGAAACTATTTCCTCGGAGCCTATATGATTGGCTACCCATGTGACTACCAATCAAGTCTGACCCCATTGTGCAGCTTTCCACCCGAATCAATTCCAGGGAGACCAAATATCCATCTTTTAAAGGCTAGAGGAAAACACGGGAATACAAAAGCCAAGTCCAGAATAAAAGCAAACAACTATCACAAGAATGAAGAAAATAATTATCAGCAATATTTAAGTCACCAGACAGGAGGCTGGAGAGACGGCTCAGCAGTGAAGAGAACTTGCTGCTCTTGCAAAGGATCTGGGCTTGGTTCCCAGCACCCACATGGCCCTGTACGACCATCTGTAACTCCAGTGTAGGGGATCTGGTGCCCCCTTCTGACCTCGGTAGGCATGCACACACAGGCAAGACACATTCATACATGAAATAAAAATAAACCAACCTTTAAGAACCAAATAGATAAAAGGAGATACAACTTGCATGCTAAGAAACATACTAAGAAAACACAATCTACACCAAGACTTACTAACTCTAAACAAACTTTCTTGTAAATGAATAAGAGAAAGATGACCACTTCAACACAGCAATAGGTGAAATACATAAGCAATGAATACGAGCAATACAAAGGGACAATAAAAGTAGGCTCTCGAAGACAGCCGGACCATGGTTCATCTGAAAACACAGCCTATAGAACAGGAGAAATCTGCAGAGTACTCAAGCAAGGGGACTAATACACAGAATATATAAAGAGCGCCAAAAATCAAATAAAAGAATCAAATAATACCATCAACACACGGACCATTGAAACAAAGTTTTCAAATGAAAAAGAATAAATAGATCAATAAGTATGTGAAAAAGTGCTCAATATCCTAAACCACTAGAGAAACAAATAAGCCAAAATTACATATTACCTTACACTAGTCAGAATGAGTTCATCAAGAAAACGAGTAACATGGGATGTGAGTAGGAAGGGACCTTTACTTGTTGCTATTGGGGATGCCAATCAATCTAGTCACTATGAAAATCCACACAGGGGTTCCTCACAAAGTTAGATCCACAATACCACTTTCAAGTATACAGTCAAAAAAGTCAAAATCAACTTACTACAGAGATATGTGTACACTCATGTTCATGACAGCATTATTCACAATGGCCAAGATATGGAACCAGTCTCCATCCCCATCAATAGAGGACTGGACAAAGGCAATCCTGTACATATACACAGGCAGAATCACTTAGCCACGAAGAAGAAAGACATTATGCATTTGCAGGAAGTGGATCTTGCTAAGCAAAATAGTATCTAGAGAGAAAAGTGTAGTGTGGTTTCTCTTGTACCTAGAGCTAGGACAAAGAATGAAAAAGTAAAATGTAGATGTGAAACTCAACGCGAACGCTGTGGGCACGGAAGGGACCGGGAGAGGGAGGAGTCGGGCTGATGGAGTGTGACAGAGGGTGAGCAAGATCAAGGTGCATCATGTACACACATGGGAATGCCATTCCGAAGCCTGGACGTGGTACAATTCCCACTTCAAATCCACAGGAGGCGATGGCTCAGAGATACCACCTCACCGTACTGGTGAGGTCAGCACACACAACCAGCCTTCAACAGAAACTCCTTCCAGACCAGCTTCGAGGGACTCGGAAGCTGTCCGTCCATCTGCACAGCAAGAGGACACCAGGACCAGCTTCAAGCTGCCAACCCTGCCTGCACAGCGTGACTCCACGAACTGAAGAGAAAGACAGGAGGCCTTGGGGAACTGCAGTTTACGGAGCGGAAACCTTCCACAGAAACCAGCTCTGAGTAACAAAATCCTGGGGGTATAGGAGGGATGCACTTACACTAACTTCAGAAGGACTCAGCTTGGGGACCCCTTGTGGTTTGGGACTCCACCTCTAGAGTGCCACTAGGGATTCGCCCACACTGAAAGTCACACAAGAGTGCCAACCTGCTTCTAGGCACTACTTCGGGAAGAGGTACCCCACCATGGACTGCTCAGCTGCTGAAATATGAACATTGAAAGTGCACTAGTGATTTGTGTCACTGTGTTAATCAACATATCCGACAGAAACACCGTCAGGGAGGAAGGATTTACTTTGCTTGTGACTTTAGAAGGTTTGGTCCCTGGCTGCCAGGCCCCATGGTAAAGCAGGGCCTTTTCTTCTTGGGAGGCAGGAAGCAGAGGATGAAAGAGAGATACAGGAAGGAGTCAGGACAACATAGACCCTCTACACACACACACACACACACACACACACACACACACACACACACACACACAGCCTACCTCTCAGCAGGCCAGACGTGCGCTGTGCTAACTCCCAGTCATTTCCTAATCCAGGCAAGTTTAGAAGCAAGATCGGCCATCACAGAAGGTGTTTCTATCCAGTGTCCTACAGGAAGATGGGAAGACAGGCGGAATCCTGGAAGTTCAGGGGTCAGCAAGCCTGGTGTGGATAAAAACACCAGAGACTCTGCCTCACACAAGATGCGAGGTGATGATTGACACCTGACATGACCTCTTATCCCACACCTGTGCTCTGGCAAACACATACATAGACACACACATCATAAATACCATAAAGCAAAAGAGGCGACCCATTTTTTTTTAAAAGCTTTAAAACAATCCCTAAAACATTAAATAACTGCAAAAACTAATTCAAATGTCTTCCACAAGGAAGGTGCTTTGCTTAAATGATGGCGGGGTCACACAAGTGAGTATGTGTCGTCACTGAAGACTAGCGGGAGTGCCTCTATTCACCAGGCAAGGGCCACCTACTGGACAGGCCATACACACGGTAGATCGGCTTCAGTATCCTGAGGCAGTGTAGACGCACATATCAATTCGAATAATTCCTCAAAAAAATTTCCAGGGAGTGAGAGATCAAGGGTTATGAGGGGGGGCTCAGGGTCATGACTATCTGGATACTGATGAATCCCACCACACAGTAGGTGTTTAATAACCGTTGAAGGAAAGAATTGAAAATGATTCTTCTGTTTCTATATTGTTTGACTTAAAAAACAAAACAAAACAAAACATGAAACTCTATTATCATTCCAAGCAGAAAAGTCAATCTACATACATCATGGCAAATATCACGATCGGCCTTTACACTGTTTGAGATTCATTGAACAACTGGTCAGCTCTCTATTTCCCATCAGGAAGGGTCGCTCAGTCCCACATGGGTTTCCTTTTAGAGAGACACCTACAAAAATAATTGCCTATTACTTCCGTTCGCCATGTGAGGTGCAGGGTGGCAATATCCCATTTCAACCCTTCAAATGTCTATCTCAGATGACAATAACCTTCTGAAATGGGGGGGTGACTAAAATGGCTTTATTTTCCCTTTCAGAAAGGACTTGAAAGGCTTTTTCTTCCTCTTTTCCAGTCGCCCTCCAGGCGTAGGGTAGATTTACCTCCCTGTGTACCGGTGACAGCAGACAGGCTTCCCTGGAAAGCACAGCTTTTGAGACAGAATTAAAACCCCGAGAAGGATCACAGGAAGCTCAGAATGTCTGTGGGCGAGTGCCAGGACGAAGCCGTGACTCTCCCTGTCGCCAGCTTTCCCAGCAGCAGGGACACAATGACAGAGCTCTGGGTGTCACATGATCAAACTTGCAGGAAAAGAAATCCAAAACGCCATCCTTCTGGACTACCATTCTACCAGTTGTACTTCGGGGTGGGTTTTGCCCTGGGTACATTCGACAACTCAGTCCTAAGAAGTCTGGAGGTGCGGCTGGGGGTCACCTAACGGGGCCGGTAGTCAGTCGCACGCATGCCTGTCAATCTCAAGGCTGCCTGAACAGCAGCCCGTTTTCAGTCACGTGTCCCCACCATGCCAGATGCAGCAAATACATTTCAAAACAGCACAGGAAACCAAGATGGCACCAGGCAATAACTGAATTCTGTTACCACTGAAAGAGCAAGTTAGAAAGAAATATGAAATCTTGTTAACCTTACTCTGAAAAAGACAGCACAATGCTCAAACGACCAAGCACTCAGATCACGTGGTGTCTACTGGCTCTGCTCTGAAAAGCTTCCAGATAATCTTAGCATCTTTATCTTAACATGCCAGCCCAGGGCCTTTTTGCCCAGTCTGGATGGGGGGATGAGCTCCAAGAAATGCTCTGTCAACCCCCCCCCCAATTCAGCTACAGAAAAAAAAAATCAATTTTAAGTTCAAACACTGTAACTCTTATAAGCAACACTTTCATCACACACATAGATCTAAATAATTTATCGCATGGTTGGTTCTTAGGCTTTTTATTAAATTTCTTCTCTGACAATTTAGAACGTGTGTATAATGTCATCTGAGCAGTTGTATGTACCCCACAACATCTCTTCCAACGCCCACAACATCTCTGCCCTGTCAACCACCCCCTTCCTCGTGGACTCAAATCTTTTTGTTTTGTTTTGTGACCCACTGAGTTTAACCAAGAACGTCAGCGTGACAGGCTTCACACTGTCCACCGGAGCCTGCTGGGCTCACTGTTATCTCCTCACAATATTTCAGACATTTCTCCAAGGAGGGTGAGCAGCTGACACTGTGGAAACAAAATGACCGACCTGCCTGAAAAGAGCAGAGAGCGTTCAGCGGTGAATTCTGCAACAGGCAATGGGAGGAAAGCTGCGTGGTAGCAGTGCTTCCTCCCCACGTGGAGTCAGACCCACTGTGTGCAGTAGACCCACTGTGCGATCAGACCCACTGTGTGCGGTCAGACCCACTGTGCGGTCAGACCCACTGTGTGCAGTGAGACCCACTGTGTGCTGTCAGACCCACTGTGTGCTGTCAGACCCGCTGTGTGGTCAGACCCACTGTGCGGTCAGACCCAATGTGTGGTCAGACCCACTGTGCGGTCAGACCCACTGTGTGCGATCAGACCCACTGTGCGGTCAGACCCACTGTGTGCAGTCAGACCCACTGTGCGGTCAGACCCACTGTGCGGTCAGACCCACTGTGCGGTCAGATCCACTGTGCAGTCAGACCCACTGTGTGGTCAGATCCACCGTGTGCAGTCAGACCCACTGTGTGCAGTCAGACCTACTGTGCGGTCAGACCCACTGTGTGGTCAGATCCACTGTGCGGTCAGACCCACTGTGCGGTCAGACCCACTGTGCAGTCAGAGCTACTGAGAGTGAACAGATGGCTCCGTTACTTCAAGTGAAAACACGTTACTATCCTTGCTTAGACTCCTTCTGCTCTGATGCCAGCCTACAGCAGAGCTTGGTGCCGACTGCACAGAACTTTCTCCCAAGCAAGGTAAACACGTCATGTCCCGACCTGGGATCAGGAGTCTGGAGCTGGTCTCGGACCTGCTTCTCAGTATCTACTTTTTAACAAACCCTGAAGTTCCTTCCCGCTCTACATGCTCAGAAATTGTGATCATAAACCCCGTCTAACCAGGGTTCTAAGAGGAGACCTGCAGGCCCTAGTCCAACATTCTCCTTAGTCACACGCTCTCTGGAAACTAGCCAATAAAAGGGTGAGTGCCCTGAACAGGTAGGTTTTCAAAAGCACAAATACAAACAGCCAATTTTAAATATTGAAGACTATCTAGCATCCTTAGCACCTGAGACAGACAAACTAAAGTTATTTTCACCTCCCCACAGTCAGAATGCCACCACCACCACAACAACAAAACCTAACAAAACAAAAATGGGGGCTGGCAAGGTGGCTCAGCAGGTCAAGGCGCTTGCTGTCCAGTCTGATGACCCGAGTTTGATCCCCAGACCCCAGGGTGGAAGGAGAGAACCGACTCCCACATGCTGCTTCTGACCTCCACACCCATGCCATGGCATGCACATGCCCCCACACAATAAATGAATACATGTATTATTTTTTTAATGACATCTAATGCTTGTGGGGATCTGTGAGAAAGAGACCTTCATACACTGCTAGAAATAATGAAACTTTGTGTCCCCACTATGGGAGCAAGTACGGAGATCCTTGCCATGTCTCCATTCTACCACTCCTAGGAACACACCCTGTGGATTTTAAGTCAACACACCACAGGGATTCCTGCTTATCTAGGGTTATTGCAGCACTATTCACAAGAGCCAAGATAAGGAAAAGTCTAGGTGTCCATCGATGGAAGAACAAATGAGAAAGGATGGTACACGTGCACAATGCACTTTTATTCAGTTTAGGAACTATGTCATTTATGGGGAAACATATGGAAGTGGAGATTGTGTTAAGAAACACAAACCGGACAAATACACACATTTTTCTCTTATTTGAAGAATACGGCTTAAAGTTATAATATTATTTGAAAGTGGAGGGCTATGTGAGAGGGAGAAGAGTTCTGAAGGGAGGCAGGGAACGAGAGGAGCGGGGAGATGCCAGACAAATGTCACAGATGGGAACGATGGAGCGATGCATAGATGACGTGTACACAGAAGGTCGATTACTGAAGACCAAGAAAGGGCAATGGGGCACGAGCGGGAACATGACTGGCCCTAAGACAGCGAAGGATGCATGTACAGAAACATCATAGCCAAACCAAACTGTCTTCTATGCTAAATGAAATAGGAATAAAAATGAATTTAAAGTTAGGGATTTCATATGAATAGCCAAATTTTGAGCTTTTATTGAAAAAAAAAAAAAAAAACCACCAGAGGACTCAGAACTACTGTGCGAGTCAGCCCTGGCTGGGGTGGGGAGGGCAGCTGGACAGTCATTGTCTCCGCTCTGTCTACACAGCACAGGGCTCCAATCAGCGGTCATCGCTCTCCTTCGTCTAACATTGAAGGAGAAGAGAGTGGAAATGTCTTATGTCCACCTTGTACGCAGGAATACAGGGCTATGAAAGGCAGATCGGATGCAAACTGCTGAATGTGCCATAAAACATGGGAGACCATGATATTCTTCACGTCCATATAAAATGATTAATATGTGAAGAAGCATGTCGGCAACAAGAGTGTATGACACAAGAGGCCGGTTAAAACCAACCACAGTCAATACTAGTGTAAGGGAAGCCTGGTGACGTAAACTTCACAACCCAAGAATGACGTGGTCAGTGGGATTTATTTCTGAGAGTGAATGGAACAGAGGCTGCAGGCCTGACCTGATGAGGCAGGTAAAACATCTTCCAAGCAGCCCGTCTTTGGAGGGTGGCGACTTTGTAAAGCATTTATCTGGATGTGGCTGGGATCATGCATCCCACAACACAGAAATAACTTTTGTAAGTAGACAGGTACCACCTGAAACACTTGCTCAGCATTGAAACGTTAGTGGAAAACTGCCGAGGACAAGTCCCATGAAAGGATGAATCCCGAGTGACGTTCTCCACTGTGGCTCCTAAGAATGCTGTTTGCCGGGTTTACCTGTAGCGTGAAAGCACTTTGACAGGACCAGAAGAGAGCATTGGACATGGTGCCTGTGAAATAGACAGCAGCGTGAAGCCATCTCTGTGTTAAGTCTCTCCAAGTTTTTTTTTTTTTTTTTAAGAAGGTTAAAACTGTCACTCACTGGATAGAAATTTCATGTTATAAAATAGAGTCGGGGCTGGAGAGGTGGCTCAGTGGTTAGGAGAGCTTGCTGTTTTCCAGAGGTTCTGAGTTCTGCTTCCAGCACCCACTTCCAATGACTCAAAACCACTGGTCACGTCAGCGCCAGGGGATCTGACACCCTCTGCTGTCCTCTGCTCACCCCTGCACACACGGCATACATCCCATAGACAGGTGCATGCATACACACAAATAAAAACAGATCGTAAAAAAAGAGCGTGTTCATATTATACAACATTCAACAACATTTTAGGGAGGTCAGTTAAGCCTATGCATTGAATCATTTGCCAAGAAAGGCTTTGTACTAAGATGTTAAGTCAAACCTAGTAAAATGATGAATTAAATAGATTCCACAGCCATGATGGTTCAAGTCACATGTATAACATGCATCTAGTTACATTATGCAAAACCATTATGCTGCCTTACTAGGCTATTTTTGGAAATCATTAAAAAGAATGTTTGTTTTCAGCACGGAGGGGCATTCTGGTGGTTATTAACTGGACCAAGGGCTTGGGGTCTTGACTGCTGCACTCTATCTACGTACTACAGCTAATCTTTTGCTGGATGCCCAGGTAGTCCCCATTGTAGGAAACCATCGGTGAGGTTGTCAGCAAAATCCATTCTGCGAGCCTTCCTATCCTGACATCATCCCTGCTGGCTAGTTTTCATAGTATTGGAAGGTGCTATGCATGCTACTGGAGAAAATATTGATTTTTATTTTATGTGCATACATGGTTTTGTTTTGTTTGTTTGTTTTATGTTTTTGCCTGCCTGCATGGTATGCATGCAGAACTCACAGAGGTAAGAAGACAGCATGAGATCCTTCGAAGTTACAGGCGGTTGTGAACCACTATGTGGGTGATGGGAGCTGAGTCTGGGTCCTCTACAAGAGCAGCCAGTGCTCTTGACTGCTGAGCCATCTCTCCTGCCCCAAGAAGAATCAATCTCCACTGCCATGGTACCAAAGTCGAGGAAGCCTTACTTCTTTTTAATTTTGGGTTGCCTCACTCAGAAGTCCCTCAATGTTCCTGTCATGCAGACCTATGGGACTTCCCTGAGTACAGATGCTCCAACAGATGGAGGCAGGTGGCGGCGTGCCCTGGCAGATCGTGGTATTATGGGTATCTTCTTCGTGTTTCTCAGGCCAAAGTGCTGTTGCTCCAGGCTGTGTTGTTGTGGGCCAGGGAGAAGACAAGCCACAGAGCAAGAGCCTATGCATTTTTGAAACTGAGGATGGGAGGCCATTTGTTTGTTCATTTAAAAATATGTCTTATCTTGCGGGCCGCAGAAATATATCATAAGAACTCAGCTGGTTATGGCAAAGTCACTACCTGGAGGGATCATGGAATTCCTCCAGAGGAAGCCAAATCCCAAGGAGTTTTTGGTGTTACTTGGCTTGTTATATATCAGCTGTATTCTGTTATGAAAATCATGTGTGCCTTCGTAGCTTTCCCAATTGACTTTTCCCTAAGAAGGACTAACAGTGTAGACTGAGCACTCTCTGGACATACACATTCCAGGTAATTTGGAGAACAGCCTCAGGGAAAGGCTTTCTCTGGAATCAGATATCTCCCTTGGCCACTTTCAAGGACTACAGGAAACACCACCCAGGTGGGCGCCCATTGTTAGTCTCAGGTGGACTAACAATGATAACAACCCACAGGCGAGTCTCCTGACTTAAGGTAAATTCCACAAGGGGACACCGCCTAGGTCAGGTAGACATTAAGTAATAGCTTTACACAATTTAGCTCAGACCCCTCCTTTCTTACAGCCTTACTAACTTTATAGACTTCTAACTACTTACCTAACCACTTCTAGGAATTTTTAGATAACCTTCTGTGCTAACAGCTATGCTCAGCCAGAACTCCCAGTTCAAGTCTCCCTGTAATTATTCTTATCACCCCTCCATTTGACCCTGGAAGCCTGGCTTTGCACTGCTAAGGAAATACTGCTTGTAAGTGTATATATATCAGAACTCCCAGGGCAAGAGGGGAAGAGAAGAGAGAAGAGAATGGAAGAACGAGATGGGTAAGAACTTGAGAGGAACAAGCTGAGATGGGGAAGAACTAGATTGAAGAGCTAAAAGAGAGGACTAGAGGAACGAGATGGAAGATGAGGAAGAGCCAGATGGGGAAGAACAAGATGAGGAAGAGCCAGATGAGAGAGAAGGAGACGGGAGAGGAGATGATATGGGAAGGAACAAGATGGATGAGAACCTAGAAGGGGCAGAACTATATGAAGGAATTAAGATAGAACATAGAGGGGACAGTAGATAAATATAGAGAAATCAGGCAAGAAAGGAGCTAGACATGAGAACAGAACTGAAGCTGTGTATAAAGGATGTTATGCCAGAGGAATTAAAGCAAGTGGACTATAGAACTCGGTGTGCTGAGATTATATTTCCTGACAATAGTCCTCGCCGTTAGTAGTTCTCTCTCCTGAGCCCCTGGGATGTATAATATTGAGGCTGGTCCCTCTAATATTATACAAGAGTCTTACAGCAGCTGGAGAGGTGACTCAGTGGTTAAGAACACCTATTGTTCTGACAGAAGACACGTTTGGGTCCCATCACTGACAGCAGCTACAGCCATTTGTAATTCCAGCTCCCACAGATCTGATGTTCTGTTCTCACTTCTACAGGCACACAAATGCATATATACGTGTGTGTACAACATATATGCATATATATCTTATATACACACATCTCTTTTAAATTTTGTCCTGCATATATCACACATACATGACCAATCCCACACAATTATTTGAATGATGCATTTTCTTTCTTCCTCTCTCCCCTTCACACTTCCATCACCATCTCCCTTCTTCTCCTCCCTTTTCTCGTCCTCTCTCCCATCACCTCAGGTTATCCGGTGAATCACTTTCCCTGGGTTCAGATCCCTAGCACCCTTGTAAGAGCTGACATGGTGGCCCCGGAGAGGCAGAGCCAGGGGCTGCCTACAGTTTCCTGGTCAGCCAGCCTGGCCAAATTCATGAGTTCCAGATTCTAGGAGAAACCCTGTCTCAAAAAATAAGGTGGAGAGCAATTGAGGGAGAAGGCTAACATCAACCTCTGGGTTCCACGTGCATCTAACACACACGTGTACACAGCACACAAGCACACGAGCGCAAGCGCGCGCACACGCACACACACACACACACACACACACACACACACACACACACACACACACACAAATGGGCTTTTATATATGTTTTCTTACATTTTTTAATCACAGAAATCCCTTCAAGTCCCTGGCTCCAACTCATTCTCTATAATGGCTGAACAATGTTGCATGATGACATCCTGTGGCTGGATACCCACACTGACAGTCCCTTCAGACTCTCTGCTGTTGAATGCCATTCACGCTGTCACAAAGCCACCATGGCATGAGGTCCCAGACGTTACGATGTATATATCTGCACACACTAATGTTTTTATTTCTGAGAGATTCCCCAGTAGAAGATTCTAGACAAAAAAGTGGGTGTAAAGTCAATAAGGACACGTGGTTTTTCTGTATGATTACTTGGAAAACATGTATTTTTTTTTTTTAAAGATAGGGGCTTCTCCTCTCTGTCAAGTCTGGGAAACCCTAGACTGAACCAGTTCATAGTCTGTCAGAATATCATGTAGATTTTGTTTTGTCCAGTGTACAATAGCAAATGGTGAGTCTCATTCCAGAGATAAAGCTACTTCCCTCCCACACTGGGAGAGATCCCACCTGCAATTTATTCTCTTGTTTTTCACAGAAGGAAAAATACCAACTTAGACCTTACAGGGGAGCCCTCCGGAAACTGTCTTAGAGGAAATTTCAACAGCCAGGATCAAATTCTTGTCTCAGTCCCTGGAAGGCTGGAAGAGAAACCAAGCCTTTGCAGTTCCACACAGTGGGGACCTCAGGGGACCTGCCCTGGACCCTGGGTGCGTCCATCCCAGGGGTGGGGTTGGGGGCGGGGTTGGGGTGGATCCCTTTCAAGGTGCAGTGGTACAGAGAGCTTTCAAGTTTGGATGGAGCCCTCTCTCTGCCCAAGATTTGTCAGATGAGTCTAGAAGGGCCAGTGTCGTCCATAAGATGAATCGTTCTTCTACAGACTCCAGCATCAAACATCATCTTCACAGTTATCTCTGAGCCCTTAAAAAAAGTTTTAACAAAGCTTATCTGTGCGGTTATTCTAATTTATTCAAATTTCTCTACTGGCTACTGAAAGGCACATCTCTTATTCCCCAAGCAAAGATTTTAATAGTTAAGAGGCTTCACATATAAATAAAAGTAATTCAAGTTTTGAAGAACTGATTTCAGCCTTCTGAGAACTCTGATAAAGCCTTCTACAGTCTTCAAAGCTTTTGAAGAAAAATTTAATGTTTATCTCATGTTTGAAATTTAAAGACATCAAAGAAAAGGATCTAGATTCTGCTTTGGGAATTCGAATGGATTTCCTTGAAGTGTCAAGTGATGGGGGCCCCTGTCAGAGCGACAGCTTGGCCCTCCCCTTCCTTCCTCTGGGGAGCTTTGATATTTTCATATTGCAATAAAATGCTGCCGCTTCTTTTGTCAATTTCAAATCTTAAAAATGAAAATCCACTTCTAAGTTTGGCACCTGAGATCCACCACACTTTTTGGTGACAGCCCAGGGACTATGTCCAGAGAATATGAGCTCACTGTTTTGTATCTTTAAACAGTTTTTTTTTTTCCACGTGGGAAAATCAAACATCGAGCCTTGCAGATGCTGGGCAAGGACCCCGCCCACCTTGCTCCACTCCCGGGCGTAAGCGCTTCTGTTTGAATTTCAGCTAAAAGTGACTACGCACGTGGAAGACACGGCTCCCGAGCACACTGTGAGGACAGATGACATCATGACAATGAGGCACAGGCTAACCCTGCCTCAGCAGAGCATAGTGCAGCCAACATGAGCGGAAGTTTAACGTGGCGTGTTTGCAGACCCATGGCTGGCTCTCAAGGATGTACCAAGTCCAGGTGGATTGGCATTGCTACGCCCTGTCCAAAGCTCCAAACAGTGACACACAGCATCACCAAAGGGAGGCTGGGGCTTCTTGCTCGAACTGTTCCATGAGCAGGGAACATCTCCAGGCACGTTAACCCCATGATATCACCCCTGTTCCTAGCAAAAGGGTTTCTTTCAGCTGGCACAGGAACCCAGCAGTCATTCACGAGTGGCACGCAGTCAAACTTCCTCACATCCTACCTGGGCCGGCGAAAACATGCCGATGTTGATTTTGTGAGACGAGGAAACCACAGAGAGTTCATTTCAGCTGCTTAAATGCCGTCACTGCTGTTCATGCCTTATGGCTCCTATAATCTGTTCAGATTTCTCTTTCTACTCATCCTTTCTGAATGAATCTTTTAGAGGGTAGACTGTGACACTGTTCACCTAAAGAATCTCACCCCCTATTCTGTTGTGGTAAAGGCAGATGGGGACAGAGGTGAAAGGTCACAGAATGGCACTATGGGATAAGGCCAACATTAGGCTAACCTGGAAAACTACTGTTTTCAATCACATCTGGGAATTAGCCTGGCAAAATAGGATTCTGCTTGGTGGACAGCCTTGGCTCTGAACATGTGTCAATGATGGATTAAAAATATAAACACATGTCACAAGAGCCATCTTCCAAGTGAAGACAGAATTGAGAACCAGAATTGGGACATGTAGCAGTTCTTTGCATTGGGATACTGGCTCCCTAGTAATGACATGGAGACTTGTTATTAATTATAAAAGCTCAGCCACAGCTTAGGTTTGTTACTAACTAGCTCTAACAACTTAAATTAACCCACTTCTATTAATGTACGTATTTCCTGACTCATGGCTCTACGTGTCTGCCGCATATCTTGCTCCCTCTGTGTCTCCTGGTGACCCTGACTTTCTTCTTCCCCATGTCCTCGTGTCTGGCTGTCCCACCTATCCCCCACCGCCGCCTCGCTCATGATCGTTTAGTTTTTTATTAAACCGATCTGAGTGACAATATTCACAGTGTACACAGAGATTATTCCACAGCAGGGACAGAACATACAGGTGAAGCAGGACTTGAGTTCAAAACCCTCTAGGCTCTTAGTGTGTGCGGGGGGTGAGGGGGGTGGGGGGGTGGGGGGGCACGTGGAATAAAGACACAGAGATTCTCTGCGCTCTGTTGTCCAAGGCAGGCAGTGAGACCCAAGAAGCTCTTCTTTCCTACCTGGACTCTGACCTCCTGAATGCTGTAGACTCAGGTGACCAGGGGCACAGCTTCTCTCTCCCTCTCTATGACGAGGCTCCAGCTCTACATGGAAGGGGCTGGGAAAGAGCCAGGCAGTCATGACATCAGCCATTGTCTTAAGCTTGCCAAAAAAGGAACAAATAACTTCCGGTTCAAATTGGTTTTAAGAGGAATGGGTGAGTGGAGGGGAGAACACATATTTTAAGCACATCATTGGGGGGGTGGAGAACGCCACACACAAGAGCTGGAGGAGGAGATACAAAGACGGTGGGTCCCAGACCCTGGGGGCCAATCTTGCCTTGGGTGATGGCTCCTGTCCACAGGAGCATAAGTACTTTTACTTCAATATCATGTTCTTTCTTTGTGGCTTGTTGAGTTCTTTTGACAGTGGTGTTAGGACTGAGAGACCCTGTAACAGGACCAAGAGACCCCAAAACATCTTGGTGCTCTGATCTGGATTCTTTAAAGGTAATAGTGTCACTTGTGTTCTCGCGCGGAGTCCATCTGAAAACCTCTGTGAACTGAATTTCTTTTCTGCTTTTTCTTTCTCTCTAGCCCATTCTCTTCTCATATTCCTCGCCTCTCCCAGAATTCCCTTGGCCTCAGGTGGTGCAGCAGGTACTCACGTGGGTTAACAACACAATACAAGCCGTGGTGGCGCACGCCTTAATCCCAGCACTCAGGAGGCAGAGGCAGGTGGATCTCTGAGAGTTCAGGGCCAGCCTGGTCTACAGAGCGAGTTCCAGGTCAGTCAGGGTTACACAGAGAGACCCTGTCTCAAAACCATCCCCCAAATAAAACAAAACCCGAGAATACAAACAGGCATTGCTCTGGCATCTGCTCGTCTCTCCATCTTCTGTGGAACTTCTGTTTTCTGGTGTTTTTCCTGCAGCTGCCCTAGGGTGACAGCCCGCATGACCGCCTCTCCAGCTGCCTTCCCTCTTACATCCCCCATCTTCCTACAGTAGCCCTCCACACACAGGCCACCGGCCTCTGCCTTCCCAGCCACTCGGTCTCTGAGACTGGTTGATTGTGGCTGAAATTTGACCTCTTCTCGATGCTGCTTCTGCAATGAGTATGTGAGACAAAAATTTAGAATATTCCCCCTTCAGAATTTTAAGGTTGGGGTGTGTCATCGGTCTGAGGGACAGAGGTGGGGGACTTAGCTCTACTCTGTCCCAGCAACAGCCTGAGGAGTTAAAAGATGAGAAGCCTTCATCTTTTAGAGGTCTCAACTCAGGCCAAACTGTGGTGGATCTGTGGCTTCAAAGCAGGGAAGAATGCCAGCATTGGCCAGTGTGAAGGGTTTAACAGAGCTCTTCTAATACAGACTTAAGAGCTAAGTCTAAGAGAGAGAGAAGTACCCAGAAAGACACACCCCAGAGCACGGCTTCTCAGAGGGTCACTCTGCGAGCCAGGACATGAGTGAAGGTTACGTTAAGCAAAATAAGCCAGTCAGAGAGATAAATACCATGCAATTCCATTTTAATGGAATTTCAAAAGTATTCAAAATTGCAAAGACTGACTAGAAGTCACTAGGGACTGTGAGAGGGGGCAGTTATGAATATACAGCTTCATTTTTGCCGACTGAAATAGTTCTGGAGGTGGACAGTGGTGGCACACACATGTATTTGGGTGTGGGCACATGTATCGTGGTACCCGTATGGAGACCGGAGGACAACCTTGCCTTCAGTCCCGCCTTCCTCCTTGTTTGAGACAAAGTCTCTTTGTTGCTGCACACACTGAGTGAACTGATCCCTGAGCTTCCCAGGATTCTCCCGTCTTCACCTCCCATCTCGTCACAGGAGCACTAGAATTACAGGTGAGTATTACTGTGCCCAGCAAGCATTTGCCCGCTGGGTCATCTCCCCAGCTCTGGTTTATATATATGAATATATATATATATATATAATAATAAAAATTGAAAAATAACTGCCTTCGGTGGTGGCGCACGCCTTTAATCCCAGCACTCGGGAGGCAGAGCCAGGCGGATCTCTGTGAGTTCGAGGCCAGCCTGGGCTACCAAGTGAGTTCCAGGAAAGGCGCAAAGCTACACAGAGAAACCCTGTCTCGAAAAACAAAACAAAAAAAAAAAAAAAAAAAAAAAAAAAAAAAAAATTGAAAAATAAACCCACACACACTTACAAATAAAAACCAGAGAATCCAATAAAGGGTGGCTCTTCAGATTTTTCCTGGATCTATTACATCTGCAGCAGGTTAACCTATACATCTTTGATTTTTCTGACGGTGTCTGATATTCTGAGCTTGTACCCCGACAGTCCTTCCTCCCCCACTGGCAGGGTGATCTGGACACAAGCCTGATGCAGCTGCCATCTTTTGAAGGTCCTGGCTTCAGGCCCCACAGCAGACCCTCAACACCACCTTTCTACAGGCTGTCTCCAGACCGATTCCCAGCCTCGCTTTGCAGTTCCCCCGGCATCTGATGCTCTTAAAACACCAGCTCCTTTCAGTCCCTTCAACACACGGGGGTGTCTTTGCACTTGGGGTTTTTTTCTCTCTGAAGATGCTGTCTTCTGACGGCGACCCTGGCCTCCCTGGGGTTCGATTCTGAAGGGGATAAAAACAGTCACTGAAGGCTTCATTGGATCTGACTGGGAAGTCTGCCTCAACCTCAAAACACCCCTCCACTCCAGATCTGCCACTGTAGTCATGGCCCACAAGGCTCCGAGAAGTCGCGGGAACGTGCAGGCGCAGACGTGAAGCCCAGCTTCATCTCCAACATGGTGGAAAGGGCCGTACAACATGGGTCAGAGCCCAGCCCGGGAGAGTGACAGCCCGGGGTAGTCGCCTTAGAAGTGTTTGGTATTTTTACTACACTTCAGAGAATGGGCCCTGGCTGAGCTGGAAGCCTCTACAGAACTGTCCCCAACTCTTCCTCTGTGGCGCCTGATACAAAGGACTTAATATGACGACCTCTGATGCCACAGCTGCGCTAAGGGGAAGACCAGCCCAGAATCGTGCACTGGACCAAACAGTGTGCTGGATGTTCATCACGGCTCCCGCTGCCTCTCAGGTCCCTTGATTCAGACTGCTACCACCCAACTTCCGCTCTTAGAGGCTGACGGGACGCTTTCTGTCTTCGCTCTTTGGCCCATGATGTAAAGTTATGTCACTGGTTTGGCCTTCACCAAGTGTCAATCCTTGATGAAAAAAAAAGAAATAAAGGAAGGAAGGAAGGAAGGAAGGAAGGAAGGAAGGAAGGAAGGAAGGAAGGAAGGAAGGAAGGAAGGACTGATGGACAGAAAGACTGATGGACAGAAGGGAGGGAGGGAGGGAAGGAGGGAAGAAGGAAGGACTGGAGAGAAGGCTCAGTGGTTAAGAGCACCTGCAGCTCTCACGAGGACCAGGGTTCAGTTCCCAGCATCTACTTGGAGGCTCACAACTGTCTGACTCCAGATCCAGAGGCTACAACACCCTCCCCTGGCCTCTACAGGCACTAGGCACACACATGGCCCACATATATACATGCAAACAGAACACTCATACACATAAAAAAAATACCTATTTTTTTCTTTAAATAAAACGTATTGTTTAGAATCCTTTTCCCACCCATGGAAACCAACCATCTTCACTCAAACTGCAACTTCTCCACCCTGTCCCTCATCCATGCTGGGCCTAAACACACGTACATCGTGAATGCTGTTTACAGGTGTCCTAGATATACCCTGGCCATGGCCTCAGATATAATGTAACTACTGGGCTTAAAAAAAAAAAATAACTGGAATTTCCAGGAGCATACTGGAATGCCACAGGGCTAGCATTTTAACAAAGATGTTTCGGGCCCCCGAAAAGAACGGCGGTTCTATTGTTTTGTATCTTTAACTAACACAGACCCTCTATCAAATCATGTCCTCATTAAATTCCAGGCACAAAAGTCTCATAAAGCTTGATCAAAACAGTTAAGAGCTAGATGAACTTTATGAGCACACACACACACTCGCTGAAATTACTTAATTTGAGTGATTTACTGCCCAATGAATTTTCCCCGAGTGCCATCAAGGCTGCAATAAAATATTTCGGCACAAAGCATATTTCGAGATTTATGGCATCCTCACGGACCTCCAGGTTGTTAATGTCTCTCCTGCGCTTTATTTACCACTTGGGAAATATGGGCTGCATTATACTCACCACATCAAAATCCCAACATGCACACTACCGGAATCCTCACTAGAGAGTATAGAAATTAGTGATTATAAAACTCTATAGTCATTCCCAGCTACTGTGCAGCCGTACCCACCCCAACCCGAGACCCCCAAAGGAACTTGCTTTTCTCCCTGAGCCTCCTATGAAGCCTGTTGTGAGCCAGGGAATAGAGAAACTTCTAGATTCCCCAGAATAGCCCGTGGCTAGAATTCGGTGAGAGGACCAGGGAATCAGGTCTAGCTCCAACCTGACTCCAGAGAGTCTCTTGGACCCAGGAGCTCATCAGCCCGTTTTTCCAGCTTGCCATTGTTACTATAGCTACCTTCCTTCCCAAACCCTGCAGAAGAGCTTCCTGGGTAAAGGGGACCATGGGTGCTCGCTGTAGCTGCCACAACGGGAGCATCTCTGTCACCTGGAGCTCAAGGAGACGGGCTTCAGATTCCGCTTTAATGATCAGGTCTGTCTAAACTGCTTCTCAACACTGCATTTTCTATCATCCTCCTGAGTCAGGGTGCCGGTGAGCCCCTGGTTTAAAAAATTCTATTGCCAGTGATGGGATACTGAAGCCACCAAGAACTGACATTCTTTCAGACATTTTTCTGTCACTTTGTACTGCTTGCTGTCATCCAAAGAGACACCCTCAAACTCAACCTGGGTATCCTGAGATAACCACGGTGGTTAAAGATGGAGACACCAGACAAACAGTAATACGAGATTCTGAGCTGAGACCTGGACAGTCTAGATGAGAAAGCTATGTCCCAAACTCCTGGCTGTTACCGTACACAGCCATGGGACAGCCATCAGGTGACAGGCCTCCTGAATGGCTCCCCACACAGCCACGGGACAGCCATCAGGTGACAGGCCTCCTGAATGGCTCCATACAGAGCCACGTGGCAGGTGGCTGGTGACGTGGCAGCCTGTCTGAACAGAATTTCTGGTGCCTCTCCTGGAGTGAGAACCTACACCAGAAAGCCAACCGTTGGTATCATCTGAGTGGGATTGCTCCGGGTTACAATGGATGCACACGTTATTGCCAGAATCTACTGCAGTGACATCACACGTCACAGCAGCGGCGGGTCTGGCCCTATCTGAATGACCAGAAACAACTACAAAGCAGTCCTTTGCTGACAGAGTGCTGACATGCTGACACGGGACAACCCCCAGGGAAGGGGAAAGCCACCACACTGCGGCACACTCAGGAAGAAGCCAGGCTTGAGATTCACAGCACTGGGGCACACTGCCAAGGACATCTGCCACTCCGTCCAGTTCAGCCAACACACCACTGCAAGCTAGCACGCTGTTGCTCAGACCTGTGCCCGCCAGCGTGGCCTCCTGAATTTGGTGGCGGTCACTGCCAAGGCCATAGTCAGACCACATGACTTCTGAGATGGTCTTCCAAGCCAGTTTCCCAGCACAGGCCTCAGCAGAACCAACAGGGTGTGTGGTCCTCAGATTCTGAACAGTATGGGTTTGAATCCAGCTCTCCCAAGTGCTAGTTTAGAAATGTAAGGAGTATGATTAATACCTTTCTGTTTCAGTTTTCCTGTCTGAGTAGCAGGCTGAAATGGGGATCACAGGTGAGGGTTGAGCTAATATGCTACATGCCCTTAGTATTAAAAATCCATCAAAGTATTCGTTAGCTATGTGAGGCTTGCTGTTAACATCTGTGAGCGCCTTTGACAGCCCCGGCTGCTACATACTCATTTCTCAGGGTCTCAGAGGCTGAAAGCCCAAGACTGAGGCGCTGGCAGAGTCAGGTCCTAGAGACACCAGCCTTGCTGGCTTGCAGATGACCCAGACATCTCGCCGTACCCCCAACAAGGCTCCGTGGAGCCAGAGCTCTGGCATCTTTTCTTCCTCTAAGGATTCCATCACAGGGATACCCCTCTTGGTATCACGGAACACAATAACGTCCCAAAGGCTTCACCTCCAAACACTATCACACTATGAGGCAGGACCTCAGTGCACACATTTGGGGGCACTGTACCCACTCAGTCTGTCATAACCGAAGAAAACAAAAACATTTTCTGACGGTTTAGCACCGAAGAAACTTTTCAGCCTAGAGCAGTGGTTCTCAACCTGTGGGTCAGGACCCCTTTAGGGGTTGTCTATTAGATATTTATATTATGATTCATAGCAGTAGCAAAAGTATAGTTATGAAGTAGCAACAAAATGATTTTATGGTTGGTGTCACCACAACATGAGGAACAATATTAAAAAATCGCAATGTTAGGAAGGCTGAGAACCACTGGCCTAAAGGAAGGATTATACTTAAGGGCCACCTCCACTGGGAGACAAACTACATACATATGCATAAATAAATTATATATGTACATCTATACACATGTATATAGACACACAAACCAAGTATATATATGCACATGTATTAAACATACACATAAATTACGAATGCACATATATGTATATACACAAACTACATGTACACATGTATGAAAACATGCACACACATCTTGTTACTCTTTTTTTTTTTCTAGTTTGGAGAGTAAGCCTAGGTCCTGTGGCATGTAGAGTAAATATCAGGGAGTCACATATCCCCAACACAATACATTTCACTACAACTGAGATCCAGTAAAGCAAAGGAGGTGTGTGCTGGAACCGCATACAAGACTCAGACAAGACAGTCTCCAGAGAGGACTGTGCCAGCAGGTCTGTCTTTGGGGTTCCCAGCCTCTGAGAACAACCCTAAAGAGGTTCCCAAGTATGGATCCCTGCCTTTAATGTTGGCAAGTCCTGAGTGGGAAAGCCAATCACCTGCAGTGTTTATTCCACCCACCTCCGAGGCCTCCGCTAAGTGTGGTGTAACGGGCTAATGGTCACCCACTATGGCGGCGTTCAGCTGTGCCTCTCTCCTCTGCTTTCTCCCCCGACTTCAAGGCTCGTCCTCTCTCTTTGCATTTGGAAGTCTAATTGATAGTTGCAATCTAACAGACTGAGACCCCTTGTCCCCAGACGCAGCCCTCAATCTGCTCACTTCTTACTGAGTACCTTGGTCCAGTTCATCATTACATCTTGCCTGTGTTGCCACAACAGCCCTACTGAGTGTCTACACTCAACCCCACAGCCAGAGGCCTCTACCAACACGCTAATTAACGCGTAATTTCCTTTCGCACGGTCTCTGCTCAAAACTTTCTTACTGGCTTCCGGCTCACTCAGAGCCACGGCTCCCAAGTCCTTGGCGGTATTCCCTGCAGCTCATCTCTGGCCACTCACCAGCCTTCACTCCCATAGCCACACTGGCCTGAGGGATAATCCCACAATGCATTAAGCTTTCTTAGTGTACCTTAACATCTCCCCCATGTTGGCTCTCCAGAAATAAGCTCTGTCAATTCCGTTATCATTTCCAGATTTTTGCTAAACCTAACCTTCCATCCGGTTTTAATTCCCAACTTATTCTGGTGATTCTGCCTTCTTACCTTTCTTTCTTCATATTTATCACCCACGCACATGCATTTTCTTGTATTTGCTTCTTTCTTCTTCTAGAATTACGCTCTGGAAAGGCAGAACATTTCTCTCCCTGCTTTGTATCTCAAGTCTAAACAAGAACCTTTCAGGGTATGAGCCCACGAAACATTCACCAGACTTCAGTGTGCCGTGTGCCGACTCTAAATTGATCCAGATGAGGAAGTGACCGGTGCCTTCCAGGGATGGCTGGGAGGACCGAGTGTGAATATAACACACTTTAACTGGTGAAACTGCACACCGGTTGTGCCAGCATCCAGTAGACCTTCCAGAAAGAGTACATACATTCTACACAAAACTGTCGGCAGCAATTCCCACCCGTGGTCTTGCAGGATCAGAGGCCAGCATCGGGAGAGACGAGGCAGAGTTCATGCCCCACAGCCAAGTGTGGGCTGGGCTGAAATTGAGTGCCAAGATGTCTTTAGGGAAGAAGGAATGGGGGTGGGGGAGGGGAGGAGAAAAGGGAAGGGAGGGAGGGAGGTGATCTGCAGTCTGGGTCTTAGCAGGATTTCACCTCAGGTTAAGTCCACTGCAAGCCACGGGCATCTGAACCTTTCGTGGAGATACTAAAACTAGAAAAAAAATGTCCCCACCACAGCCCCCAGGGAGGGGAGCCCCAGGGAAAAAGAGGCAGACACCAGAGCTAAGCAGGGACAAAGGTGGGCTGGGGGACACGAAGCCAATCTTGTCATTGCTCTTGATTTAATAACGGTGCTGGAAATACAGAGGGTGGGTCTCAGGAGCATCGAAACAGATGCCAGACAGTTCTCGCTATTTCCTATCACGAGCAAAAATTATTCCAAGGAGGGTTCTCTGGTTAAAAACACGTGGCACACGTTTTTGAAAAAGTTCCATACATACTAGAAATTTCGAAATATCTTTGAAAGCAATTTCATTTTACTGGGAAGCATTAAAATCATTCATATGGATTTTATTATGATAGCGGCATCCCTGCCAACCGGGTAACACTCTGTTTTGATCCATTAATCGCGCACACAAACCTCAAAACCACTAAACTCTGCCACACGCCAGCAGGAGGGCTCCTTCTCCAAAGCCAGGCCTCTGGGACTGAGACCGACTAGACACTTCAACAGCCTCAGTGAACCGGCATTAAGCAGCCAGCTTCTGGGGCCAGCAAGCTGGCTCAGCAGGTAAAGGCGCTTGCTGCCAAGCCCGACGACGATGACGTGAGTTCGATCCCCGGGACCCATATGATGGAAGGAGAGAAGTGACTCTTGTAGTTGTCCCCTGACCTTCACGCTCACGCCCTCCACCTGATAATAAACAAACAAGACGGCTTTCTCAGGTCCGCGCTAAACGGACTCATATTGATGTCCCTCCAGGAAGGGATAGCGGGATTCGGGGGTCTCAGCCGCACAGGTACTCAGTAACTAGCCTCCCTGACACTCACTGTGCTGCTGGCTCCTGAGACAATTATTTGCTTCTGTCACTTGAATAAATGTGGTCACATGACTAGGCACCTGCCACCACTTGGGCCAGAGAGGGACCCTCAGTGCTAAGAACCAGAGTTCAAGCATGGCTCTGGTGGTCCGTGCATGTTGCTGTGGCTTCCTGGGACCACTTGTTCCCAGTTTATCCGGCCCCTCCCCCCAAAAGAGGGACACTTAAATTGGTCTAGATTTTTGAAATGGTGAAGAACAAAATCGTCCCATTAATCAAAGGGAAGGTTAGGGGTTTTGCAAAGAGGTACTAAGCCGTATACACATAAGTAAGTGGGTGTGAATAGAGTAGTTTTCAACTAGATTCTGAAGTTCTAGGGTGGATGTTCACACATTAAAGAGAACAGAAGGTCTAGACAGATGTTAATAGATGCCTATTAAAACTGGGAAAACGGCATGTACTATTTCCCAAGCTGAATGACATGAACATCTTAGGATCGGCTGGCCCGGGACCCCAGCTTACTTCCTTCGACTGAAACGCAACTTCTCTCTATGCCCTTTGACCCTCTGTTAGGGACATTTGTTCTGTTTTGCTCCTACAATACTTGTGTTGAGAATAAAAACCCATATTACACACACACACACACACACACACACACACACACACACACACCCTGGTGCACAGAGGTACTGAAGTTAAGTGGATCGCTGGGCTGCAGGCTGCGGGAGGCTTCCGAACTGTACAGGCCGAGATCAGCCACCCATGTGAAACAGCTGTGGAGAGCTGGCCTTCCAGGGATCCCTCCCCTCTCCCACGCCAAAGACAGCCCAGTCATCCACCCCTCAGAGAGGGTTTACAGAGAGGGAATTTTAAAAACAAAACAAACAAACAACAAAACAAATCCCAGCCACCTTCCTCCTCCTCCTCCTTCTTCTTCTTTTTTTTTTTTTAAATTTTTTTGTCTTCTCAAAGAAAATCCTTCTTTTGGAAACCAACCAAAGAGAAAATAGTTGATAAGCCAAACTCAGCACCAAACAAGATCTTTCTTCGCTGAACACATTTTATCTTATAAATTTGAGATAAATCTCATCCCCTCTAAATGCCCACACAGCATCAGTGTTAAGAGCACAGCAACTGTTACTAGCTTTTCAAGTTATTTATAACACATCCACAAAACTTCTAAGTCTCGGAAAAAGTCCTACAGTCACTTTAAAATGAAAGGCTTTCATTTTGTTGAATAGTTAGCAAGGAATAAACCTGAAAAATATGAAAATCTGCATAAGTTGGTAAAAAAAAAGTATGGAATAATGCGGCAAACTAAATATATGTTCATATTTTCCCAAATAATATAAAAATTATCAAATTTTAAAGTTTTGTGTGCATGTATGTATATATATATATGTGTGTGTGTCTTAGTGTACATGTGTATGCATGCATATCTGTGTGTGATAGTGTGTGTATGTGTACATGTATGTTCATGTATGTCTCGTGTGTGTGTGTGTGTGTGTGTGTGTGTGTGTGTGTGTGTGTGTGTATACACATGCCCATAGTGTGGGTATCAATCCCAGGGCCTCATCTGTTGAAAGTCAAGTATTATCCCACTGAGCTACATTTCCAGTCCTAAATCTCCAATGATTATACTTAATTACTTAAACTGAACACTTCTCATGCTTTTTTCTAGAAAATTCCGAGGTGTGAGGACACCCGGGGTCACTGGGTGATGTCTGGTGCGGATCTATAAGAGACACATATTTGCTCATCTATTCCTTTTTCTCCTATGAGGAGGAGCCTCTCCCAATGGTCACCACCTCTCAATGCTGTTACATTGTCCCACGCCACTGCCCCGGACATCCCTTTTAACAAAATGCAGGCCAGCAGTTAACCTGTTAAAGTCTTATCTCCTTCTATGTCTAATTTTGCTTATTTTGTATTGTTACAAATTACTATAACTATACAACTTGTGCTAAATCATCCCCTGGTTGATGTGGTTGATGGACAAACTTGGTTATTTGTTTGTTTGTTTGTTTGTTTTTTGAGACAGGGTTTCTCTGTGTAGCCCTGACTGTCCCGGAACTCACTCTGTAGTCCAGGCTGGCCTCGAACTCACAGAGATCCACCTGCCTCTGCCTCCCGAGTGCTGCGATTAAAAGCGTGCGCCATCACCACCCAGCTAGACTCCTTTTTTTTTTTTTTTGACAGTGTATTAGTCTATGTTATATCACTGCAACAAGATCTGATTCTGGGAGCTTTAGAAAGTTAGGTGGCCCGTGGTTTTGGCGGCTGGAAGCGCTGACTAGCATGGTGTGCCAGTGTCCAAGCAAGGGCTCCCCGGTGGCGTCATGCATGGTGGAACGGCATCAGTGGAACTGGCTGTGTGGAAGCACGGTGTGGCCTCACTGTGACAACCCGCTCTCCTGAGACCTGACTCTCCATGAGATTAGCGTCAGCCCTTCCTGAGAACCACCCCTCACCATCTAACTCCTGGCACAGTGCCCCAGTTCTGAGGGGTGAAGACCCCACAGTGGGCCAGCGGCCCCAGCTGCACCTGCAGGAACATGAAGCGGCTGTTCACACTGCAATCGCAGCCAGGGAGAAGAAAGAAACGCTGTCATTCCACACGCTGCCGCCTTTGTGTCTTGGGATGGTACCACCCACACTCATGGCAGATTCTCCCTCCTTACGCCATTTCTCCAGAAATGCCCTCATGGATACACCCGCCCTTCTCCTGATTTAAGTCCCATTAACTTGACAAAGTTCACCACCCAACGCTCCAGTGCGTCTGTCTCTAGAGAGAACGACACAGAGTCCTAACCAGGCACCTTGATTGTAGACGTCCCTGGCTGTCCTAAGGTGCTTCTCCATTGCGGCGGTAACTCACTGACCAGAAGCAACTGGACAGGAAAGGATCTATTTGGCTTGCATGTCCCAATCGCCACCACAGTCCATCACCGCCGGATGCCGAGGCAGGATGCTGGAGGCAGGAGCTGAAGCAGAGGTCATGGAGGGGTGCTGCTCACTGGCTTGTTCCTTGTGGATTTCTCAGCCTGCTTTCTCATACAGCCCAGGACCACCAGCCTACCTGCCCAGGGGTGGCATCCTCCACAGGGGCTGGCTGGATTCTCCCACATCAATCATGAATCAAGAAATGTCCCACAGACTTGCCCCCCTGCCAATCTGCCGGAGGCAAGTCCTCAGCTGAGGTTTCTCCTTCCCAGACGATTCTACAAGAAGGAGCCAGTGCACAGCCTTTGGAGTCATGAGGAATGTGTTTCGTTTGTTTGTAAGTTAACTAGCTTCGGGTATTTTGTTACATTAGTTCCAACACACTAAAACACTGAGCCAAGCCCTGAGAGTACCCCAGCTCCCGCCACCACATCACATAAGCTTCTCTGAAGCCAAGTGCTCGAGGGGGAGGGGCCAGGCAGAAGGGGAGAGGAAAGCTTCCCCACCAGGGCTGACAGGTAAGGTCTTTGAAATCTGCTCTGAAATAACAGGAAAATTTCGAAGTCACTGAGTAATTCCACAAAGAAAATATCGTCAACTCTGCAATCACGGAGCGATCTTGAAGGCGCCCAGTGTCGCGCTCGATCATCAAAACGGTCACCGGTGACCAAGGTGAGTTCAGCTGCAGAAAACTCTGCTGCTCACTACGCTCATGCTGGGACTGTCCATTTCAAATCCACTCACTATCTAAAAAGAACATATAACTGCCTGTGGCTGCTGGTCCCACCACCGCCGCCACCACCACCGCTGCCACCACCCACCACCACCGCCACAGCCACCACCACCACCGCCAGCACCGCCACCGCCACCGCCAGCACCGCCACCACTGCCATCACCACCACCGCCACCATCATCACCACCATCATCACCACCACCGCCGCCACCACCACCACCACCACCACCACCACCACCACCACCACCACCACCACCACCCTGCTCGAGGACTGTGCGATGTTTTAATAAAGTGCAGATTTTAAGTGTGGGTGATAGTTAAACGAGGCATTGAGATGCCATAAGAAGAAACGAGCAAACCTCTTCTCTGAGTTTCAAGACCAACAGAAGAGAAATGTATCCCCGAGGCCACGGACAACTGACTGTGTTTCCAGACCGTGGGCATCTGCCGTACGCTCTCGAGGCAAAGGCACATTTCTGTCCCAGGTGCCTATTGTTTCACACACAGGCAATCACTAGTGAGCTCAGTGTAGCTAGCAACCGAACAAAGCCCCGGAAATCCTGCAGCCTTCTAATGCCACGTGCACCAGTTTGCACAGAGCGCCAGTGACCCCTTTGTCACCCTCCTAAAGCAATGCCTTCACCCCACATATCAAGTGGGGCGCACGCCTCGTCTAACGGCTGCTACAATGAAGTCAGCCCGTCTTCCTCTCTATTTGTGCTTACAACAGCTTCAAATGGAAAATGGCTGTAATTATGGGTGGAGGGACAATTCCACCTCCCCTGGGGGCAAATGAAATCAAACCCTTTTCCTTATAATCACCCATAAATATTTATGTTTCTCTGCCCATTAGTCTACACATTCCAAAAATGAGAGGCAACCCCCCACCCCCTGGCCCGGTACATCTTCATTATTTAAAGAATGCTGCAGACCCAGGGTCTTCAGCGTACAAACAATATCAACTTTAAGTTTGTGATATATAGATAATGTTGGATTTGGGTTTTAAGTTGTTTTCAGATTGTAATTTTCTAAAACAGAATGAAACAGTGACATATTGAGAGCCTCAAAAATATAATTTTCAGACCTGTTTTTTAGATGTAAGGCTAAAATATTTACATTCAAGCTATCTATTTGATTAATGAGTGTGTTACCGGCCCAATATTGTAACTGAGGCGTGAAGAGTCTGAATGGCTGTCAGCAAGGAACAGGGGGGTGGGAGGGGATCAGGTGGGGGGATGGGGGGTGGGGTGGGGAGGTGGGAAGGGATTAGGTGGGGGTTGGAGGGGGAGCTTCAACTCAGGGGCCGGAGAACTGCTCAAAAGACAATGGTATATTATACTGAACTGCAAAGAGTTAATTCTTCCAGAACATAAATCTCTGGGAATTTAATTTTCACGAAATCCTGGCCATAAATAATTACCATTTGCCTCGCTGGGACAAAGGAACTAGCCATTCAATTTATACCAGTCAAGTTCTATAACGCCATGTAGGGGAAATCCTTGTCTCACGTCAGATTATGTGGGTGCTGGGTGAAAAGTCTAAGCCATGCTGAAAGGCAAATTAAAGGCTCTAATCAATAGAGAGCAACGAATTCATTACACAAATTGAGGGCAATTCTGGAATGCAAATCGGAATGCAGTTTGGCTCATCTTTTATGGGTTTATCACTGGTTTTTGCAGTGCACGCTCAGCCACGTTCGTTCGCATGCCATAAAATCCTTTCGCATTGTATAATTTAGTGTGAGCAGCTGTGACAAACACACCAGAAAGAGCATGCGAGCTGCTTCTGGCTCTGGGGACTCACTGGATTCTCTTTTTCTTCTTTTCATGTCGGGGTTTAAACAGTGTGAAGAATTTCTCAAGGGTAAAATAGTAAACCGGAGCGTGCAAGCTGCCACGGGACCTCCTCCCTGTGTTTTCGGGAAATTGGTTTCTCGATCATCTTGGAGGTAAAGAGAATACATTAAGAGTGCACCCCAATATCCAACACACCATATAATGTCGAACAAATGCTGGGGCATATTGTCCTATTTCTGGGTGGCACAAAAATACAGCCCAGACAAGTGAACCTCTAAAGCCAAGAAGCGCTAATGGGGTGGGGTGGGGTGGGGGGAACAACTGTCACCTTATAGGCATGTCGTTTTCCTAACTGATGTGAAATCAGATTGCTTTCTGCAAGCGCAGCCTACAGCACGCCTTCTAAGGCATGTGTTATGTCTACACTTCCTGCATACGAGAGCCAAACTCATCTAGATAGCAAAATATGCACGTGAAAGAGAAAAGAGAAAAGCATGTCAATTAAAGCCTGGATCTGGGTCTGGGGTTTATCAGAAGTTGGGTGTGTTCAAACGTTTGTGTTTGTGATTTTAATCTCAGGAAATGGGGGAAGGGTCGTTTGCTTCTTAACTGTCCAGAGACACCATTGAGGTGCAAATATAATTTCTCGGGGTGCAGGAGTGGCCCCACTGCTCATCTTCTCATGGTTCACCATCCCAACCTTTGGGAAAGAGTCAATATGCTGCTTTCATCCCAATCATTCAATCCTCAGCCATCTTTCCCTCTAAGGAAGTAAAAGCCATTCAACAGAGCGGCAAGGGTTCTAATCCTTCGGTTCCTAAGCCATCCCATGCACACAGGATACTACAGATGATCAGGGAACAACAGCTCAAAAACCAGAGCTTTATAAATAGTCAAACTGAAGGTGAACCAATTTTTAAACACTGAGCATCATAAAGACTTTTGAATTTCCATGAAACTGTTAATATTTAGGCCTAAGGAGAACACCAAATGACCTTCAGATTGAAGCCAGAGACTGGAGACTTGAGACTCCCAGGTATTTGGGGTTCTGTGATTTAAACATCCTAGGGTATGGATTTGTTAAACCGTGCCCTTTCCCAGTCTGTACTCACAATCATAAACAAACGCTCACAGCAGAAGGGCTGATACCAGTGAACACTGGGGATCGTGAGAGATGTTCACTTCAACACATGCAAAATGTCAAAAAAAAAAAAAAAGTCACCGAAGAAAGATTTCTATAAGGAACAAGGAAAAAGATCATCCTTCCACCAACACACGTAAGTCACAGATGTAAGAAGATGAAGTCCCTCCGAGGGTGCCTGGCACATGGAAAGCACACAGTAGTCACACACTGGAAGGAAGAATGAATTGCTCTTACACAAAACTGTTACACAGTGTTCAGGGTCAGCAGAGACTAAAACCGCAAGATGCCTTGCTCAAAATTGTTAACCATTTTTAGAGGGTGATGAGAATTGTGAGTTGAGTCCCAGGCACCGGTGAATGTGGCTGTCACCGGAGCTGCACAGGATATCCACAAGGCAGCTGGCCCTGTTCCCATGCATGTCCCTGTGAGCTGTCCAGGGGTACTCTGCACATTCTGATTTCTATTTGATGTGTGTGAGTGCTTGCACACATGTGCATCTATGCACCACATGCATACTATGCCCCTGGAAGCCAGAGAGGGCATCAGATCCCCTGGAACTGGAGTTACAGGTGGCTGTGAGCACCACGTGGGTGTGGGCACTGAACCCTGGTCCTCTGCAAGAGCAGCCGGTGCCCTTAACTGCTGTGCCATCTCTCCAGCCTTGTGCTCAGATTTTAATGGAGATAAAGAACTTGGTCTGGAGCTCTCTTTGTAATTTTCTCGTTGGTGGAGTTCAAGCATGAGCGTACATTTGCATGCTATTATAATAAATTATAATATTAATTTCATCCAGCGTCAAGGTACCTGAAGAAGACACTGGGCAGTTCCAACATTTAATTCCCCATGAACTATCAGGTCTGATGAATCTGTTAATTCATTTATTAGGTGCTTCAGTTTTTGGAGCATGCTTTCTACTCATAGGTCAAAGTGTATTCATACAGACAAAGTAAACTCTTGGTGTGCTCAGCCCCAAACAGCTAAAATTACGGATCATGTTGGCCTTGTGTTGACAGTGTCTTTCAGGACAGAAGACACAGCAGGCATCCACGCTTTAAGAGCACAGCCCTCATAAAGTGAGGCGGCCTGCCTACCATCACAAGGGAAGTCCATGAGAACCACAAAGGGATTTCTACCGATAGGTGCTGTTTCTACAAGACCACCATCCTGTCCTTGGTCTCCAGATATCAGGACAAGGACTTTGGGTTGGTTCTGTACATGCTTTCTCCCCCTCACCTTAATATCATCCCCTTTGTTTGAATGGGGGTCACGTGGCTAGGGTGTGACTCAGGAGGTGTCAGCAGAATGGGAATGGCCTCTTGAGGAAGCTCTTTTATTACATTGATTTGTTTGTGAGGGTGGCATGTGTGTGCCATGCTTGCAGAGGTCAGAGGGCTTGTGAGAGTTAATTTTCTCCTATGTGGGGCCAGGGATCACAGTTAGGTAGCCAGCCTTGGCATCAGGTGCCCTTACCCTTCACCTGCTGAGCCACCTGCCTGTCCAAGTGTGGTGGTTTGAAAGAAAGTGGCCCCCAAAGGGAGTGGCACTATTAGGAGGTGGGGCTTTGCTGGGGTGGGTGTGGCCTTGTTGGAGGAAATGTGTGTCACTGTGGAGTCGGGCTTTGAGGTCTTATATATGCTCAAGCCACACCCAGTGTCTCAGTTTTACTTCCTGCTGCCTGCAAGTCAAGATGTACGACTCTCAGCTCCTTCTCCGGCACCACGTCTGCCTGCAGACCACCATGCTGTACCATGATGATAATGGACTAACCCCCTGAAAACGGGAGCCACCCCAATTAAGTGTTTTCTTTCTAAGAGTTGCTGTGGTCGTGGTGTCTCCTCACAGCAGTAGAGACCCTGACTAAGACGCCGAGGACGCTGTTTTTAAAGGGAAGAGACCGACAAGCTGGCTCAAAGGGTGACGGCACTTGTGGAGGAGGAGGACCATTGGCCTCTGACCTCCACACACACACACATGTGGTGGGCTCTTCCACTGACACCTCCTCATACACAAATGAGAAGTGTCACTCTTTAGCTGGCTTTTCCTCTTAAGGACTGGAACGCTGACACAATGGCTTGGCTTCAAGCAGCCATTGGGGACCATGAAATTGATGAAATTTTTGTTGGCACTGAAGCATTGAAATGAAGCTGGGAGAGGAACAGCAGGAGTTTGAGTCCAGAACACTACGCCACACAGGCCCTGTGGCTTTCTGTGTCTCCAGACTTCCTCCACATAGGAGGAAAAGTCTTCCGTATTTAAGTCATAAATATCGAGGAATTTACACCATATGCAGACCACCCCCTTTCCTGAAATAACCTGCAAGCCCTGCCTTTAACGTCCTCTGTCCGTAGATCTCAAATTAACCACTTTCCTTTTGTCCACCTGTATGAGAGCACGTGTGTGCGTATGCGTGTGCATGTGCGTGCGTGTGTGTGTGTGTGTGCACGTGCATGTGCGTGTGCGTGTGTGTGCATGCGCGTGTGTGCGTGTGTGTGTGCGTGTGTGCATGTGCGTGTGTGCGTGTGTGCGTGTGTGTGCACGTGTGTGCGTGTGCGTGTGTGTGCATGTGTGTGCGTGCGTGCATGTGTGTGTGTGTGTGCATGTGCGCGTGCGCGCGCGCGCGCGTGTGTGTGTGTGTGTGTGTGTGTGTGTGTGTGTGTGCATGTGCGTGTGCATGCAGGTTGAAGCCTGAGTCTGACACAGGAATCAGCTTTTTCACCTTACTCACTGAGGTGGGGTCTCTCAAGCAAACCCAGAGCTCAGAGAACTGCCTAGTCCCACTAACAGTCCTGCTCTGGGGATCCCATTTCTGTCTTCTGGGGCGGGAACCCCAGGTGGACGGTCCCCATGCTTGCTCCCTACCCACAGCAGGAGCTTTAACCACAAAGCTGTCTCGTCAGTCCTCGGGTCTACCACTCCACTATTAGGTTTCCTGTCCCTCCCTCCTGACTGAGAACAGCTCCATGCTTTTCCTACCCCACGAGTCACAGCACAGCTCACTCAGAAGACCAACTTCAGCCCATCACCTGAGCCAGTCCACTAAGATGTAGTCTAAGTGCTCTTGCTATGTGTGGAATAATCTTTTTGTACACTGTGAAGATGTGTCTCTGCCTAAGGCACCTTCTGATTGGTCTAGTAAAGAGCTGAATGGCCAACAGTTAGGCAACAGAGAATAAGCGGGACTTCCAGGGACAGAGAGGAACTCTGGGAAGAAGAGAGGCAGTTTTAAGGGAGCAAGACTGATTTCCTGTATGGAGGAGAGGTAACGAGTTACGTGTCAGAATGCAGATTAATATAAATGGGCTAAGTTATAAGAGCTAGTCATGAACAAGCCTAAGCTAAGGTCAAGCATTCAGCATTAATAATATGTCTCCATGTCATTATTTGGGAGCTGGGAGTCCAACGAAAGACCTTAACTACATGTGGGAAAGCCAAACTGCAGGTCAGCATGCATCCTATTTCCTGACCCCTGACCACAAAAATAAACGAAACAAAACAATAACGGAAGAAAAAGAAAAAGAAGCCTTATGAAATAGTGCACTACAGTCCCTCCTGATTCAAGCCTAGGAATGCATGCCATGTCTGCGAGAGATACCTCCATCAACATTGCTCACCACAGAAAGCTGTTTTGAAGAGAATTATTTTCCTGACCAACAACAGTAAGAGGCAAACACTTGATTGGAAGGAAAATGTCCAGCACCCTCTAGGGCTGGAAGAAAATCCAGGCTCTCATGCAGTTCTTTAGCCCAGACCGAGTGTGAGCCTCCCCCAGGCTTACGGACACCCGGGAGCTCATGTCCTGTTCAGTGTGGGAGACTTTTGTTGGGGGAGATCAAGGGCACCCAGGCGGCGGGGCTGGGTGGGAAAGGAGCGCATCTGTACACGTGTGCGGTTTGCGGCGTTCTCGTCGGCTCCTCATCAGATGAGTAGCAACGTCAGCTCCAGGGCTTCCTCTGCCCCACAGGACTCTCAGAAGCAGGTCCCCAGAAGCATCACCCTGACTGACTGGGAACGCAAGGCTGCTGGAGCCCACGGTAGGAGCTAAGTTGCCGTGCATTCAGCCATGTCTCTGGTCGCCAGCCCTCGTGGAGGAAGATAACTGTCAAAGAGACCTCATCAACCAAGTTGGTAAACTGAAACCACACTCCCTTCAACACACGCCCTCCCCGAGAAAGCTCTTTGCGTTTTCCTCTGTTTTTTCCTCTCCTCCGATTCGTTCCTTGCCCTGTGCGCTTTCTTTAACCGACACCAGGCCTCCTTGCCCTCAGCACTCGGTCTTCCTTCCAGGCAACTCACACACAGCCCCCTGGTGAGCCTGTTCCAGTACCTTCCACACGCTCCTGTGGCCAACTGTCCAGGGCTCCCGTGCAGAGAAGCACTCCAAGTGGACTTGGGCCACAGGCCAGCCAACGGGGACGTCAGAGGCAGGACACGCATGCTTCACACTTCGCTCTCTCGGCGCCTCTGCAAGGTTCTCAGAACCACACTTCCTCCCTGCGGGTGTGACAGTGTGACTGTGCAGCCCCCGTGACTGAGAGAGCAATCCCCAAGTTTAACGCTGAATAACTGGCCGAAGAATGTCCTCGTCTGCCTGTCAGGCTTCAACAGCACATCAGGAATGGGAGTCCCGGGTCACAAACGGGCTGATAAGATGAGGCCTGTCTGTAAACTGAGGCGGAGAGGTGCAATTTTCGTTTATGAGTGCACGCTGTGTACAAATGTGGGCGGCGATCTTTTCGGGCAGCGGAGGCAGGCTCCTGCACGCAATGCGAGCATTCCGCTAACGAACCCCAAACATAAGCGCTCCCCTCTTACATGACGACACCAAAGAACAGACCTTACACTCACACCCTTCTGTCTTCCAAACGATGGTTGCTATTACCCTTAAAATGACGAGGCGGTGTGGCTCCTACGAAAACAAATAGGGGGCCACTTCACTAAGGACCAGGAGGGGACCCCGCCCTTGGCTATGTTCACTTGACTTTAAGTCCCACTTTGGTAAAATGTCAAGTGTAATCTTGGTCTCTTCAGCACCCGTGCAGCCTGTGAATCAGCGAGGCCTCGTTCGGGCAGCATTTAACCCAATGAGCCAGAAGCACTGGGGTTAAGGTCTGTTGTCCTGTGAAAAAGTCTCTGTGTGAGTAAGTCACACTAAAAAAACGAACTATTCATTTGTAGGCGATCAAATCACCAGTTTCCATTGATTCCGGGGGCAGGGAGGGTCCATGCTGCCCTAGGCATTCTAATAGCCTTGTACACTCACACACATACTCACACACACACACCTAGATACACACACACACTCATACCCTTAGATACACACACACATACACTCATACCCCTAGATACACACACACACACACACACACACACACACACACACACACACACACTCATACCCCTAGGTACACACACACACACACACACACACACACACACACTCTCATACCCCTAGACACACATACACACACACACTCATACCCCTAGGTACACACACACACACACACACACACATACAAACATACACTTATACCCCTAGACACATAAACACACATACATATACACACAAAATCATACCCCTAGATACACACACGCACACAAACACACACACACACACACACACACACACACGTACGCACGCACGCACGCTCATGTGTGTGCACACGACCAGTAAAGCCAACGATGCCAACACCGAGCATGCAAACACAGGCACACTATCCTGGGAGGTCACCTCTCAAGAAATCAGGATTCCCAGCTCCTGCTTTGAACTTCCACGATGTGATCCTGGCATAACGGCACTGAAGACTTGTGGACTGGAAATAATATGTTTGCTATCCCCAGCGCCATCTTGCCCCACAAGAAAGGCCTTTTTTTTTTTTTTTTTTTTTTTAGTTTTTTCGAGACAGGGTTTCTCTGTGTAGCTTTGTGCCTTTCCTGGAACTCACTTTGGAGACCAGGCTGACCTCGAACTCACAGAGATCCACCTGCCTCTGCCTCCCGAGTGCTGGGATTAAAGGCGTGCGCCACCACCGCCCGGCAAGAAAGGCCTTTTTATCTAGTCTGGAAATGACACAGATATGTGGGTGACACTAAGCCCGGAGCCTTGGGCAGATTCCTCTGGACTTTGGTCCTGCTGATTGGCTGGGAGGTTAACTAATGAGAACTTGAAACAAGCAGCCGCTGCCTCCCTGTTGTGAGTGCTGAAGGAACACACGCAGAACGCTTGCCTACGCAGGCGGAGCAGAGCTCTCTGGAGGTGCGGAGCCCACACGCACTCCTGTTCACTGAAGGGCTAGGGAGTCTGGGCTTTTCTAGGCTCAGCTGAAATGGAAACACCATCAATAATCAAAACAAGCACAGGCCAGAACCAGAAAGCCAGCACAGACGTCCAACGCGAAATTCTGGCTTAAAGGCTGAAAGCCCCATAAAAACATTCAGGAAAAATTCCCCTCTGGACTCCCCTGTAATAAATAAGCTGTTGGGCCTGTTTGCAAACTTCGCATTGACACAAACATTAAATAAACCTGTCATAACAAACAAACTCGTCATAGCAAGCACACCAGCTGTGAGCGCAATTTAAGAAGACGTTAGGTCAGGGAGGCTGGACCCATCATCCCTTACTAAGGTGGAACGAACCCGAGGCAATGACGACCTCTCTGCCTGTCTCTGTCCTCAGGCCCCCAGATGAGAGACTCCAGGGCCATATGCACATAGATTTTAGGGATCATACGTAATATTACTTTACAAGCTCATATAATAAAATTTATTCCTAAAGTATTTTCAGATTTTAACTTTCCTGGATAAATAAGATGCTACCTTTTAGAAATTTATTTTTTTTCTTAGTGGTTAGATTTAGAAGCCACGAGGATGGTGTTAGTTTTCAGTATTGGGAGAGGTTGTCTTCCAGGTCAATTTACATCAAGTACTAAGGGGGTAGAGTTTGGACATTTCTTTCTGAAAGAAAAAGGAAACAATGGTTTCACTATTAGAATTACTTCACTTTAAAAAGACTTAATCATAACTGGTTCTTCAGAATGCTTGGAAATGAAATCTTTAGAACCCCAGAAGCCATTTGTGAGCCACCGTGTGGGTGCTGGGAATTGAACTCAGGACCTCTGGAACATCAGCCAGTGCTCTTAACCTCTGCACCATCTCTCCAGCTCTGCCCTAGAGCCATTTGTGATACTACGTGTCAAAACCTTGACTGACAGATGCTTTCATTTCCATTCTTCCACGGAACCACCAATAAATACCACGAAGATAAAGACCCAAGTGACACACAGAATGAAGGAAAATAACCAATGTCCATAAATGTGTTCAAAACCAATAGCTAAGCTGGGCTTTATTCTAAAATGAAACTGAATTTTTTTCAGGTCAATACAATCTGACTTCAGGAATGCACATTTTACAGTTAATAACGGTAGGCTTCTGCCACGGTCTGGATAAGTGTGTCCCGAGGGCCCATGTGTAATGGCTTTGTCTATAGCTCGTGATGCAGCTGGGAGTTGGGAGGGCCTTTAAGAGATGTCATTTCAAAAGGGTCATATACACTGAATCATCCAGGATGTCAGCTTGGAGTTCTCCTGTCATTTTATGTGCATGGTGTTTTGCTTACAGGTATGTCTGGACACCACCTGTGTGCCTGGTGCCATTGGAGGCCAGAAGAGGGCGTCAGGTCCTGGAACTGGAGTTATCGAGGGTTAGGAGCTACCGTGTGGGTGCTGGGAATTGAAGGCAGGTCCTCTTCAAGAGCCGCAAATGCTCTGAACTGCTGAGCCATCTTTCAAGGCCCGAAGTTGGTGTTTTCAATGAGTACAATCTCTGGTGATTCATCAGGTGATTGGATGTATCAATGGTGTGCTGTTCTTTTTTATTATGGAGTAGTCGTCCATAGTACAGCTGTACCACAGATGCTAAGTAAGGCCTCCTGGACTGCTTCCAATTCTGGTCTGTTGCCAATGAATCTGCCGTGAACACACTGTATGGCTAACCACCCAGGAAGCCAACTGCTGGGTTGCGTGGTTATTAAATGCTTGAATTTATATGAAAGAGGCAAAGGTCTTTCAGAATGGTCGTACTGTTTTATATTACCCAATGTTCCCACATTATCATCTGTATTTTGGGATGCTGTTATTTTTTATTCCAGCCACTCTGATATATGTGCAAAGTGTTATCACATGGAGTTGTTTGTTTTGAGACAGGATTTCTCTGTGCAGGCCTGGCTGCCCTAAAACATGCTCTGTAGACCAGGCTGGCCTTGAACTCAGAGATTTGCCTCCATTTCCCTCCTGTCTATCCCTCTCTGTGTGTCCCTGTCTCTTCCTTCCTTCTCCCCCTCCTTCCCTCCTCACCTCCCTCCCTCCCTCCTCACTTCCCTCCCTCCTCACCTCCCTCCCTCCCTCCCTTTCTCCTCACCTCCCTCCCTCCTTCTCTCTTCTATAGCCTTCCTTTCCTGGTTCCATTCCCCCCAGCAGCTCTGTCCACCATCCTGATTTTTCTGAGGTCCAGAGAGAAGGCAACGGGCCCCAGCCTCCCAGACTGGCCTAGGAGGGTGCCCAGGGCAACCAACTCCTAATTTTGAGTCAGCAAAAATGGGGAATAGCCAATCTGGTAGAATCACTGTGAAGCAGAACTAAGAAAGGCAGGAGTCACCCCACGTTGCCACTTGATGGGTTCTTCCCAGCTGCCAATCTTTCAAAAACTTTTATGTGTATGTGTTGTTCATACGCATGTTCATGTGTGTGCAGGTGTGCAGGATGCATGAAAGGCCAGAGGACAGCCTCTACCAACATTCCCCAGGGGTCATTCATCTTGTTTTAGAAATAGGGTCTCTCATTGGCCTGGTGCTCCGAGAGCCCCAGGTACCCCCAACCCCCAGTGCTGGGATTATAAACATTTGCCAACACATGAGCTTTTGTACGTGAGTTCTGGGGCTCATATCCAGGTCCCCATGTTTTAGCTACAAGCACTCGGGGCCATCTCCCCAGCCCAGCAATTTTTGCAGCCTCTGCCTTAGTCCAAGTGCTCAACGTGCCCTTGAGGGGTCCTGTGTGTGCACTGACACCTACAGCAGGCAGCATGGCCAGCAGGGGGCGCTAAATCCACTGCGAGGGGGCACCCGCACCACCAGCCAAGGTCGAGACGCTAGGAGACACTTCATCCAGGTTTCGTCTCTTCAGGCTTTCTGTCTCTTTTTATTTTATCTCTTGAATCCCTTTGCAAGAGTTTTGAATTCTCACTGACCAATGTTATGCCCAACACGGAGCTTTTCGACTTCATTCAAAGACTGATAATGTATTAAAATGTTAATCTGTGCATGGAAACCCACCCAAGCACAAGGCAGGAAGGTGATTCTGCCTTAGTGGGGACACGGGATCACACTCGTTCCTCCAAGGGGTCTGGAGGCCACTCTCTCTGGGATAGAGGGAGGTGTCGGAAGCCTGCAGTGGCCACAGTGATGACAAGGCTCCTGAGATCCTCTGGGCAGTCCCTGTTACTTCATGGTAGACTCAGAATTTGACTGACATTAAGTAGGTCATTGTTGAAACAAAAAGCATTGCCATTTGCTAAATCAAACTGAATTCTAGTACTTATTTGTGAACCCAGTTTTTCTTTAAGCTTTGGAGGTTATTAAAATTAAAAACTACCAAGTGCCGGTCATTGTGTACAGGTGAGAACTCGCACACCCCAGAGGAGGGGGTGCTATGCACCACCCGGATTACGATGAGGGCGTTTGGGTATCTGCAGCATGTAAACTAAGTCATGATTCCTGCCATCCATCCCCAGAGAGATTTGCCTGAGGTCTCCTCACATGCGCTGTGTCTTCCCATGATCAGGGAAGCCTTGCTCTTGCCTACAGAAGAAATGCTCAGAGAGGCAGGCAACTTGCCAAGAATACACAGCCAGCAAAGCCTGGAGTCAGACCTGGGGTCCCCTTTCTTAGGCATTTTCACTTGCAAAAGACAACGCTTTTCACTGCATGACCCTGAGAATGAATGAATTCCTTCCTTCCTTCCTTCCTTCCTTCCTTCCTTCCTTCCTTCCTTCCCTCCCTCCCTCCCTCCCTCCCTCCCTCCCTTCCTTTTTGTCAAGACAGAGAGGATTTTCCCCTGGTAGATCAGAAAACGGATCCAGAGAAAGCTGTTTTGCAAGTGACATATTTAAGGCCACACAGACGAGCCTCGCGGGAACGAGACAGACACCTGAGAACTTTGGTTTCATCTGTGGTTTATTCCTTTGAACGTCTGCTCACCTTCCAGCTACCAGAACTAAATGAGGTCCATAATGATAATCCAACTGGGGCCAATGCCTTTTAACATGTGTGAGGCTTACTTACTTAAGAAGGCTCTGAGGCAATGGTGAACATTCTTAAGATCAATTTACTCAGCCAGAGTGCACGGGTCTGTGTATGTCACCCACCTTCTTGCGACAGTATCTGTGTCGTACTAGTTAAGTATTTTTAATATTCATGATGTCACATTAAATAGGAAAAAGTAGAAGGCAAAATATATTGCATTATGATTACATTCACAGGAAAGTGCTTATGTGTAGGCATGTGATTATATCTAGATATGTACATATGTAAAAATAGGCCTATGTTTATATTTGTGTACATGTAGATATATTTATATGCATCTCTGATGATAGTCATGGTTTAATATCTGACTTCTGCTTCTTAAGAACAGATTGTTTTATTTTATATCATCTGTATGAGTATTTGCCTGCATGTATGTATGTGTACCGCGTACATGCAGTACCCAAAGAGGCCATAAGAGGGCATAGGATTCCCTGAAACTGGAGTTTTAGAGAATTGATGGCACCATTGTAGGTTTTGGGAATCAAACGTGGGTTCTCTACATAAGCAACAATTGCTCTGAAACACTGAGCCATCTCTGCAGCCCCTGACTTCTGCTGTCTCACATTATAAATAAATAAATAAATAAATACATAAATAAATACATAAATAAATACATAAATAAACAAACCAGGAAAACCATACACACACGTAACTGAGTCAGAGATGGAATTCCTGGTGCTTTCTCATCTTCATTACAGTTTGGAGCCTGAATCCTGGGCATCTCATCTTAAAGTACATCCACCCTGTCTCAGCACTTCATGGTCCTATCCTAGCCTTCCATGCCCCTGCAGTGTCCCCACGAGGGCACAGCTCCAGCAGTGCCGTGGTGAAGCGTGATGCATTGCTGAAGGAGGAAATGCAATAGTTCTACTCTGTCTGAGGTGATAAGATCAAATGCACTGGACTTCTTCTATGCGTTTCTGTTTTGCTAAGGGCACCACAAATTATACAGTGATAGAGAGAGACCCACGCTATCAGCTCCTTTTAATGAAATTCTGATCCCAGTAAATCCCCCAGCTCACTCCAGTCTTGTTTCCCTGTGGGGGTAGTATAGAAATCCACACATCTCAGGGCTGAAAAAGCATGCTTAGCACTATCAGAGAGAGCCAGTTTTATCAAATACAGGTAAATCTTTTAAAGCTTTATGATGGCATTATATTTTATCTTTATCAACCTTCCCAAGCATGGGGATTCATCCTTACGTTTCAGAAGAATGAAACTGGACCATTCAAACCAGGCGCATCATTGTGTTATAGACCCATAATGCTCAGGTCGCGCCTCCTTCCATCAGCAGGAGGCGGAATCAGCTCCATGGAATGTCTTCTCTTCCCCTTATGCTACCAAAAGGGGCCATTTTAATGTGACTTACATCTCTGTGTTAACGCTGCCTTTTCCTCTTTTAGAAGTGATTAATCTCTTAACAAACTGTAGACTCAAAATAGAAGTGAGAGCCAAGGGTGATAAACTGGGAAACAGGGTCACCCAAACCCTGTTTGGTTGTCTGGCTGTATCACTATGCCAGAGCTAATGCATGAAAGCCACCCAGTCCTTTTGAGTTGTAAAATTCTTCCAAAACACTATATGAGCAAAACACATGTGATACTTATGACAGGCAGTTTGAATTCTTGTCTCCTGAAATTCTAAGTAATGTCCCCAACATCCTAGCTTTTTTGTCTGGTAATCTGATGAGAGAGAGCGGAGACAAAAGTCTCACTTTGTGCTCTTAACACACAGCTGTATTATTTATGAAATTGACTCTTGACACAATGTGCTTTGAGAAGGATAATGGCTAATTGGTTTGGTGGCTTTTAGCTGGCAATGGGACTTTCTGTGTTTAATAATGCATAAAATCATGACCTTTTAATTTGCTGCTATTTCCACTAAGACAATATACTCATATTTTTAGGAAAGAAATGGAAAGTGGTTCTATGGATTCATTTGTGTTGCTTTAAAAAAAAACTGGAAAATATCTGCAAATTGAAGAAGAACCAGGTAGTGTTTAGATATTTTGCAGGGGCATAGTTAAAGACGGGAGTCCAGAGCTTAAAAACCATTTCCCGTAAGTCATCCATATTCTCAATTAGGACTTTATTTTCCACCAAGTCGGTCTATGGAATGTAATAAAATGTTTCTCTGATTTCAGTAACCACCAACCAACGAGCAATGTGCTAGACAGCCAGGACTAGAAAACCAGAGGAGCCATCAAATTTACCTCCTAACATCTGATCGTGCCTCGTCCTGCCATTTCTGAGTGGAGGAAGTTCTTTTGAATATTTATTTCACTTTATATGCATGACTGTTTACTGGTGTTAAAGTATGTGCCACCTGCATGCAGTACCCACAGAGGCCAGTAGAGGCTGTGGGAGTTCCAGATGGTCCTGAGCTACCATGTGGGTCCTGGGAAACTATCCTGGGTCCTCTGCAAGAGCAGTCAGTACTCTAACCACTGAGATATCCTTCCAGCCCTGAACAGGGTTCTGGGAAAGGTCATGGCCCTTTGAACTTCAAAGTTCCTTGACTGAGCGAGGGAGCACACATATGGGTCTTATATTTATACTCTTCTCTTACTCCCCCCACCAAATAAAACCGGAAGACTTCCGAATGATAAGAACTAGTGTATGTGGGCCTCCTTCAACCTGAGCAGGATGGATACGGACACGTTACACGCCCTGCCGTGATTATCACACAGTACCAGCAAAGGTCCCACGGTCCCTCAGACGGGGACAACTGCAGCAGAGCAGACACCGGAGCAGGGCCATGGAAGGAAGGGCTCTCCGTAAGGGCACTGCTGCCCAGCCCGACAACCCGAGTTCAAACACAGGAACCTACATGGCTGGAGGTAAGAACTGTCTCCTGCAAGCTGTCCTCTGACCTCCACACCCCCCCACACACCCCCCAACACACTCCACATACACACACCATACACATACACACACACAACAACACACAACCACACATACACAGACACACCATACTTATACACACAGAACCACACACACACACACACACCACACATACATACCACATACACACATGCACACACCATACACACAAACACACACAACACACAACCACACATACACAGACACACCACACACACACCATACTCATACATACACCCACAACCACACACACACCACACACACAACCACACACACACACACACTACACACATACACACACCACATATACATACACACATATTACACACACCACACACACACACACACACACACACTACATGTAACTTAAAAACCAAGAATGTAATTTCTCATTTTCGAGAGATATAGGTTCAGTGTGTACATATCTCATATTGCGCCTCAACCCTCCACCCGGGGCAAAGGCTGCTGGGACATGACGATGGATGCTCTTTAGTACAGAGAGGTCAGCATTGGTGGGAGGGTGAAGGTTTACTGGGCACTTGAAGATAAAGTTCTGGAAAGTAGAGAGCCATCACCATCAACAAGGAAGTTTCAGAATCCTCTCAGGAGCAAATCTCACGCTCCCTTGAGAGGCATGAATGTCCGCAGACAGGCTCGGGCTGACCCTTAGGAAGCAACTCCAGCTCCGTCTTTACCATGCGGAGACTGTGTTCCGTGCTACCGTAATGGGTTGAGCTTGCTTCCAAGACTGTGAGTAACAGTGAGCTTGCTATTACAGCCGGGTAATTGGGGGGCATCCCCTAGGCGGAGATACAGACAGACAGAGATTTCTGTGAAGAAGCGGTTGAGTGGCTAGCATTGATGTTTCAAGGTCAAGTTCCACAAACACAGCTTCAGCCAGTGTTGGCGTAAAAGGCCGTGGAGTGGCGGGGCACACGGCGCAGGACCAGTAGTGCTCCCAGGTGGAGCACTCCAGAGATGTCGTCACAGGCTCTTACCTGACTGACTACCAAATCGAGACATTATCCATGGTCTCGGCTGTAGGGTGTCTATGCAATCATAATTATAAATTTTAAGCTAAAGTGAAGCACTTAAGATACATGTAAATGCTTTTTTGTCTCACTTTTCTGATAACTAAAATAGCATTTATTCTATTATATGCAATCTGTGGTAAAAGTTGATAACCATACGATCTAGTTAAGGATAACTCAATACACTCTTAGAAAGTCTACCCACCTTAACTAATGATGCTTAAATTGACATGAGAAATAGATGTCAGCCCTCCAAAATTATTTGTCTCTATTGTATTCTTTTCTTAGAAGCATCTGGAATGTGACGGGCAGATAGATTCTAAGGTGTTGTTCGTGGCCTGTGTAATCCCTTCCCTCTGAGTGTGGGGGGACATGAGACCGCTTATAACCAATAGGACATGGCAGAGGTGAGGGCATATCACTTCTGTGGTGGTGCATAGAAGTCTCCGTATTAGACTAGAGAGATTTGAGAACGTGAGTGGTTTTGTTGGAATAAACCCAGAGTTCGAGGAACCATGGGTGACTTCTAAGGACTTCAGGTCCTTGGGGCTGACAGTAGTTCCCTGAGGGTAGCAAATGAAACCTCAGTCTACAGCCACAGGCCCATTGTTTGCTCCAAGAACACAAGGAAGGAGGAAAGGTTTTTTCCCAGGTGAGCCACCAGGCAAAGGCACGTATGCTTTGAGGCTCTGGGCAGGATTTCTAGCCCGGGAATAGAAGGAGAATGTGTGTGGTTGAAAGTAACAGAGTTTGTATCATTTGTTACGCAGCTTCTGGAAGCCGATACAGTTGCTTAGTCAGTTTGTATTCCTGTCTGCCTCTCTAAGCCTTCTGGACTAGGAGCTAAGCCCTGGGCAGTATCTGACCTTCAGCATAGTCATCTGATGGAGTGAGTTCTGAATGAGGAGTCTGGGGGATGAGAGTGTGAACGGGGACCTCATTATCCCAACTACGCACTGCTTAGTCCTTCACACCTCTCCGTTAGTTAATCAACATGCCGACACAGCCGGAAATACTTCTTTTCCGAAGCAACCCATTTGTCTTCATTAAAACAGAACCATTGCCCCATTTCCTGGCCAGACTGTTGGATTAACTCCTGAAACATTCTGTAGAATTCTCTGTGTTTTTTTTTTTCCTAGCTTAAATATTTTCGTGACATCAGCTATTTCTGTGAGCTGGCTACTTCACTCCAACTAATTAGTTTATAGGTGAGACACCAATTCCTAAGGCACCCCATTAGCTTCTATGAAGGGGTTTGTACAAATTTCCTGTCTCCAAAGCAGTTCAAATCCACAGGAGAATGTCGCTTCTCAGTCTGTCATCAGCAATAATCATCACACTCAGATGTCCACATAATCAGTGCTCCGCTCAATTATCCTGCTTATCTATGTCATGACTAGAGATAGACTTATTACAAAATTTCCATTTGGGGGTAAGAACGCAGAGACAGAAAAACGTTTTCGGATTTGTCCTGTAAGTTATATACTTTCATATATACCACTGGAGAGCTAAGGAGAGCTGTATTTAGAAAGGGAAGGTAGATCCATCACCAGCCTTGGCAAACTGTACATTTCCTATAGTTTCCCATGCCTTCCATTTTCTCGTGTCCAGTGACATGTCCACACAAGAGCTAGGCATAAGCCTGCATCACCTCCTCTCCAGGAAACTAGCCCTGAGCTGGCAGATTCACCTCACCATGAGCTGACACACGGGATAGAGAAGGCCACCCTGGGCCTGAGGAGATGGCGCCTTGGTTATGGGCTGGAGTTCAGCTCCCAGCAGCATGTAACAAGTTGAGCTGCCCCTGTCTGTCTGGGTACTTCCCATGTAGACCAGAACGTTTACAGGACCTCCCCCACCCCATCAAAGGGAGACACTTTCTTGTGTGCTTCTGGGGTGCCTTCTTCTTACCCTGACCCTGATTAACTACCCTGAGTTGTGGACACATGTCCTTCTGTCTGTCTGCTCTGCCACACAGAAAGTGCTTCGACTTTAAGCTGTGACATCCAGTCTTTGTCTACAACTGATGCTCAACATCTGGAGGCTGGAAAACCAGGTGGGCAGAGGCTGTGATTTGGTCTAATTAAGTTTTCTACGCTTCTGTTTCTTCAACCAAACATGAATACAGTTTATGCCCACCCATCAGATTAGTTCTGAATGCAATGTCACTCATCTCTGCAGGCTGAAGAGGTCAGGGGACTCCGGAGGGATTTCTATACCCATCCTGGTCTGTAGTCCCCACAGACCTCAATTCTCATGAGCAAGGATAATGCCATACTTGATAGAAGTATCATCATTTGGATTTGAAATGTCCCTCAAAGGTTATGTGCTAGAGGCACCCATCAAGGGGATTACAGGAGGGCGGTGGGGCTCGTAGGAGCTGAAGCCTGGTTGGAGGAAGTCCTAAGACAAGCCTCGGAGGGCATCTGGTCCCTAATCCCCTCCCTGCTCTCTCTTTGTTTTCTGGCCACCATGAGGTGGGCTGCTGTGCCCCACAAGATGGAACCATGCCTTATACTGGAGAGCCATTAAAAACAAAACAAACAAACAAAAACACATGGCCAAGGAGGACTTCGGCTCCTGGGGAATCTTAATACCACTCTTCAGCCAGTTTGATGCATGTCGGTGTTTACAGCCAGAGACAAACGCCCCTCTCATCCTTACCCAGAGAAGCCTTTCTGTGCAGTGAACAGAGGTGGGTTCAGAGAGCCAGGGCTGGGCATGATGCTGTGATGAAAAGGTGGCTGAGGGCTGAGCCCTGGACAAGACACTTACACCACCCGTGAAGACTCAGAAAACACAGTGGGGATGGGGATAGAAAGAAGGTAAGAGATGGAGGATGGCAAGAAGGCCGCAGAGTGCCATCTGCCAGACATGGAATGGTCGTGGCATCCAGGGACTCACGGCAGCAGCAGTTTATAGTTATATATAAAGTATATAAAAATTATAAAGTACACAGTCATATATAGCATGTACACACAAATGCATTATATATCCACAGATACATATGTGTACGCTCACGCACACGTGTGTGCGAGTATAAAATCTCAGAGTTCTAGGACCAAGGGACCAGGACTCAATCTCTTAGCACAGAGAGATTTGGATGACAGTTGACACCCAGAAAGGGACATCCCAGGTCTAGATGGACATGTCTAATGAACGGAAGAAGAAGCGTGGGTGTGCCAGAGGACGAAGAGGGAGAGGGCTACAGGCGTCGGGTGAGAGGGCGGGATGTCATTGATACGGGCCAGCACAGAAGGCCGCATGGGGCAGGTGAGACGTGAGCAGAAGCTGGATGGTCACCGCCGACCTGGGGACCAGCACCGGGGACCTCAGTGAGCTGTGAGTCTGCAGTGGGAGCAAAGTGAAGAACAGAGCCACCCAGCAGAGTGAACAAGGGAGAGAGAGAGGAGAGACCGAGAAGACGGCCGAACAGCCCTCAGTACGAGGGTCGGGCAAATAAACCCAAGGCTCACTCCCGTGGAAGGAAGGGAGGGAGAATTGGAGCCAAGGCCTTCTGATCCTAAACACGACTGCTTACCAAGGACCTTGGCACCAACCTGCTACTGAAAAAGACAACCATAGCTCCCTCCCCCAAAGGGATGTGTCAGCTGTCTGCCAACCACAGTCATTCTGTGACAGACTGTTGGAAAGTCACCCGTTCCTCTCAGTCTACAGTCCGGATTCTTCTAGAAGGGCACTGAGAAAACAGCCACCTCCTCGCCTCTCTTGGACCCCTTCCATCCGGTCCTCTGCACTACAGGACAACACAACCTGGCTAACCTGGTTCTTCAAGTCACACTACGTAAAGTTCAAGGTCAAGACTCCATTTCCCAAGTGAGCAGCAGACACGGCTTCAGGCAGGCTAAGCATAAAAATCAAACCGGCTTTGGCTGCTCTGGCCTCAGCGGGCCACAGCGCTCTGCTCCCCTCCCACAGACCGCGATGGCCAGCTCCTCCTGAGGAGAGCAATGTTCTGTTTCACTATGTCAGCTGAGAACAGCACCTGACAGCCAAGCCAGCCCCCACCCCCCACTGGAGACTGAGAGTCAAGGTGCTGGACACGCCCATTGTCAGCCAAGCTCCTCACATCGCCTCCACGTTCCACCAGCTAATACAGTAACCAACAGTGCCATTGGGAAGGCATGGTCAATATACTGGGAAATGACATCCAAGGGAGGACGGTCTCCAGGCTCTCCAGGCTCTCCCGGGGGAACCTGGTACACAGATCCCCAGTGGGGGAACCTGGCATGCAGATCCCCAGTGGGGGAACCTGAACCACACAGATCCCCAGTAGGGAACCTGGCACGCAGATCCCCAGTGGGGGAACCTGAACCACACAGATCCCCAGTGGGGGAACCTGGCACGCAGATCCCCAGTGGGGGAACCTGGCACGCAGATCCTCAGTGGGGGAACCTGTGCCACGCAGATCCCCAGTAGGGAACCTGTGCCACGTAGATCTCCAGTGGGGGAACCTGTACCACGCAGATCCCCAGTGGGGGAACCTGAACCTCGCAGATCCCCAGTGGGGGAACCTGTACCACGCAGATCTCCAGTGAGCTGCTTTCTAACTCCAGTTGTTAAAAAAAATAAAAAATAAAAATAAAAAAAATAAAAAAAAAAAAAGACAGAGAATTATTCCCCTGAAACTTAAGCCCTGGCCCAAGGACAAAAATATAGAATCACAGTTCTCCCAAATAACACAGCTTTATGACAGTCAGTCCTTCCTGAACCTTACTGTCTACGATGGAAAAACAAAACAAAACAACAAAAGACAGACTGCCAGGGAAAAATAGTTCCAAAGCAAACCCTGGATTCATGAGTAATCTTGGTGCTAAATATTTATAAGCCACGGAAAGTGCACAATGTCCATCATTCTGTGAAACTGTGCCTGCCACGTTCAGAAAAACCCAAAGAAATGTTCTACCAGCCTCCATGTTTAGGGCAGTTTTTTTAAAAGCAATTTCTTTGCTTTATAATTTACAATTTTCTTTCAGACTAGCAGCATCTTCTGGTATAGAATATAAGGGTGTCAAAAATGAGAGGTTCCTCTTCTTTTTTTTCTCATTTAATCACTGAATGTGTTTAACAATTGCTGGATTTTAAGTACTAGCAAAGCACCAAGCCTTGGGGCAATCGCATCTTAAAGAGACAGTTTAGTGTAGAGAGCAGAAGGCAGTATATTTATAATATACCCACTTGTGAGCATTATGTGGCCGAATCAAAAAATGTACACAGTGGGAAGAAGAAAAGGAACAAAATAAAGTAAAATCTCCAAATGCCATCATTCAGAGACCCTCACTGCTGATTTGGGGGATGCTACTCAGCTTTCTGTTACTGTAATAAAATACACGAGACAATCAACTTGCAGAGAAAAAAGGTTGGCTTGCACATTTGGGAAGTTTCCGTCCATGAATGATCAGCCACAGAGTTTTGGGCCTGTGGTCACGCAGCACGTCACAGTGAAAGTGTAAGGTTGAGCCAAGAGTTAGAAAGAGAAATAAGAAACAGAAAAGAGAACGGGGGAAAGGGAAGAAGAGAGATAGAAGAGAAGAGGAGGAAGAGGAGGAGAGAGAGAACCAAGTATCCCTCAAGGGCTCCCAATGGCCTAAAACTGCCCCCCCCACACACACTTGTTTTTGTTTGTTTTTTGTTTCTCAAGACAGGGTTTCTCTGTGTAGCTTTGGAGCCTGTCCTAGATCTGGCTCTGTAGACCAGGCTGGCCTCGAACTCACAGAGATCCGCCTGCCTCTGCCTCCTGAGTGCTGGGATTAAAGGCGTGTGCCACCACTGCCCGGCCCTCCCCCACTTCTTAAGGATTCTAGACCTGTAGTGACATATTGCCAGCCTTTGGGAGATGCCCTAAATATTCCTTAGGGAAATGTTTATCTTTGCTCAGATAAATAATAAACAGTTCTTTTTCTCCTTTTCATTTACATGAGGACACTGATTGTAAAATGAAGCCACTTTACTGAATTTCAGTGTACATGAAACAGCATGCCTTCATAGTCCTACACTTTCTGGCACTCCGCCAGGTACAAAGTGAGACATCTCTAAGGCCCTCCATATACATCCCTTCTTCCCCATCCTCCTACTGCCTAGAGACTGGCCTCCCACCTGTCCCTGGGCTGTTCTGACCTGGTCTCTACTTGTCTAGCCTCAGCTAACTCTGACCCTCTTCTACACCGCCCATGGCATGTCTTTCGCTCACAAAGCCGACGTATCCCTTGCTGGCTCTTGGTCACTGTCTCGCCCTGCATCCATCCATCGCCACCTGCATCCAGCTCGCTCACCTGCCTTCCCTGGCAGTGTATCCCTGGAGTCTAGCTGCCATCCTGCTGCTTGACACGCCGTGTGGGTTTCGTGTTGCAACCTCTCACTGTCCCTTTCTGGTTTGATTTCTTCTATCACCTTCTCTGATATCCCAAGACAGCTTCCCAGTGTTCTTCCTTACTCTGGTCCCACATATCTCCAACTGCCACATCCCATAAACAAGGGATTTAATATTGGCCTCCCCACCAGGCTGAAGCTCCTCAAAAGCTCTTCATCTGATATGTACTGATCAGTTTTGTCAGCTCAACACAAGCTGGTGTCTCCCAGGAAGAGAGAACCTCACTTGAGGGTCTGCCTCCATCAGACTGGCTTCTAAGCAAATCTGTGGGGCATTTTCTCGATTGAGGATTGATGTGGGAGGGCCCAGCTCCCCATCGATGGTCCCACCCTGGGCAGGCGGTCCTGGGTTCTATAAAGAAAGCAAACTGTGGGCAAGCCACAGGGAACAAGCTAGTGAGCAGCGTTCCCCCATGGTTCCTGCCCTGACTCCCCTCAACAATGATCTACGATCAAAACGTGTAAACCAAATGAACCCTTTCTACCCCGAGTCGCTTTAGGTCATGGTGTCTATCGTGGCGACAGAAATCAAGCTAAGACCAAGTTTGTCCAGGTCTGCATAGACAGCCCTCCACATGCTATGTAGCATACAGAATGTATTCAATAAACACTTGCTGAAAGACAGCTGTCAAAATCAGAGGACGAAATATTTGTTCCCATTTTACACATGGAAAAACTAAGGCTTGGGTAACGAGAACCCTCTACCGACAGCAGAGATTTACACTCACACTGTCTATGTCAACATTTTCCCCCACAAGATCAGAGCCAGGCTACATTGTGGTCAGAATGAGAGAACATAGTTTTTGGTCTAGATTTCTTCCAAATTTGTATGGCTTTTGAATAAATCAGTCATTCTGGGAGTGGATAGCGCTGCTGAAAATTCTGCTCAGTGATTTAAGTTCAAAATTCAGCCACACACACCCTTCTAGAGCCCCTCTTTGCCTCGATCTCCCCCCTCGCTACAGCCCAGCTGCTCCTTGTTGAATGCAGCGCCATGGACAGCCCTCAATTTCTAACAATCCCATGAAGCTCAGCTCGCTAAACCCCTCTAGGCACCACGCTCTTCTCTCTTGGGGCCAGTCGGGCACAAGGGCTGAACAAGACCCTGGAAGGATCCACGGACTGCAGTCTCAGCACTCAGGGGCTCTCCTGGGACTTAAACCAGAGCCAGGAAGAATGAGAGCCATTGAATAGGAAAAGGGACCCCACTTTGTGGTTTTCCCCAACCCAAAAGCCATATTTAGTTCCTACAAATATCTCCATATCCAAACAATACAAGGGAGCATCTGAATTCATCCCTCCAATGTGTCCCAACTTTGACAAAGCACACGCTATCCTAGGGAAAGGGAGCCAGCCAGTTCTGATGGTCTCACAGACTCACAACGTCAGGTCTAAAAATAGGATCTTTCTTGATGTTCCCCATGTCTGGAGATGGTTCTGGAACATGGTGACCAGTGGGAGCCAGGCATGGCAGGAAGAAAAGCGGAGGTCAGACTCTGGATGCTCGTGAAGCAGCTAGGCCAACGGAGGAACCGTAGAAAGCATGATGGAAGTAATGCTGCTTCCAAACGGGAGTCAGAAGCCCTGCCTGCTAGCCCGAGGGGACAATGTGGACCTCGGAGGAGAAGCATCACTAATCTCCCCACAGCATCTCCGGGAGCAGATCTGGCCTCTGCCGGGTTTCAAAACAAACCTTGTGCCAGAACTCTCAAAGAATCCTATTATAGAAAAAGAAAAATCCCAGCGCAGCATGAAGTAAGGGGGAAAAAATCTCCCAGCTCTCAGCAGCTGTTTATAAGCTGTTCTCATCCAAATGAGTCACCCACAGGCAAACCACAGAGCTCCAACCCCAACCGGGCTGCAGAGAACTGGGAGGGACGAATCATGGCCTCAATCAGGGCCCAGCAGCTCTGATCCAAAACGCCTGGGACCAGAAGAAGAGCCATGCATTTCAGACTCTTTCAGATTTTGGAATGTCTGCACATGTATATCAAAGTTAGGTTCTGTTGTCAACTTGAGGCATCTGGGAAGAGGGGACCCCAACTGAGGCACTGCCGCCATCAAACTGATCTGGGGGTGTGTCTGCGGGGCATTTTCTTGGTTGCTAATTGATGTAGGAGGGCCCAGCCCACTGTGGGCAGCACCATCCCTAGGCAAGGTAGGCTTCAGCTGTGTAAGAAAGGTAGCCAAGCAAGCCAGAAGAACAAGTCAGTAAGCAACATTCCACGGTTTCTGCCTCCAGGCTCCTGTCTTGAGGTCCACAAACAATGGACTGTAACTCGGTTTTGATCATGCTGTTTATCACAGCGGTCTAAAGTGAACTAGGACATAGAGTGAGATATTCTGGGGACGTGATCCGAGGCTCAGACACCATTTGAGGGTTTTACACCTCTTTCACGGTGTTTTTAGCGCAAATACACAATGCAGCCTGCCACACGAGGTTAGCTGCAGAGTTCTCCCACAGTGGCATCAGGTTGCTTCTCAAAGCCTTTAAGATGTTGGACTTGGGATTTTTACATTAGAGATGATTAATCTGTAATGGATCCACTGTGCTGGGTGGTTGGTTTTATGTCAACTTGACATAAGCTGGAGTTCTCTGAAAGGAGGGAACCTCATTTGAGAAAACGCCTTCACAAGATCCAGCTCTAAGGTATTTTCTTTTTTTTTTTTTCGAGACAGGGTTTCTCTGTGTAGCTTTGCGCCTTTCCTGGATCTCACTTGGTAGCCCAGGCTGGCCTCGAACTCACAGAGATCCGCTTGGCTCTGCCTCCCGAGTGCTGGGATTAAAGGCGTGCGCCACCAACGCCCGGCCCTAAGGTATTTTCTTAATTAGTGATAGATTTTGGGGACCCAGCCCACTGTGGGTGGTGCCATCCCTGGGCTGGTGGTCCTGGGTTCTATAAGAAAGCAGGCTGAGCAAGCCATGGGGAGCAAGCCAGTAAGCAGCACCCCTCCATGGCCTCTGCATCAGCTCCTGCCTCCAGGTTCCTGCCCTGCCTGAGTTCCCGCCCTCACTGCTTTTGATGATGATGGAGCTGTGAACAGAATCCACCCTTTCCTCTCCAAGCTGCTTTTGGTCATGGTATTTCATCACAGCCACAGTAATGCTGACTAGTCCAGATTCTGAGAGTCAATGAATTTGATACTCTGCACACATACAAAGTACCCCCACAGTAATAGTATGCTAGCGCTTGAGTGAAGATCATGGCTGGGTTGGCGACTTACCGAGTAACTGGGTACTAGGTCAGTGTTGGACTGAGCGACAGTAGTTTCATCTGGCCATGTTGCCACACAAAGCTGCCCATCCTAGAGAAGTTCAGCAAGCATGCGCAGGCAGGATGCTTATTCAAAAGAGGAGCCTGAAATCACGTATGGCTTCCTGGAGGAAGCACTACTGAGGGCTGAGAACAAGCCAAGCAGTGGGGAAGAAGCAGGCGAGTATCAGATGATGTGGGCACCCAGGGCAGCACCTGAGGCTGAGGCCTGAGGATGCCACTGCTGGGGATTATGGCTCTGCACCCCAGCTAAACTTGTTAACCAAGAGGCGTCACTGTAGTGTGCAGTACCCACATGATGCCTTCGAACCCTCCCATCTCCCTGGGACATAGGGACCAGTGAGTGCACCTGCTGATGGAGAATGGCCACACAAAGACAACTGGGTCCCAAGGCCCTGTCCCCAAAGCCGAGAGGCAGGACCCCACCTCAGGTCATCTACCCAACTGTGCAAAGGAGTCGAGAGTCATCGGCCCTGGTGAAGAAGGTCATTTAGTATTTGACAGGAACAGGAGAGTGAAAGGTGGGGGGGAGAGAGAGAGAGAGAGAGAGAGAGAGAGAGAGAGAGAGAGAGAGAGAGAGAGAGAGAGAGAAAGAGAGAGAGAGAGAGAGAGAGCAGTCAAGTGGGAACTAGAGGGACAGGTGGCCTAGAGCCGGACTGTGGGGCTAGTCACAGATCAGCATGCAGCTGGAGCAGTCAGAGGTGGCAAGGACACGAGGTGTGGCTACTGGTGTGAACTGTTGGGTGGGGACTGAAGTTCCCGGGACCCGCAGAGGCAAGGCACTGAGATAGACCAGTGGGGGGCAGGCAGGCGTCCCTCTAGGTTCCTAGGAGACGGCATGTAGAGCCTGTGTGTCTCCGTGTCTTCAGAGTCCACTGAGTAACAGACCCTTTGTCAAGAATATATTGTGTGCTATCATGCGGTCATACTGTAGCCCACCGCTAACGTGGAATCATTCTGGGTCAATTAAAAATCACATTCAAAGAATAAAGCGAGCTGGTTTCTCACTGGTGTCCTGGGGAGAGTCAGTAACAAAGGTCTCACCATGAAGACTCTAGTCTCTTTAAGGAGCATCCCCTTTCTCCCAGTGTGTTCTGCTATAGTTGATTACCCATCGAAACTCACTTTGACACGTAATCCCCAGTCTGACACGTGAGAGGCGGAATCAGGTACGGCTTTTCAAAGGTGGACAGATCTCCATCCTCATTGACAGAGGAACCTACACCTATGATTTGTGGATTCCGGGCTACCCGAATATCTTGTGGATGGGTCTATCAATCATCACGGTTATTTTTGCTTCCTGTCTCTGGCCTCGTGACTCTCTTCCTTGTCTCAAGACTCAGCCATCAAGAAGGCCTTCAGCAGAGGTAGCCTCTTGACCTTGGACCAGAGCTGGGGACCCCTTCTCTCTACAACTCACCCAGTCCATGGTTTGTTATCAGCACTAGAACACAGACTAATGCACCGTTGACTCCTTTTAATTTGGAAGGCTGCTTTCTGATTCTATTTGGGTGGACCATAGACTTCAAGGGGCCGCATCCAAGAAAAACCACGGCCGACACTTATGAAGCAGGGGCGGAGGCAGGCAGATCTCTGGAAGTTGGGGGCCAACTTGGTCTATGTAGCACATTCCAGGCCAGCCAGGGCTGCATAGCGAGAGCCTATCTCAAAAAAGAAAAAAAAAAGTCACACCAGTTGGCTTTTGCGGAAACACAATGCCTAGCCTATCTGTTTTCTAAGGGTTAGCAGAGAAACCTGCTGGGCTTTTAAAACCTCACCATCGTGCAGGGTTTACATTTGTTAGCTTTCATTTACTGAGTCCATTCAGGACTCCGTGTACAAAGCTATCAGCCGTAGTGTGACTCCAAGTAGCAGGTGCACCCGTGGTGCCCCTGATGTCTTGAAAGACTCCATGTGCTTTGGCAAAGGAAACCAAACATAGGAAAGCTGCTTGTTCTTGTAGAAACAGCACAGTGCGTTCTTGACAAAGGGTTTACGCGATTCACTACGGTGTGGAGAATGAAGACACTGAGAATCAATATTTCTTCTCTGGTTCTAGGAGGCATGAAGTTAACGTTAGACTTGCTTCAGTTGACAGTGGCCATGCATTGCTTGGCAACCCTGTGTGTTTGACTTGAATTGCAGACTATTCAAGAGGTAAGTTACTGGTTTTAAACCCGTGAAGCTACTCAAGAGGCTGAATCTGATGCCCCATCACTTAGGCAAATCTTACATTTACGTGGGACATATACTGGCGTGATGCTCAACAAGCCTGGAACCAGGCACCAGGAACTAGACAGTTAACATTTAGGTATTTTCTACATAATCTAACTTTTGTTTTCTTTATAAAGCTCCTATGATATTTTAACTTAAACTAATGTACTCACGGGTACTGGGAACACACATGGCCTTCTGCATGCTGGCTAGGTGCTCTATGACTGAGGGACACCTGCTGTTTTTTTTTTAAATACTTACAAAAAGATTTACTTTTAATTACATGTACGTGTGTGTGTGTGTGTGTGTGTGTGTGTGTGTGTTGTGTGTGCACATGTAAATGCAGTTGCCCTTGGAGTCCAGAAGAGGACACTGGGCCCCCTAGAGGTCCAGCTAGAAGTGGTTGTGAGCAACCATGTGGATTCTGGGAATCGAACTCAGGTCTTCTCTCTGTGGATTCTGGGAATCAAACACTGAGCCATCTCTCCGGTCCCAGACTTGCTTTTTTTTTTTTTTTTTTTTAAATCGATTCCTACATGATAAAGCCCCTTTGCAGACTTTCAAAGGAGAGAGGCAAGCATCATCAGAGCAGGGGTGTGAGTTTGTTTCAGGGAAGTGGCATTTGGTTTCTTTCCTCTGTTTCTGGCCATCTGGTGGGTGGAAGTTTCAACTCCTGTGCCAGGCCCTGAGAGATACCAAACAGATCTGTTTGGGGTCCTGTCTCCATCCCAATCGCCCCTCTTCCTTAGAGGACAAAGAACTTGCTCGAACAGATGCCACTGGAGGAAGGGAAACAGGCAGCCTGTCTCTTCCCAGACTGCCTGAGGCACACGGCTATTAGCTTCTCTTCTTGCCTGCGTTTGGCGGGTGAGACAGCCACAGGTATTTGGATGACGAGGACAAATTCCCTGATTAATGTCTAACCCCCAGTGGAAACTCCCACGGTCTCCATCAGCTCAAGGCCTCCATTCTCTACGACTCGAGGGCTGTGGCCCCTTCCCATCCCACATTGTGTCAGCTGCTCACCCGCAATTCCCTGCTCTCGCTCAGAGGGATGGGCTCGATGAAGGGGCTGACTCGGACATTGATCACGACAACTCATTTTTGCTTAGGATCTAGATGTTTGGCATACACCATTTGTGTTGCATTTTATGTCTTCTAGCCTACAAAAGGGGCTCCATTACATACCCTTACTCTCGAAACACCGTGGGCTGTGAGGCTTGGGAAAATAAGAGAGGAGGAGTATGTGGGCTGCAGGATGGAGACGTGAATTTGAGCCCTGGGCCCCACATTCCTTCCACACCCAGCATCTGACTGAAACAGACTTCATTACTGTATTTCTTTTAATTTTTGTGTGTGTATCCACATGGCGTTACTTTCACAAAACTGATCAATAGTTGATCCTTGGCACCCACAGAGATTGACTCTAAGACCCCTGAAGAAGCCAGATCCAGGCCTGCCCAAATCTTCCACATGGGACCTGTGCAACCCATCCATATACTTGAAATTGTCTCTAGATGACGTACAAGCCTAAGGGAGGGTGACTGCTGTGTCAGCAGGTGTTTTACGGTGTTGTCTCTGGGGTGACGATGAAAAGGGGGGTCTGTTCGTGTTCAGGACACACGTTTTCTCAAGTATCTTCGATATGTGGATGGCCATATGTGTGGTTGTAGAATTCATGGACACAGAGGGTGGGCTGTATATACAACTCTATATAAAATTAAGTTTATATAGTACAGTCTTTTGTAGTTGTTGTTAGTGTGTGTGTGTGTGTGTGTGTGTGTGTGTGTGTGTTCATGTTCATACATATTCAGGAATACATGCATGTGTGTGAACGTGTGCCCATGGGTTGAAGTCAGATAGCTTCCTCTACCACTCTGCTTTACATATAAAGGCGGCATTTCTCATTGAATCCAGAGCTGCCATTCTGGCTAGACGGCCAGCTTCCTCCAGGGAACTATCTTCATCTCTCACTCTGAGCTTACAGCAGGGCCATGATGCCCACTTGGCTTTCCATGGTTCTGGGGACCGGAACTCTGGTCCTCAAGTGTTTTACCTGCCGAAGCATCTCTCAAGACACATAAAATCATTTTTAACCAAACGAGTACAATCTCTTTACTGTTGGACTCCTGACTACTATATTCATCTCCATTTGACACTCAAGCATCCAGTATAGATTAAACTAGTCAGGACTCCACAGTTTCGGACTTTTTTTTTTTTTTTTTAATGTGAGAGGCATCAACAGCCCTTTCAGAAATCCATGCCTGACAATGTCTATCAAATCTATACCAGGTTAGTTTCCTTAGGGATAAGTCAGTTGTTTCTTATGGATGTCACATAAAACACATGCATTGTTATCACTTAAAAAGAATACAAATTCTGGGGAATTGTACGATCCCTGAAATAACACCCTCAAGTATACAGGGAGATGGTAAACTTTGGAATGTGTTGGGCTGTTTGAAGTCCTAAAGGACACCCCTTTTGATTCAGGCTATAATTGGAGTGAACCTGGGAGGCAAATATGAGCAAAGATCTTGGGGAAGAGGCTCAGAATGTTCTTGCCACCTGACAGGCCAATTTTCACACTGGTTTTAACATCCATCACGATTCAAAAACGGAAAAAAATATGGATTTGCTTTTGCATTAATTTTGAAAATGCAATGTTCACTTGGGCTTAAGAAACTATTACAAATGGCAACTATCCTTTGTTCCATTCTCACAGTTCCAACCCCAGGGCCACCCTACACCCCCTACACCCTACACCCTACCGTGGACCTGCAGAGGTAAACTAGGCACACGCTAACAACACAGACCAACTTCCTTGGCATCAGCTCTTACACAAGAAATAATAAAGTAAGAACAATACAGTGGGGCTCGCTTTTGAATGCACATTTTACAGCCACATGCAGTAAGCTTCACTATTTTTTTATTTCGTTTCATCATAATTTAATGAGTCCCTGGGCCATTTGGGATACTCTGCTAGCCTGCAGTGAATATCTCTGGATAATTGTTAACGGTGTGTAGTTGTGAGTTATGACCACAGAATAAATACCTCAGAGAAAAATGCTCAGTCAATAGTGACACACCCTTCGATGTGTGTTAAATTTTGCCACTGTCCCCTTGATAAAAACCATATTAGTTCATTTTTTTTTATGCTTGTAAGAAAAAACACTGGAAGAAGAACTCTGACGTCTTGCCTGTGTGTTATCAACTTCCTGCGACGTGACTTACAAAGGAGGCTTTTATCAAAGGCTCTTCTGAACACGTGTGCTCTCGTTCCAGCAATGATTTCACACAGCCTTCCCTCATCTTTTAATTTCTATCGGGATGCTGTTGAGATTATTTCTGCCTCACTTTGATCTCTGCTGCCAGAATGATTGGAATTCAAGGACAGAGAAACCGTGATGGACACCAGGCCCCCAGGGGACCAAGGCAACCTCACTTCATAGGGAGACTGACACCCTTCTTGGGTCCCTGGGAGCTGTGGGTTAATTAGCTCTGCTTCTGTCCCTCTTCAGTTTGATTCTTTGCTTTTTTTTTTTTTTAGAAAGAGGTGATATTTTTCCATCTTTCTATTTCTCACTTCAGTTTCTATACTTCAAAATATAAGTGAACGCTTTTTAAAATCTCCCATACATTAACAGTAAAGAAAAGGTAGTATGATTATATACTCACTTACATAGACCAACCTGGCCTCAAAGTCACAGTGTTGGGATTAAAGATGTGAGTCATCATGCCAGTCACTCTTTAAATAATCATAGACTTTTATGAAAATATGCACCCATAGACCATGTTCAAGGGCTTGACAGTATTTGTGTGTGTGGGTTTTTTTGTTTTGTTTTGTTTTGTTTTGAGACAGGGCTTCTCAATGTAGTTTTGGTGCCTGTCCTGGATCTTTCTCTGTAGACTAGGCTGGCCTCGAACTCACAGAGATCCGCCTGGCTCTGCCTCCCGAGTGTTGGGATTAAAGGCATGCGCCATCATCGCCCAGCTTGGCAGTATTTTTCACATGCATCTTTCTCTTGTAAGAAAACTTATTACATGGGAATTCTTGGAAAGGGCATATTTGTGGTATGAGGGCTTTCTTTTTTTTAAGATTTATTTATTTATTATGTAGTGTTCTGCCTGCATATATGCCTGCAGGCCAGAAGAGGGCACCAGATCTCATTACAGATGGTTTGAGCCATCATGTGGTTGCTGGGAATTGAACTTAAGACCTCTGGAAGAACAGAGCCATCTCTCCAGCACCGAGGGCTTTTTTTTTTTTTTTAAGTATTACTGAAGAATCTGACTGCAGCAGTTTGTGAATCTGACCTGTGTGTATAAGACAACATGGGTTCCCATCCCGTCACCAACATTCCACGATGGCCATCCTCTTCAGTTCTTGTTAATTTAGTAACAGAGGAAAATATGTTTTATCATATCAGTGATGGTGGTAAAAATATTCCTAGCTTGTTGGGAAGCCTTCACTTTTGCTGCAAAGGTCTGTTATCTCCTTTGTCCACTTTTGTCTACTGGACGTGTTTTCTTTATTTGGTGAGCGTGTGTGTGTGTGTGTGTGTGTGTGTGTGTGTGTGTGTGTGTAAAAAAGGTGAACCCAAGGTGTTATTACTTAGTCTGGAGCCCACTGAGTAGACTATGCAGAATGACCAGCAAGTGTATCATGAATCTTAACAGGTCTTATTAATAAAATCAAACCTGAGGCCAGTTATTAAGGTGAACGCTGGAAGATCAGAGAGGCAGAACAAGCCACAGCTTCCTCACCTTGCCAATTCCTCAACTGATCCTGTTTCCTCAGACTGGATGCCTCTCAGCTGAACTGTGCTGCTCAAAAACCTAAAAGCTTAACCAGACTCTAGTGCCTGTTCCTCACGCCTTATATACCTTTCTGCTTCCTGCCATCACTTCCTGGGATTAAAGGCGTGAGTCACCATGCCTGGCTGTTTACAATGTGGCTTTGAACTCACAGAGATCCAGACAGATCTCTGCCTCTGGAATGCTAGGATTAAAGGCGTGTGTGCCACCATTTTCTGGCCTCTATGTCTAGTGGCTGATCTGCTCTCTGAACCCAGATAAGTTTATTAGGGTGCACAATATTTTAGGGATCATAATATCACCACAAGCAAGTACTGGAGATCTGCCTGTTTCTACCTTCCCAGTTCCTGGATTGCAAGCAGATCACATGCCTGGTTTTGAACTGTGGTTTTTTTTTTTATTTATTTATTTGTAAGAGCTCTTTACTTGAGAGACATGATCAATTTTGTTGACTTGACTGGGCCAGAGGATGCCTAGATATTTCTAGGAAGGCATTTTTAGAAGAGATAAGTATTAGGATCTCTAGATGGAGAAGCTGCCTTCCCCATGTGGACAGACATCATCCAGTCCTCTGAGGACCTTGGGAAGAGATGGAGGTTGAATTGGTTCTCACATGATTGATGACTTGAACAAGGACCTTAGCTTCTCCTGACGTCAGCGATCCTGGTTCTCAGACCTTCAGAACTGGACCAGCATCTTCGTCACTGGTCCTTCAGTTCTCAGGTCTTCAATCCACGCCATCAGCTTGCTGACAGAAAATGGTGGGATTTATCAACCTATAACTGGCCAGCCAACACCTTCAGATAAATCTCGTCTTATCCATATCCTATAGTGTTTGGTTTTCTGGACAGTTCTGACATATATCACCTTGGAGATAAACCTCTGGGCGTGTCTATGAGGAATTATCTAGATTAGGTTAATTGAGGTAGAAAGCCTTGCCCACTGCGGGCGGCTCCATTCCATAGGCTGGGGGCCCAGAATGAATATAAAGGAGAAAGTGAGCTGAGCACCAGCAACCATCTCTCTGGGCTTCTTGACTGTGGATGCAAAGAGACCCGCCACCTCAGATTCCTGCTGCCAAGACTTCTCTGCCATGGTAGATTTGTATCCACAAACTGGAACCCAAAATAAACAATTTCTTCCTTACGCTCTTCTGCCAGAGTCACAGCAACAGAAAAGTAACTAGAACACAAGGACTAGTGACCATCGTCTATAAAGTTTACACACAGTTCCTACTCCACCATCCACATCTAAGTTTTCTGCCCACCTCCCCATCCCAGCAGTTTTAAATTTTGTTTGAGCTAGAAAAATTAAAAAGAAACTCCCATCATTCTTTTCATGATTTTCTTTATGGTTTCCGTGTTGGTAGGAGTGAATTTTCTCTGCATTAAGATCACATTGTCACGGTGATACCTATGTTTACCTCCTGTGCTGAATGGTTTCAGTTCTTAGTTTATACTTGTATTCGTCTTGATGTTTTCGCTGCTGTGTGACATGAGAAAGGTTCAGGCCGAGGTTCAACCCTCAGAGCTACAGACAGACTCCTAAATTGTAACATCTGGGCTTCTAAACCACATACAATGGTTTTCAAAACATCACATCAAGAATGTATCTGAACAGCAGGGGCTGGCGAGATGGCTTAGTGGTTAACGGAACTGGGATTCAGTTCCCAGCACTCACATGGAAGCTCACAACCATCTCTAACTCCAGTTCTAGGGGATCTGACGCCCTCTTCTGGCCTCTGCACGCATTGCATGCACATGGTGCACATACAGGCAAGTACTCACACACATATAAACTACAAATAAATTTTAAAAGAATGTATCCAGACACTTGGTCATACTTGATTTCACACTGCGAAATTATATCTGCAACTAAAAGTATACAAATCAAAACAACCTTATAAACTAAACATCAGAGGATGTTGTACAGGTGTGTGTGGTGTATCTCTGTGTGTGTGCACATGTGCATGTGTTTGTTTATGCATATATTTATAGTGTGATACACACAGGCACACACAGGTTATTTCTCCAAGGGCTGTGAGGAATAAAACGACATGATATTAAATCCGACACAATTTAAAACAATGCAATCAAGATACAAGGTAAACGTGAGACACTGGAGGCTGCTGGTGGTATAACATGGCATCCTGTTCCCACACAAAACCATTTTAATGAGGAGAACACACCTTATTAAATAATGTTAAAAACACAGTGGATAGCTAAGCTAGGAAGACGGTTGGTTTTTAAATTATTATTTAAATTTTTAAATTTTATGTGTGTGGGTGTTTTGCCTGCATATCTATTACATGTGTATAGAGTTTCACAGGCCAGAAGAGAGCACCAGATCCCCTGGATCTAAAGTTGCAGATGGTTGTGAGCCACCATGTGGGTGCCGGGAACTGAACCTGGGTCCTCTGGAAGAGCAGCCAGTGTTGTTAACCACTGAGCAGTCTCTCCGGCCACCACAGTTGTCTATTCCTATGAGCAAACCTCTGCACTGCACCGTACTTCTCACAACTTGAGCAGAGTGGCACGCTGTGCTTTACAATGACTTCTTGGTCACTAGGGGACAGGAATGTTTTTGGCCCCATGCAGTGGTACAGGGCTCCCACTGAGGCTGCAGTTTGTCAACAGCAGACACTGAGTCATGTGATGTCATCAAGAGAGCTGAGACTTTCTTCAACAGAGAAATGAAACGTTCGTGTTTGCCGTATGCAGCTGTTCACCGCATTGACGAGATCGGTGGCATGGAGAACACAATGCCTGTATCCCCCAGGTGTGACTTTTAGACAGGCAGGAAATATAAGTTAACAGTTTCTGAACAGAAACACGAGAGAAGAAAAGTCTAGAACCTTCTGAGAACCTCCATCACAGGAAGGAGTCACAGGACCAGAGACCTTGGGCTTACAAAGCCACCGGGGAATCTGCCATCCACTCTCTTTGCAAGGAGGACGCTGGCTGTCCACAAGGATTGTGTGACTTGTCAGGAGGCAGACAGGACAGGACCTAGTCACCAGACTGCCCTAGCCACTGTTCTGTCTGCCTTGCTGTCTCTCGAGTCTGACTACCACGTGGCAACACCCTCCTGACTACTCTACCAGGAGTCCCTTGGGGCAGGACACATGCCCTGGAGGAGGGACATCCACAAACCCTCGCCTGTGTGAACCCTGGGTTCTCTGTTCCTTCGGGTGGGTTGTTCCTTGACTTAATATCCCTTAATTCCTTTGCACCCAGGTCCAGAGAATTTCCCTGCTCATCACACAACCGCCCCCACCCTCTGCCCTCCAGGGATTAGGTGCTCACAGGGGATCTCAGCTCATGGACAAGCCCGTGAATGTTTGGGGCAGCTGAGCTCGGCTTCCTCTTAGGCACTCAGCCAAGGGAACAGAATGTCAATTTATGGCATAGGACCTCAGCAAGCTTCATCCTGCAGCTCAAGCTATCAGGACACAAATAGATTTTCCTGCAATACATCCCAAGGCACACAAGGGCCTCTCACCCTGGTGCACATCCTCAGAGTGCCACTTCAGCACGAGACCCACCCCCTAACTCAGTGGGGACGGAGGAAAGTCCACTCATTGGTCCTTCTTCAGCCTGCTTCTCTGATTGCGGTATCTGGGTGGTATCTAAGTTACAAGCACTCACACTGTAACCATCTGTGATAGCGAGCAGGAGCTTCCGGAAGAACCAGCAGCTAAGGGCACACAAAGGACACTAGCCAGGCTGTGAAGGGTACCCAAGCGATTTGTAAAGGGCTCTCCAAAGACAGGGTAAGGTCCCCGGAGAAGTGGGCAGACCCCAGCAAGCAAGCACATCCTCTCTACTTGTCACGCACTTTCAGGGCCACTGCTAGATACATACTAACAAGCACCTGCATGCAACCATGGCTGCCCCTGCCTGCCTGCCTAATTGGCCGTTTTCCCCATGGAACCCATTGTGACAGGCTCTATCCAGGCTCATCTGCCTCATTAGCAAGCCTTCCTAGTGGCAACAGATGTCTCCCACATCATCACCACCGTTAGGCACATGCCTCCTGACTGACAGCACCTGGGTTGTGTTACCATTCTTCATCTTCTAATCCAAGGGGTCAGGAGCAAAGGGTGTTGGCAGCTCACGACCGCAGCTGTCTGGCCTGTCAACTCCCTGCCATGCACAGGTTCTAAAGCACAGAGCCGGGAAGAGGATCCGCGTCTCAGCTTTCTGTCGCAGGGGTCATGTGGCGGCTGCTCTCACACTGGGGATCCTTCCCAGGACACAGCAGCAACAATGTCTGCACAAGGTCACGGTACTTGTACAGAATGCTCACAAATCCTTCCGATCCACACATCACCTCCAGATTATCTAGAGTCCCCAATGCCACAGAGAGCATCGAGAAGCTGTTTTAAGGTGATGTTACAACGTGATGGCCTGAGGGTTGGGGCTTGGTCTTATGGTAACTTGCGATACCATGCTTGGTTGATATCCCTGGGAGGCCTCCTCTTTTCTGAAGGAAAACAGAGGAGACATAGATCTGGGGGAGAAGGGAAGCGAGGTGGGAGCTGGGAGGAGCACAGGGAGCAGGCAGAACGTACTGTATAGGAGAAGAATTTAAAAAGAGAGAGAGACATGATGATAGGAAAAATCATGTACATGTCTGACGCAAACACGTTTTTTTTCCCCCAAAGATTTTTGGTGTAGGGCTGATTGGATCTTCAGATACAATGCCCATATGTAGATACAGAGGGATGACCACGTTTGGACAAGGCTAAAGGGAATTAGAGGATCAAAGACTTCAACTTGGCTGTGGGCTAGCCTGTGGTAAGTGTGTATGAATACCTATTTACCATGCAGGAATGTGACTGAAGACCTCCACAAACTTGCCGCCCTGTTCAGTAGCTCACACCAAAGAGAGCGAGCGGAGAAAGTCCTGGCACATGACCATGGCCGTTAATGAGAAGAGAGAGCCAGGCCATACCCCCTCCGGGCTCTGAGACGTAGGTCGTCCACCCATTAACATGGGGTGCGAGGAACCAGAGTCCCTGGTCAGACCAAGGCAGGGCGTAATCACCCAACGTCTCCCCAGGGGGCAGCGACAGAGACACACAAACGCTACGCTTACAGCATCTGCCTGGCTGCCAGATGTAGCCACACACTGTAGCCTTGCTTTGTGCAGAGAGACACACATGAGGGGAGGACGGCATAGCATCTCATCCCCTGAACAGGACGTCCACAGGCAGACAAGAAAGAAAGCTCTCAGGCCAGAGGAAGCAACATGCCTGGGGAGGAAATGCTCTCCTGCAGAAAGGAAATGGAAAGAAGGGGATTGCTTGGGAGTCTTTGGAAGCAGTGGCCCCACTTAGTGATCCCGTGACACTCAATCTAGAAGAATCTGAGTTAGTGCATACACAGAAAAGATTAGAGGGTCCTTGCCTAAAAAGCAACGTTCCAACATCTTAGCTGTTGTAAGGGGGCCCTGGGGGCTCATTAGGTCTTTGGGGGAAGAACCGGGCATTTATATCTAAACTGCCACACTCCCAAGCTTGCCATATATATGGGGGGTAAAACAATGTGTACTAAATACATCCAGTTCCTTTTTATTGGTTTGCTTGTTTTCCTGTGTGTTCCTGTGTCTTCATGGGTGTTGAACTGCCTGACAGGTGGGTACCCACGGTGAACCCCACACAGCCCTCACACAACAGAGGTGGTGGGGCCACAGAGGCAGAGTTAGGGAAAACCATCTCACAGTTATGCCTCAGTGTTCTCCACGGTAAACTAGCGCTCCACACTCATACCATCCATCAACACAGGGAAGGCCTGGCAATAACCTCAGAATGCCTGTTTGATCTGGTTGAGATGCCCTGTTACCTCTCCATGGCAAGGAGTAGAATAAACACACACACACCCTTCTCCTAGTTTGCTTCCTGTGTCTGTGATAAACCACGATGAAAAGCACCTTGAAAAGAAGAGGGTTTATCTGGCTTACATGTTCTGATCACAGTCAACCACGGAAGGAAGTCGGGGCAGGAACTCAAACAGGAATGGAGGCAGGGACCATGGGAGAACACTGTCCACTGGCTGGTTCTCCATGGCTTGCTCAGCTTTTTCATACAACCCAGGACCACTGTGCCCAGCAGTGACATCACCCATAGTAGACTGGACTCTCCTACATCAAACATCAATTAAGAAAATGCTTCACAGACTTGCCTACAGGCCGGTCCTATGAAGGTATTTTCTCAATGGAGATTTTCTCTTCCCAGATGACTCTACCCTTTATTATACTTCTTTCATGTTTTAGAATCATTGAAAGGAGATGTTGAGTTGTATGAAGGCCCAATGTCTTGCTTCACCAATGAAGGATCTGAGAATCAAGCTGGGGAAATGGGTAAAGCACGTGTTGTGTGAGTTCAAGGGCCTGAGTTGAGATCTCAGGCCCTACAAAAAGTGGTGAAGTTTTGCGCATGGTTTCAGGGGTTCAGATCTATACATACAGGAGCAGGCAGTAAAAGATAGCTATTTATTTCAGGATGACCAGGAAACAGGAAGCAAAGCCTAAGGTCAAAATATTCCTTCCAAGGGCACATCCCCAATGACCTAATTTCCTCCCACTGGGTACCATCTTCCCATAGTGCTAGGGGCTGGTGACCAAGCTTTAAATACGAGGTCTCTAATGGACACTTAATCACCCCACAGCAACATAAGTCCATTGAAGTTAAATGACTCCAAATGATCACCCATCTTGTTACAGTGATGTCATGCATGTGAGTGTGACATATTTCTCCTTTTAACTGCTGGTTCCATGGCTCAAGGTATCTTTTCTTTATGAAGTATCTTGAATGATAAAATATGACATTTATAAAGCTGAAAATGCTTTTGACAGATGATGTTATTTCTGATAGATTTCCCCAGACTGTCTGAGTTAGGAGGATAACTGTTACTTCCAAGGTACAGGAACTAGTTTCCCATATAAGCAATGCTAAGTCATATACAGAAAAATCATGTCCTTCCTTGTAATTGTGATGGGGGGGAGGAAAAGAATGTGTGGGAACCACTGAAAAATTATCAGCAAGACTCAAGGAAAATGGCTCTGTGTCTTTCCCTTAGGAAGAATACTTCAGATTATATAATTATAGATTCCAAGGAAGCAGATACTCAAATCTATCAGTGGCGCTTGTTTGACTTCTGCATTTCCACAGAAAATTAGAAGCACATTTTGGAGTTTGTTCTCAGTCTTCTTTTCTTCTCCTACCCAAACTGAATTGAGATCCTCAAGTAAAAAGCAGAGCACTGGAAATTAGATGCCAGCAAACGTGAAGCTGTGTGAATCCCTTCACACACTGTCAAATCACACACCCACCCTCTGTCCCCAGCAGACACTGAAAAGCCACAGCAATAAAGTCAGCTCCAACTCCCAGTTCTATTTTGAGCAGAGGGTTTAAATGCCACCAGCCTAGACAAAGGTCACGTTTCATAAATATATTTCTTTAAAAGGGAACATAATTGAACACATTTCCTTACACACTATAAAACGTTAAAGACCTGCCAGGTGATGGTGGTGGCGCACGCCTTTAATCCCAGCACTCAGCATGCAGAGACAGGTGGATCTCTGTGAGTTTGAGGCCAGCCTTGTCTACAGAGCAAGTTCCAGGACAACCAGGATAGTTACACAGAGCAACTCTGTCTCAAACTGCCCCCCCAAAAAAGAAAAGAAAAGGAAGTTAAAGGCTTGGCACAGCCCTCTCTGACTCCCCTTGTCTTTGTTCCTTTAAATATCAAAATGATTCATAAACTTACAGCCCCAAAGTAAGAGAAGCCCATGGAAATTAACTTCAAACCTCATAAATGATATGTCTTAGTTTGTATTAAAGATGTTCTTTTGTGTTGGTGAGTGTGTTACCTGTATGTATATATGTGTAACATTCATGCCTGGTGACAGTGGAGGCGGTGAGGGTGTTGGAGCCCCTGGAATTGGAGTTACAGACAGTTGAGAGCTACCGTGTGGGTGCTGGGAACCAAGCTGGAGCCTCTGGAAGGGCAACCAGTGCTTAACCACTGAGCCATCTCTCCGGCCCCTAAGTTTTAGTTTAACACTCCAAGTTAATGATTATTGTGTGTAGGAGTGATTATAAAATCTTTGAACTGGAATGAGAGTCACCTCTCTGACTTCAATATTTTCATAACCACGACCAGAAACTATGAAGACCGATTCCCTTGCTCCCTATTGGACACTGTTCATCCAACATGGCCATTTTCCCATCTGGGCTTTTGAACCCACGGCATTGAACTTCATTGCACATGGCCCACAGATGGAAATAGCCTAAGATAAATTATTCTTGTGCAAAGCCTTGTTCTAAAGACTCTGTATCTACTACTTCCAGTTAGTGATCTCATTAGCCCTACTGATGGTTTTAAACCTAGTTCAATTATTATTAACATTGTTTTACTATGAAGAATCAGAAGTACAATAATTTGCCCAAAGTCATAGGTCTGGTAAATGCAGAGGTGGTATGCAAATCCCACTGTCTCTAGAGTACACCCCCCCCCCGCCCCACCATCACCATGCTGCAGTATCTCTTAAAACCAAACAGAACAGAGTTTCAATGACACAAGCAGCCAGGCTCTGGAGCTCTACTTCACGGTATGGTGAGGACCGCTAACCATCCTGTTTCATGGACTTCCATGTGTTAAGAGATCAGGTTTACAACAGTCCCAACACATGAACGCACAGCAACTCTACAAAGTGATGGAGATTAATTAGCTTGATGCGGTAATCATTTCATAATATAGCTATATACTGAAATATCAGGTTGTATGTTTTGGCTGGTTAGTTTTTGTTAACTCGACATAAGCCTAAGTCATTTGGGAAGAGGAAATCTCAGTTGAGGAATTGTCTCCATCAGACTGGCCAGCGGCATGTTTAAGGGGCATTTTCGCAATTAGTGATTGATGTGGAAGAGCCCAGCCCACTGGGCACTGCCAACCCTGAGCATGTATGTGGTCCTGGGTTCTATAAGAAAGCAGGCTGGGTAAGCGATGGGGAGCAGGCCAGTAAGCGGCACCCCTCCACTCTCTCTGCTCAGTTCTAGCCTCTAGATTCCTGCTTTGAATTCTTTGGCTGGTGTCCCCCCATGATGGGCTGCGACCTGCAACATAATCCATCTCCTCCCCAAGTTGCTTTTGTTCATGGGGTTTCGTCATAGGAACACCAAGCAAAGTAGAGAAAGTTGAAACTGTGCGGTTGCTACAGTATAACTCAAGGAAAGTAGAAGGAACAGTTAAAGGTACCTAACATCTTTCCGGGAAACAGTAACCGTAAAGATAGGAAACGAAGCAAAATGAACTCAATGGTATCTTTGTAGACTTTTTGTCTCGTGTTACTTTGGACAGTTTCCTTTTCTCTTATTGGTCTTTTGCTTGTTTACTATGGTTTCTGATTTTGTAGGGTTTGGTGGGGGGTTGTGTGTGTATCTCTATATATGACTACTGTGTTTTGTTTCTATTTTGATTATTCTGGTTTATTTATTCATTTTCTGTTTACTTGTTTTCTGAAGAGAGAAAGAGCATGGGGTTCAGTGAATGTGGAGGATTTAGGAAGAGCTGAGGTACAGAAAACCACCAAATCAGAATACATTGTATGAAAAAAGTCTTTTCAATTAAAAATAAAGGAAGTAGTAGATTAATATTTGCCCAGAGCTGAAGGTTGGATGGAAACAGGGGAGAGAATTAATGGATACTAGGTTTCTCTGGGGGAGGGATAATGGAAATGTTGTAAAAATTGATTGTAGTGATGTTTGCGCAACCCTATAAATAAAAAAAACAACCATTGACTTGTATACTTTAAAGGAGTGAATTACATGGTGCATGAATTATATCTCAATACAGCTGTTATTTTAAGGAAGAAAAAGGAAAAAGAAATAAAAGCAAGCCATGGAGATGATAGGATTTTAACCTCTTTTATGGTAAATGTAAAGCACCTATCAGTGGAAAATAAACCTCACAGTAAACCCCATAGCCCATCCTCCAGTATTAACGGCTTTCAAAAATTTGCCAATCACATTTTTAATCTACCTTCCTTCACCCCCAGACTTTTGTTCTTGTGGTATTTTACACTAAAATAGAACGCTGCCATTATTGACAACATCTGGTGCAGATGCCACAAAAAAAGGAACACGATAGCGTGGCACTGGCCTCAAAGGGTCCCAAAGGATGGCAGGTCTGCCCTCACCGCAGCTCAGGGGGATCACCTGGGGTCCATGTCAGAGTTACCTAAAGCGGGGGCGGGGGTGGGGACGCCGAAACTGTGTAGAGGAAGGGAAAGGATAAAAAGCTAATCTTTGCAAAATGGGGCAGCCAAGAAAAACACGGCTGCTCTTATAATAAAACTATAAATAAAAGCTTCCGTGTACAGTTTATATTAATAACTGTAAACCGGCAACTCGCTTTAAAAAACGACCAGCCAACCAAACAAGAAAACATAACTTCATACTCTACTCCCATCTCCGAGTGGAGCTGATCAGTGTCCAGATCTGAGGAGTGAAAACAGACATCAATAAAGGTTTAATCTCAGATGAGAAATAGCTTCTCAGGAACCTGACCTCTCAGGTCACTGGCGGCTCCTTTTTCCATGAATAAAAAATGACTCCCTCTTTGCCAGTGGAACATGAGACAGGCTGATTGCTGTTTCTATAAGAGTTATTAATAACACTTCTTGTCAACTCTGATCTTATTTAAAGTGCGTGCCAGACACAGATAATCAAATGAGCTACGTATGTAAATGCATTTTATAGTATTCATGAGCGTAATGCTGAGTTAACATTGCAAAAATCTTTCATATTAACACTCATTTCATTGATTAACCTTCCAAAGAGACTGGTGATTTTCTACTTCAAACTATTCCCAGAACCCAGATCCTAGTCAATAATTAAAGGGATATATGCTCATCTTAGGAATAAAACTCAAATCTTCATGAGTTTTATCTCATCTTCCCAAACCAAGTTGTCTATGCTTGGAAACCCTGACAGTCGTTCATGAATGACCTCAACAATAATCTCGGGAAGATTCTTTAAAGATTTATTCATTCGTGTGTGTGTGTGTGTGTGTGTGTGTGTGTGTGTGTGTGTGTGTGTGTGTGCACCACATGCATATGCTACCCATAGAGGTCAAAAGAAGGCACCAGCTTGCCTATATCCAGAATGATAGGTGCTTGTAAGCTGCCCGGTGTGGGTTCTGGGAACTAAGCCTGGGCCCACTGCAAGTGTATTAACTCCCCATAATTGAGAGAAAGGACAGTGTCAAACTGGTTATTTTCCCTTGGTGGATTATTAAGACACAGTAACACAATGGTAGATTAAAGCTGTAGATCCAAGTTCTGAACTAACCAAATGAAATGGTACCCGAGGTCCTTAGGCATCCTCTGCCCTGCCATCAGCCCCCAGCAGGGCACAGTCTCCTCCATACACCCTCAGTCCCTTTGCCCCACTCACGGGTGACCGGCCGGCTCTGCTCCGGCTGCACACTGTCCAGGGATTGAGTGCTGGGCACCGCAGAGACACTGGAACTCCTCACAAAGCCGAAGGCCGCCAGCTTGGCTGCTGGAAGACGCGAGTAGCCAGGAGGACGAAGCCCAGATTTTGGTAGACTGGATTTTGCAGCATTTGAATTGGAGGCTTTCTTAAGATCTGTTAAAATGAATCAAAAAGGAAAATTCTCAGTGGCCAGCACGATGGAGAATGTCACACAGTGTGCCATCCGTCATGAGTAGACTAATCCTGCAGGCTTCACTTCTGCACACTAGCAAACCAATCTTTAATAGAAAGGCCCCTTACCAGGGCAGGTGCTTCGGAGGACTCAGGAGAGAGCCACAGCCACTGCCCCGGGGACGTTCAGTCTCACTAGGTGAGGAACGGAGGACAGACAACTGGCCTCATTCTCAGCCCCAGGAAAGGCTAAAGGGCTCAGGATGCTGACGGGAAAGAAAGCAGCAACTGCTGCAGTTACCTTAAATTTGTGAGAACAAGATGCGCCTTAAAATTTAACATACAACAGGCTTTAAACACAGATGCCTTCCAAGAATCATCCATATGCTTTGGGGTAGTGTTAGCCAGACTGTAATCCCCAGTGACTGACCAGGCAAACCCCAAGCTCTCACCCTACCCTGAGAACAGCAGTATCTCCTTGTAAAGAGTGATGCCGTAACTCATGTCCAACATCTACTGTATAGTCTGGTAGGCATTTAAAAGTGGATTAGGGTTTCTCCTGCTTTCCCATCACTGGTTTTTATGTTAGTCCAAACTCTAAATTAGTTTCTAGGTAAGTACCCAGCCAGGAGCATAAGGATGACAGCATCACGCTATGAAGCCAGCATCTCTGCAGCCGCATGGCACTCTCAGGGATGGATACTTTGAGGAACAGAAAAAGAGTGGGTCCTGGATCAAAGACGCCTGGCATTATGTTGGCATTAAGACAGCAGGAAAACCCCTCTTCTGGGCACTTGGAACTTAGGACTTGACAGAAACAGGCACAGATACCAGTTCAAAAAGGTCCCATGCATTGGACAACACATGACTCTCTGTGTCGTGCAATCTTAAGAGATCTCAGAGCAAGTGACATTGGACGACAGCCTGAAACCCAGCAAGCAGAAAGCCAGGCTGCAGAGAAGAGACTCTGGGCCATAACTGTGTAGTATGCAGCACGGTGGGAGCCTGGTTCAAACCCAGAGAGTTCTCATTTGGCCCCCACGCTCACCACATTGCCATTGTGCAGTGGAGATTATCTTGGCTTGGTAGCCATGAAGGAAGGGAGGGTCATGAGGTTCCCACTTGGAATTCTGGCCATTATGCTTGCCCCAACCTGGAGCTGCAAGTGATCATAGGAAATGCTTAAGAATCCAGGAAGTAGGAGGCTAACCAAAAGGGGGGCTTCCTGGTGCAGCACCCACTCACGACAGGCTAGGGTGGGATCTGGTGCAGCATCCATTCATGAGGGGCTGGGGTGGGACCTGGTGCAGCATCCATTCATGAGGGCTGGGGTGGGACCTGGGGCAGCATCCATTCATGAGGGGCTGGGGTGGGACCTGGGGCAGCATCCATTCATGAGGGGCTGGGGTGGGACCTGGTGCAGCATCCATTCATGACAGGCTGGGGTGGGACCTGGTGCAGCATCCATTCATGAGGGGCTGGGGTGGGACCTGGTGCAGCATCCATTCATGACGGGCTGGGGTGGGACCTGGTGCAGCATCCATTCATGAGGAGCTGGGGTGGGACCTGGGGCAGCATCCATTCATGAGGGGCTGGGGTGGGACCTGGTGCAGCATCCATTCATGAGGGGCTGGGGTGGGACCTGGTGCAGCATCCATTCATGAGGGGCTGGGGTGGGACCTGGTGCAGCATCCATTCATGACGGGCTGGGGTGGGACCTGGTGCAGCATCCATTCATGAGGAGCTGGGGTGGGACCTGGGGCAGCATCCATTCATGAGGGGCTGGGGTGGGACCTGGTGCAGCATCCATTCATGAGGGGCTGGGGTGGGACCTGGGGCAGCATCCATTCATGAGGAGCTGGGGTGGGACCTGGGGCAGCATCCATTCATGACAGGCTGGGGTGAGACCTGGTGCAGCATCCATTCATGACAGGCTGGGGTGGGACCTGGGGCAGCATCCATTCATGACAGGCTGGGGTGGGACCTAGTGCAGCATCCATTCATGAGGGGCTGGGGTGGGACCTAGTGCAGCATCCATTCATGAGGGGCTGGGGTGGGACCTGGTGCAGCATCCATTCATGAGGGGCTGGGGTGGGACTTGGCGGTGACACAACTGTTTTGCAGTCCCTCATGCTCCTGTGAGTCACTGCTCCCTTGCCCTCTGATTTTAAGTCCAATAAACTCATTGGTTCACCAAGCTGAGCTTTGGGGGTAATCTTTGCCCTGGTGCCCTATCAGGGGTGAATATAGACAATTCACTTCTCTTGGGGTTTTTTTGTTTGTATGTGTGTGGGGGCACAGTGGTTCTCTTCATTCTAGAAACGGGGTTGGCTGTACATACGAAAAACACCACAGAGTGATTCAAAGTAGGAAAACTTACAGAAAAAAAAATTCCCTGTCCCCACCCCATAGTCACCACTCACTGAGGAAAGGCTGTGGCATTTTCCCATGGTCTTTACAAAAACAAAAACCCAGCCCATCTTCCAGTGCCATCCTCCGGCCATCTCCTGCTGTATGGTGTCCCAGGTTCTGGCTCAATCAGACTTCTTCTCCTCCGTGTGTAAGAAGAAAGACACTGAAGACCACGAGGCGGCCATCATGGGGAAGGCACTGGCGTAGTAGGGATGGGTGCCTCCCCGACACCTGGGCGGAGGGGTAGAGGTATGGACGGCCCAGCCGGTTGTGACCCACTGTAAACTGGAATACAGCATACACGTCGGAGAGCTTGAACTGGACACCGCACTCGCCGCCTTCTCTCTTCAGGAAGGCCCTCTCCACGGGGTCCATGGGCAGGAACTCCAGCTGAATGTCATCATCATCATCAAAGAGTCCCACTGGCCGTTGGAGAGCTGGCCAATCACAATGTTCTGCTCCACCGGGTCAGTAACAGTGTAGGCATTGGGTGGGGCTGTCTTGCCCACCCGAGGATGGGACACAGGTCCCACTTAGAGGACGCCCTCCTCCTTGAACATCCAGCAGTAGAGGGCCACAGCTAGCTCACAGTTGTCTTGACTGAAAATACCTCCGGGTGCCGGCCGGGTGTGGCCTTCTGCACTGCTGAGTTGAAGAAGCATCGCTGAAGAAATCCAGAGAGCCATTGAGGATAACCTGGGCACTGTTCTTGGCTTGGAGCCCCATGATCAGAAGAGTGCTCTTCCCCATTGCATGGCGGTACTGGGTGATGGGCTTATCCGGGAAGGAGAAATAGGCTGAAGAGCCTGTTAGGATGTCCAAAACCAAGGGACCGTCAGAGTCTGACACCATTCCAACTCCTAGGAAGAGAGCGGGGTTCAGAGATAACTTCCCATCGATGGTTAGGGCCTTCAGCAAGTTCTCAGTGTCGCGATAAACATATGCTGGCCAAGGTCTGAGGCATCATAATTGTGATGGTCAATGACAGCTGTTTTCTTTTCATCAAATTCAATCCCGCACTCACTGCCCAGTCCCTGAAAAGGATCACCAATGAGAGAGCTGGCAGCCGCCAAAGCACCGCCACCACCATCAACGAAGGCACTGATGGTCTCCACGTCGAAGTTGCCTCCAGAGTCATCCACCAAGGAGGAGAAGATGATGGGTTGTCCCAGAGGAACTCCCAGTACTTAATGAGGGACAAGCTGGGGTCATGTGTGGTCTTGAAAGTGAGCTCAATGCCCCGGTCCTTCAGGCTGCCGAAGAACGTCGAGTGTGTGTCCTGCACATTGAGGCTGTCCAGGAGCATGAGGCTATGGGGGCTGCTGGCCCAGACACAGCTGAGCGCAGCCAGCGGCAGCCCACAGAGGGGCCAGGCACCAGCGGTGAGGCGGGGATCCATGTTCATCGTCCAGCCGAAGAGGCCAGCACCTGGACCCCTCATTCACATCTCTTTAGGAGCAGCTGTGACGGCAAAGAATCCACAGGAAAATCTGCAGACCCACGTGCCAAGAGGTGAACCAAGTGCTGGGAATGCTGCACAGGTAGAGGACCAGCGATCACAACAGGAACGCTGAAGGAGTGCCCAGAGGTGCGACCCACATCAAAGACCTTAATATGAGACCTGAGCCCTGACACCGCTAGAGGAGGACGTAGGGAGAGTGCTGGACCACCCAGGCAGTCACAGACCTTCTCCACAGGACTCTGGTTGCTCCGAAAGTAATGTCAACAATCAACAAACATGATTTCATGACATTGAAAAGCTTCCGCACAGCCAATAATTAATCAAGCAAAAGGATGGGAGAAAACCTTTGCTAGCTACACATCGGAAAAGAAGATTAACATCTAGAATACAGAATATACAAAGAACTCAAAATGTTGAACACAGAAACAACCCAATCCATAAATTCTAATGAAATGAACAGTTCTCAAAAGATGAGATGAGATGTCTTCATCGATCCCCGCCCCTCAGGGTTCAGGAGCTACGTAGAAGAGGAAGAGAAAGATGGCAGGAGGCAGAGCGGATGAGAACACCAAGGACAAGTGTCTTCCAGACACAACAGAGGACTGACACACACATGAACCCAGAGTCTGCGGCTGCATGCACAGGGCCTGCGTGGGTCTGAATCAGATGGGGATCCAGGGCTGCGTGGGGAAGTGGGCAACAGCTCCCATCCCAACGGAGCAGCTATCTCCAATCGACAACCACTCACAAAGGAAAAGCTAGTTCTCTCCAATGGAGTCTCACCAGGCATATTAACCACACTTACAGGCAGGCCCCATGCCCAGCAGTAGGTAGCCAAGACAAAAGGTGGCATTTTTTGTAGACTTTTGGTCTCATGTTATTTTGTCTGGGCAGTTGTTTTTTGTTCGTTTGTTTGTTTGTTTTTTGGTCTTACTGATCTTTTATTTGCATATTATGAGTTCTGATTGTGCATGTGTGCATGCATGTGTACGTGCGTGCGTGCGTGTATGTGTGTGTGCACACATGTATTTTTTTTTTTAATTCTGGTTTGTTTGGGGGTTTTCATATGCCTGTTTGTTTTCTAAAGAGAAAGAAAGGGTGTGGACTAGTGGAAGCCCATGAACTGTGGACCCCCCATGGGACTGAACTAGGCCCTCTGGATACTGAAGATGACTGTTTGGGGGGCACCCAGACGGGGGGGGGGGGGGGTTGGGATCAGTCGCTGGTGCATGGGCAGGCTTTTGGGAATCTGGTGCCTGTGGTGTGATGCCTTGCGCAGCCTTGGTGCAGTGGGAAGGGGCTTGGACCTGCCGAGGCTCAGTGTGCCGGGCTCTGCTGACTCCCCATGGGAGACCTTGATTTGGGGGATGTGGAGATGTGGGATGGCTTGGGAGGGAGAGGTGGGGGGTGAGAGGAGGGAGGAGGTGGGGTCTGTGGGTGGTATGTAGAGTGAGTAGAAAATTTCTTATTAAAGAAAAATGGAAAAAAGAAAAAAAGAAGAAAGGGTGTGGATTTATGTGGGTAGGGGAGTAGAGAGGACCTGGGAGGAGTTGGGGGAGGGGAAATCGTGGTCAGAATACACTGTATGGAAATTCACTTTCAATAAAACACACACGCGTGCAAAGTGAAAAAGAAATGTAAAATGTTTTTCCTTTTAATAAATTCAGTGTTTCTGCAACTGCTTGCCATGAATGCATAGAAGGAAGCTGTAGTCTCTAAAAAGCCTTTAAAAATATTCATACTCTAGAATACCTTTGATGAGTAACCCACTTCAAAGCCTTTTCACTCTGAATGCCTGAGCCTCTGCAGTGGAAAGGGGAGCTGCGTGTGTCAACAGTTTATAAAACAAATATATTACAGGTGGGGTGGAAACAAAAGGGAGCGATTATAATAACAAGTGACAAACAGACCCTTCAGCTACCCTGCCACTCCTGGTCTTTACCAGAGGCTGCGGCGGGTCAGCGCATCACAGAGACACCTGCCCATCCACGTCCACTGTTGCATCCTTGACAATGGCTACTAGGAAACCATCCAGGTATCCATCAACAGAGGAATGGTTAAGGAAGCTGTATCCACACACAATGGAATGTTGTCAACCATAAAGAACAATAAAATCGCACTATTTTCAGGAAAACAGATGCAACTGGAGATAATCATATTAAATGAAGTAAGCCAGCCTGAGGAAAATCACATGTTGTGTGTTTCCCCTCATTTTATGCAGATATGCTAGGTGGTTTTGTTGTCAACTTGACAGACGTGGGGAGAGGAAAACGCAACTGAAGAATTGCTGTCATCAGATGTGAATTACAGCTCAGTAAGGCTATTATACTACACCAGAAGTGTAGGAATATATCGGGGCCACAATCAAAGCACATTGTACACATGTGTGAAGATGTCATAATGAAACCCAGTATTATGTATAATTGTTGCATGCTAATAAAAGCAAGCTTTAAAATAAAATATTGAATGACTAGAATCATAATTTTATTTCTAATTAAGCAATAGGCTTAAGACAGACTCATGATTAGTACCCAATATGTATCAGTATCTTTACAATATTGGGATAGGGCAGAGTCTTACTGTATAAGCCTTGACTAGCCTGGAACTCGCTATGTGGACCAGGCTGGCCTCACATTCAGAGCTTTTCCTACCTCAGTCTCTCCAGTGCTGGTATTAAAGGTATGTGCTTCCATACCATGCTAATATCTTTACCCTTACAGGGTCTGTGTTGGGGCTGGAGAGACGGATCAGCTGTTAAGAGCACCTGCTCCTCTTGCAGAGGACCCATGTTAGGTTCCCAGCACCACATGGCAGCTCATAACCACCTGGCACTCCAGTTCCGGAGGATCTGATGCCCTCTCCTCGCCTCTGGTGGCACTGTATGCATCTGGTGCACAGACATGTATGCAGGCAAAGCACTCATGCACACAAAATAAAAACAAGTAAAATGTTTTTGCTTCATTTTTTAGATTGCATTAGCCTTCATCCCTTCCTTTTTGCCCTCCCATTTACCCTTCCTTGCTTTCTTTCAAATCCATTATTTGATAATTATTGATACATCACGCATATATAATTGTGTGTATGTATATTTTCCTAAATATAACCTGCTCGGTCTGTATAATGTTACTTGTATACAGGGTTACAGGGCTGACTATTGGGTACTGAATAGGCAACTGGTGTGGTCCTCCCCGGGGAGGAGCATCTCTCCCGCTCTCACCATCCTGTAGTTGCCGTTAGTTCTTTGTGTAGGCTTTCCGTCATCCATGTCAGTACATCTGTGGTGGTTGTCCTGGTTCAGCGCATGTTTGGGCTGTCATGTTAAGACTCTGTGGGTGCAGCACCTGATATTACTAAGACACAATCTCACAGCAAACTCCGGCTCCCCTGGCTCTTCCAGTCTTCCCACCCCCTCTTCGGAAATGTTCCCGAGCCTTAGGTTTAGGAGTGTGTGTGGATGCATCCTTTGGGACCAGGCTGCAGAGCTCTACATTGTGATTGGTTGTGGCTTTCTGTAACGGTCTCTGTGTGTCACAAAGAGAAATTTCCTGAAGATTTGGAGGTAGGAGCCTCTGATGAGGGAGATCATTTGACGTTTGTCTTTCTGAGTCTGGATTAACCTCACTCAGTATGATCTTTCCTAATTCTATTCAATGTAAGTAAAATCTTTAAAGGGTCTGCGCTGCCTAGAGAATTTGACCTGTCATTGTGTGTCCTCTAAAAAAACACTCCAACTAGAGAGGTGGAAGAAATGTTTTGTATTACACATCAAAGCCTCTTCCAAGTGAAGATAAACATAATGGAGATGCTAATTAAAATAAATTCAAAGCTAATAAAGATTTTGAAAACCCTGGGATCAAATGTCCCCGCCTCATGCAAGGGAGCCAAACTGAACTCATTTATTTTAATCAAAGCTCAATTTTCTGACAAGATTTTGCCAGAAAGCAAAAGCAAGAAAAAAAATCCTGCTTGAACAACAAAAGAGATTTCGCTCTCTGCTGAAAGCTACAAGACACGCTGCTATTTCAAAGTAATATTCTTTTTCCTTTGAAAAATAAATTCTTTGAAGAATACAAATCTTCCCATTTATATGGAGTCAGTTTTATTTGCTTGGGCTTTTTGCTTTTTGTATAGATTCTCCTTTAAATTAGGACTCTGTGACACTAAACATAATCTCAATCAACTAGAATAAGATCATTTATTTGTGATTCAACACTGTATCAATAAAGTCCCATCAATCACTGTCCAACTGTCATGCATCCCACAGAGTGAAATTAAAATGTTAGGAAAAAGCAAATTGTCATTAATCCAATTGAGTATGAGCTGGAAGAAGCGCGAAGGAGGCTACGGTAGAGTTAGTGGGGTGCCCGCCTCGTGTGCATGCCATCCTGGGGTTGAGCCCCCTCATCCCATAAGCCAGACACAGAAATACGCGCCTGAGATCCCCACACTCAGAGGTCAATCGATGTCATCCTTGGCTGCACAGAGAGACCCTGCCTCAAAATCAAAAGCAGAAACCTGGAAACAGTAAGAAGACTGCTAGAAAGAATTACAGTGGCCTGTGGCAGTGGGGATAGAGAAGAGGGTCAGAAAATATAGTGGGGGGGGGATATAATCAAACCATACATATACGGAAATGTCACCATGAAGTCCCTAACATTTATAATTAATATGCAGTAGTGAGTATAATAAAAGTAGAAATGCTGGACGTAAGAAGATCCATGCGCAGAGCCGGAGAGACGGCTCGACGGATAAAAGCAGTAGCTTCACAAATGCCCTCTGCTCCACCCCTGGGACCAACATAACAGCCCCACATGGTGCCCATCCCTAATGCCAGCACTCCTGTGCCAAGATGGCAGGTGGACAGGAGAATGGCCAGGAGTGCTGCTGGACATCGGCAGAGCAGAAAGAAGGGAGAACCTGCCTCAGCAGTGGGGGAGAGAACCCCTGACTTACACACACAGGCACATGTGTGGAAGCACACACCAGATTAATTGACTAAAGGGCATGTTGAGTACGCTGAGAACAAAATCAACGGCATAGCTACCTTGTCAAAACTGTACCTAACACACAAGCGGACACATAAGTAGATTTTGACTTTCGTTTTTTGTTTCTGAGATAGGTTCTCACTGTGTAGCCATAGCTAGCTTGGAACTTGCTATGTAGACCCAGGCTGGCCTTGAACTCATAGCTCTGCCTGCCTCTGCCTCCCAAGTGCTAGAATGAAAGGTGTGTGTCACACGCCTACCTATGAGTTAGATGTTTTAACACTGTAACTGTTATGATACCCGCCTTGGCAGGTTGGGCTGAGGTGCCCAGTGGGTGAGCGAGTCACACCACGCAGATGTGGTGGCGGGCTGCAACGTGGAATGGTGGAAAGTTACTCACACCATGCAGACACAGCGTCCACGTGGGAAGTTTACTATTAAAGGGGGAGGGGAGAGGAGAAAGGGGGGAGAGGAGGTGCACACCTCGTGGGAATACAGAGAAAAAGAGGCAGGGAGGAGGAGTTTGCTCTTAAAGGGGACTTTATGTAAGATGTTGTCAGGATCCTGGGCGGGTTCTAACAGTAACTAATGCAGACACTAGAGAAGCACATGATCATCAACATGACTCAGGGGGTTATTTCAAAGACCATTTTCCTTATAATTTTGCATTTGTAATTTCCTTGTAATTTTGTATTTCCTTATATTTTGTATTTTGTATGTGATTCGGGCCAAATTATTCTTTCATCTCCCTTTTCTTTCCAGTTACTCTTACGAGCACCTTTTCTTCCTTCTCTCGGATACTTTGCTATGCTCACACCAGCCAGGAGCAGTTCAGCCTCTCTGCACCTTGCCTGACAACATGTGCACACGGCCGCCAGTTTTTACCACGATTCTTTCTTGCTGAGACAATTCTCTGTAAATGAAACCTTTGGTGTGAGGGTAGTGTCTCTTCCCGAGAAAAGAAGGAAGCAGAAAATGCAAGGAAAACAGCGTGCTGCACAGTGGACTGTAGACCTGGGCTCAACATGACTGGATCCAAACTCCCATCTCCTCAGCTTCCTCCCGGGAAAGAGTGAGGGTATTTCCTCCTGGGAAAGAGTGAGGGTATTTCCTCCCGGGAAAGAGTGAATGTCTACCACTGTGCTGGTGACTTTTTCTGGTGCTGTGATAAATCACCATGGCCAAGGCAGCTTACAGAAGGAGGAGTTTACCCGGGCTTACGGTTCCAGAGGGACAAGAGTCCACCATGGTGGTGAGGCATGGCGATAAGCAGGCATGGCGGCTGGCTGGAGCAGAAGCTGAGAGCTCACATCCTCAACCACAAGCAAGATACAGAACAAACTGGAAGTGGGGCATGGTTAGGAGCACTCCAAGCCCGACTCGAGGAGTGTGCTTCCTACAGCAAGGCTGTAGGCCTTAAATAGCGCCACCAACTAGATAGCAAATGTTCAGATACATGAGCCTCTGAGGGACATCACTCATTCAAACCTCTCCAACTATCTACCCATTATTATGCTAGAAGAGAAGGAGTATATTGACTAATTCATAAAGATCATCATGGCGCTACAAGCTTGCTATTTCCTGTCGCTGATGCCTCACTTATTGAAATTGCAAAGAGCATCTCTTTAACAAGGATCAGGGTGCAAAACAACCAATTTCCACAATGGCTCTCTAGCAAGCCCCACCAGTGAATGAGGATCACTCTGGTGAGGGATGCAATACGGTGGAGGTGGTAGTATGCGACTTCTGAGCGAAAATCATGAGAGACATTGCAGATCCATCCTTTTGCTCTCAGATGGCTACCTCAAGGAGAAGGCAGGCTTGCTTGCAATGGGGATATTTAAACAGCACTCCTGCATGGAGAAGTGAGAAGTTGCTTGACAGAAGCCAGAAACCCCTACATCTCAGAACTGGATCCTCCATCCTTGGCCAAACAATTGTTAACACTAATCAAACTTGACTGCAACCTCATGGGGAATGGCAAGAATCATCCCACCAATATGTTCCCAATTCCTGACCCACAGAAACAATCAGAGGGTGAATGCTTGTTGTAGTTTTAAACAACTGATACTTGGGATGGTATATTATTCAGTGATGTGGAGATTCGGGTACCTGAAGGCAGGCTCCATCATAGCAAGGATTTGCTCTATAAGAACGGCTCTGGAACCAGGTCCAGATGGGATGCTAAAAGCAACTTCAGGAGCTTCAAAGAGACTTCCAGAAGAAGCCAATTGGCATTCAAAATAAAAAAAAAAACTGTCAATGATAGCTTAAAGAAAATGGATGGGGGAGTGAATCCATGCTAATAGGTAGCAAGTGTTACTGATAGATTATCGAATTTGGAGAGTGCAGTGAATGAACTTAGAATTTTCTAAGAATCTCCAGGTGGGGCTGAGGGTACCACGGAGGTCACTCTTATTGTTATGGAATGTTATTTTAAGATGTGTTAGATTTGTTTGTGCTTTGGGACATTTGTTTAATGATGCAAAGATGTGTTGCATTCTTTTATGTTGCATTTGTTTAACTCTGTGAAGCTGTGTTACTTCGCCTGTCTAAAACACACGATTGGTCTAATAAAGAGATGAGTGGCCAATAGCAAGCCAGGAGAGAGAAATAGGTGGGGCTGGCAGGAAGAGAGAATAAATAATACAAGGAGAAATCTTAGGGAAAAAAAAGGAATGAGAGAAGGAGGAGGATGCAAGGGGCTAGCCACCCAGTCATACAACCAGCCACAGAGTAAGAGCAAAAGTAAAATACACAGAAGTAAGAGAAAGGTAAAAGCCCAGAGGCAAAAGGTAGATGGGATAATTTGGGTAAAGAAAAGCTGGCTAGAAATAAGCCAAGCTACGGCTGAGCATTTATAATTAAGAATAAGCCTCTGCGTGTGATTTATTTGGGAGCTGGGTGGCAGGCCCCGAAAGACCAAGAGTCAAAAGAGCAAAAACCAAACAACAACACTTACTCTTCTGCTATTGTGTAAGTAGAGAACCAAGACAAACATCTCAACAGAAAGTAGCTGTTGGGCTTGCAAGGTTTAGGGTTTGCTGGGTTTGAAAATGCCCAGCCTTTCCACATGGAAAACAAGAACTAAACTAAGGAAAGGCTTGTGTTAATGATGGTATCCAGGCCACTATCAGAAAACTATGATTTAACAATGAAGCCAACGATGTGTCTGCATAGCCTTCCAATGAGAATTCAGGAAGATCAAGGCAACATGAAATAAATAACTGTTAAGTGATAAAACTGCTGAGAAACTCAAGGTTGCTATCTGCCAGGGGCCTTGGCAGAAGCTCAGTATACAGATTTATTTATGTATTTATTTATTAAGTGTGTGTGTGTGATGTAGTGTATGCATACACATGTGGATGTATGTGTATGTACCCATGTATGTACATGTGAGGCCAGAGGAGGAGTGGGCTTGTTTTCCTCTATTAATCTCCACCTTCTTTTTTGAGGCAGGGCCTCTCACTGAAGCCGACACTTGAGTAGACTGGCCAGCGAGCTCCTAGGGTCTGTCCACCTGCTAACAGTGGTTACAGGCACATGAAGCCTCATCCAGATTTTATGTGGAGCTAGGGATTTGAACTCAGATCCTCTTGCTTACTCACTGAGCCGTCTCCCCAACCCAAGAAAGGTTTATTTTGAAGTGATTTTTCAGGAGTAGCTTTTATCTAACAGAGCAAACCTAATAAAATTCAAAGAAACCAAAGTTTTGCAAGAGAAATATGCCCACAGAAACACTGCTGGCTCAGACTGGAACAGTGAGGGGGATCTTAAAGGAGGTATTGATGGACAGACATCAGGCTGAGCGTGCCCCCAAGTTCAAACATTTTCAGGAAACGGAATGAAGGTAAAGTGGCAGAACCAAGAGGCTAAAGTATGGAGGCAAAAGCTACAGAAATCATCCAGGCCATGCGTGACCACTGCATCATTTCAGGACAGTGATTCCTGGGTGTTTCCCATCATGCCTCTGCCTTAAGTAGAGTCTACTGAAGTTACTCTATACCTATAGAACCACTGGCTGTCATATGTGTTTGCGGGGTGGGGGTTAATTTGGGATAATTTCTCTCTTTAAATAGATTTGCGAGGGCAGCAGCAGCAGAGGCAGGCAGGGTGGTGGCAGGTCACACAGTAGGGACACGGTGTAGAGCTGGGCTGAGGTCACACAGTAGGGACACAGTGGAGAGCTGGGCTGAGGTCACACAGTAGGACACGGTGGGGAGCTGGGCTGAGGTCACACAGTAGGGACACAGTGGAGAGCTGGGCTGAGGTCACACAGTAGGACACAGTGGAGAGCTGGGCTGAGGTCACACAGTAGGACACGGTGGGGAGCTGGGCTGAGGTCACACAGTAGGACACAGTGGAGAGCTGGGCTGAGGTCACACAGTAGGACACGGTGGGGAGCTGGGCTGAGGTCACACAGTAGGGACACAGTGGAGAGCTGGGCTGAGGTCACACAGTAGGACACAGTGGAGAGCTGGGCTGAGGTCACACAGTAGGGACACAGTGGGGAGCTGGGCTGAGGTCACACAGTAGGGACACAGTGGAGGGCTGGGCTGAGGTCACACAGTAGGGACACAGTGGGGAGCTGGGCTGAGGTCACACAGTAGGGACACAGTGGAGAGCTGGGCTGAGGTCACACAGTAGGACACAGTGGAGAGCTGGGCTGAGGTCACACAGTAGGACACGGTGGGGAGCTGGGCTGAGGTCACACAGTAGGGACACAGTGGGGAGCTGGGCTGAGGTCACACAGTAGGACACAGTGGAGAGCTGGGCTGAGGTCACACAGTAGGACACGGTGGGGAGCTGGGCTGAGGTCACAGAGTAGGGATACAGTGGAGAGCTGGGCTGAGGTCACACAGTAGGGACACAGTGGGGAGCTGGGCTGAGGTCACACAGTAGGGACACAGTGGAGGGCTGGGCTGAGGTCACACAGTAGGGACACAGTGGGGAGCTGGGCTGAGGTCACACAGTAGGACACGGTGGGGAGCTGGGCTGAGGTCACACAGTAGGGACACAGTGGGGAGCTGGGCTGAGGTCACACAGTAGGGACACAGTGGGGAGCTGGGCTGAGGTCACACAGTAGGGACACAGTGGGGAGCTGGGCTGAGGTCACACAGTAGGACACAGTGGGGAGCTGGGCTGAGGTCACACAGTAGGGACACAGTGGGGAGCTGGGCTGAGGCTGCAGAGTCAGCAGGTTGCGTGTCCTTAGTCTCGGATCCCTGGGGTGAGGAACAAGTACTCTTCATTATGAATTCAAAAGGCCTGCACACCTAGGCGATCTCCCTTTATCTGTGCACACACACCACAGTCACACACATCGCAAATAGGACAGTTCACAGGAACTTCAGGAAACCGGTCAGAACAGCCTTGTGCAAAGCTCTCCTCTAAGGGAAGCACCCCATACTGTCACTGTGTGTCCACAGAGTAACCCCAGAAAAGCAGACGGCACAGAAGACGGGAGGAACGTACAATGCCTGAACAGGGAAGGTGGTGACCAGAGCCAACATGTGCACACACACACACACACACACACACACACACACACACACACGCATACATATATACATGTGCATATGCACACTTTTGTCAACCACATCACACAAATGTACATAGCCAGAGGATAATACGCAAAAGAGATCTTTAAGAAGGGGATTAGAGAGATAGCTCAGAGGTTAAGTGCACTTCTAGTTGCTCTTCCAGAGGACCTGGGTTCAAGTCCCAGCATCCACATTGCGGCTCCACAGATAAACATGCAGTACGGCCAACAGAAGGACACAGTCGAAGGCACAGCGATACAAGTACTGCCCATGGCGGGCTGTGCTGGATACAAACAACAGCTGTCCAGAAAGACGGCTGGATGTGACCTTGGGCTAGCCCAGGCTCACTTGATCCGAGATCTGTCCAGCATACTGAGCCGTTGTGTTATAAACACAGCTGAGAACCTCGCTCAGATCTCGTTCACATTAGTGATTTTCAGGGCTGGCTGCAGCAGCTGGGGAGCAAATCCAAAGGCAGGAACTGTTATGAGCAGATTCTGCCGACTCATCTGTTCCTGACCAGCAGCTTCGGCAGTTAGGGTCGGAACAACACAGCTGCTGGATTTGCTAAGGAGAGTCCTCAAGCATCACATCATGAGAAAAAGGAAAGGCTTTTTCCACGATTAGATTTAAGGGCACAATTTTCATTAAAGCCTTTACACTCACAGACTCACTTTACAATACTAACCAGACCCCTAAGGGCTGCCCACCAATACTTAACTTCATTTAAGCAGAAATGGAGACCACAGCCAGAGTAAGCAGGTAGAACACGGTTTTCTAAAAGTCTCTCCAATGAAACATGTTTTCAAATAAGAGCTGCTGCATTTCAAGTGGCAACTCTGAAACTCACAGCCGATGATCACCCAGTGTTTTCCAGTAAGCGCTTTCTAGACTTAAACCTCAGACAAGAAAAAGAGCCGGATACTTACAAAGCCAGGCACTCCAGCTGCTCTGGAACACAGAGGGCAGGTGGAGGTCCCAGACCGACCAACCGACTGCAGGCAGGCAGATGAGGAACAGCACCAGCGCTGCAGAGATGAGAGGCAGCTGACTGCTGGGGAGGACACAGCCACTGACCTTCAGCCTGGGGAGCCAGGTGAGCAGGGACAGGCCCAAGGGCGGGCAGGCGAGCAAAAATGAGCACAGAGGAGGGAGAAGCGCCTGTGGGCACCGGGTGCCCAGCTCCCAGGTACTGACCACCTCCTCCGCCCCGGCCAAGCCCCAGCTGGAGGGGAAACAGATGCCCAGAGAACCAGCACAAATGAACTCCTCACGTTCATCCAATGAGTTGTGAAGGATCACAGAGAACTGGAGACAATTCTCCAGCATAAAATAAAGAAAACCAGAAAGAGGAAAGAGCGCCCTGGAGAGAACAAGGAGAATGCTAACATCCTTTAAAGTCACCTCATCAATAGGAGAGGAGGATGCAGCCAGGATAACAGAAAGGAGGCTGTGCTAGGAAAAGAAGCCCTGAATTAAAAATTAAAAAAAAAAAAAAACAACAACAACAACACAGGGAGTGAAAGAGGGAAGGAGAGAAGGGGAGGGGAGGGAGAGAGAAGGGGAGGGGAGAGAGGGATGGAGAGAAGGGGAGGGGAGAGAGGGATGGAGAGAAGGGGAGAGGAGAGAGGAATGGAGAGAAGGGGAGGGGAGGGAGAGAGGGATGGAGAGAAGGGGAGGGGAGGGACAGAGGGATGGAGAGAAGGGGAGGGGAGGGAGAGAGGGATGGAGAGAAGGGGAGGGGAGGGAGAGAGGGATGGAGAGAAGGGGAGGGGAGGGAGAGAGGGATGGAGAGAAGGGGAGGGACAGAGGGATGGAGAGAAGGGGAGGGAGAGAGGGATGGAGAGAAGGGGAGAGGAGGGAGAGAGGGATGGAGAGAAGGGGAGGGAGAGAGGGATGGAGAGAAGGGGAGAGGAGGGAGAGAGGGATGGAGAGAAGGGGAGGGGAGGGAGAGAGGGATGGAGAGAAGGGGAGGGGAGGGAGAGAGGGATGGAGAGAAGGGGAGGGGAGGGAGAGAGGGATGGAGAGAAGGGGAGGGGAGGGAGAGAGGGATGGAGAGAAGGGGAGGGGAGGGAGAGAGGGATGGAGAGAAGGGGAGAGGAGGGAGAGAGGGATGGAGAGAAGGGGAGGGGAGGGAGAGAGGGATGGAGAGAAGGGGAGAGGAGGAAGAGAGGGATGGAGAGAAGGGGAGGGGGAGAGGGATGGAGAAAAGGGGAGAGGAGGGAGAGAAGGGGGAGGGGATGGAAAGGGATGGAGAGGAGGGGAGGGGAGAGAGGGATGGAGAGAAGGGGGAGGGAGGGAGAGGGATAGAGAGAAAGGGGAGGGGAGAGAGGGGTGGAGAGAAGGGGAGGGGAGGGAGAGGGGTGGAAAGAAAGGGAGGGGAGGGAGAGGGATGGAGAGAAGGGGAGGGGGAGAGTGATGGAGAGAAGGGGAGGGGAGGGAGAGAAGGGGAGGGGAAGAGGGAGGGAGAAAAGAGGAGGGGAGGGAGAGGAGGGGAGGGGAGTTAGAGAAACAGAGACAGCGGCTGAGGTTATGGTAAGAATCCAGCATGACCGTGCAGACCCGGGTCTTTATTTTAACTGGAGCTGCTTCTCCTCCCTTTTCTGACACGCTGACCAGTGTGTGCCCCTCTACAGCGCACACACACACACACACACACACACACACACACACACACACACCTGGAAATCCCAAAAACAGCAATGGGAAGTGAGAATTATAAAACGCACCAAGAAAGAAAAACCAGGTCCTCTACAAACCTTCTTTTATCAAATTGGCATAATAATTTCTCTGGATGAACAACGGAAGTTGTTACATTTGGAAAGAAAACTATTTTCTGCTTTTAATGTAGTGGATGACGACTAAAAACCTCTTCAGAAATGCCAAACCCTGTCATGTGGCTTTCTCTGATCTCTCTGGAAATGAATTACTGGGGATGCACTTAGACAAAACAAATGTGTAAACCAGAGTGCAGGACACAGGAGGAGAAAGGGAAGAAGGCAGAGAGCGCAAGAAGGAGCCCCTGAGGGAGACAGAAAAAGGTCCCGAGAACAGAAAGTCCAGGACAAGCTGGTATCCATTCAATAGATTCACTCACTCACCAACTCAGGCTGGGATTCTGCCTGGCCAGACCCCACCACACTCTCCACCTTCTGAACCTGCACTTGGAAATCATGATTTAAGAACAGAGAGGTTAATCCCAGCACTCGGGAGGCAGAGCCAGGTGGATCTCTGTGAGTTCGAGGCCAGCCTGGACTACAGAGTGAGTTCCAGGAAAGGCGCAAAGCTACACAGAGAAATCCTGTCTCAAAGGACAACATGCAGCTCCCTGTTCATCAGTTTCCCAACTCTGTAACAAATCGCCCAAGAAGACCAACTGTTCTGGTTTGCTTTCTGTGGCCATGCGAAAACACACTGAACAAAAGCAGCTTGAGGTGGGAGAGGATTTATTTCAGTTTGCAGGTCGCAGTCCATCCCCTGAGGGAACTCCAAGCATTAACGCAAGCAAGGAATACTGAGGCAGGAACTACTTCCCTTCCATACAGCATTACCTTTAATCAGGGAACTCACTTCACAGCCAAAGAGGTACAGCAGGGAACCACAGAGGATGCTGCTGCCTGGCTGGCTTGCTCACATACCTAGGCTCAGCTACCTTTCTTATACAGCACAGACCTGCCTGCCTAGGGATATCACCGCCCACAGTGGGCTAACCCCTCTATCGATTAACAATCAAGACAACCCCTCACAGGTGGGCCCACAGACCAAACTGGTAAGTACTCAGTTGAAACCCTAGGCTGTGTCAAAAAAAAAACAGACACTGCCTTATAAAGAAAACAGACTTCTTGCTAGTTTATGACTGGACAGACATTGTTTGGGGGTCTCTGCTGGGGATGCAAATGAGGAACAACGTACTGACCTCCTGTCCTGACAACAGAAGAGGAGGAGGAGGAAGAGACGAAGGCCCACAGACCCCTTCAAGGACACACACTCGGTAACCTAAGGACCTCCTCTGCCCCCCCCCCCCCCCCCCCGCCGCCCTGGGCTCTGCTGTCTCTCTGTATTGTGGCCATGGGAACAAACCTTCAGCACATGGCCTTCATGTTAAACTACGGCACGACTCTTTTGAATATATGAAAGAAGAAAAGGCATTGTGCTGGGGTGCATATATACTGAGAAACAAAACAGACATCTTGAGATCCCACAGTAACTCCAGGCCAAGGATAGGTCTATGCAAGTTTCCAGACCACTCATCCTCTTTTCACAAGGTAATAACAATTACAGAGGGATTACCTGATCACATAGATTTGGTCACACGGGTGAACTGGGGCTGGCATTACTCATTCTTGGCTTTGTGTTCTTATTTCTCTCCTTCCAGTCCATTCTAAAGTGAACGTGGCCCACAGGGTTAGGAGGCTAATTATACATGTAGACTTAACTGGATATTCGGGTACTAGATTGAAAATTATTCATGTCTGTGTTTCCAAAAGAAATTAGCAGCTGAATTGGCAAAGTGAATAGGCAGAGGCTTTTCCAGTGTGAGTGGGCATCAATCTGAGTAGGATCAAGAGGTGGAGAGACTGAGTCCCCTCTGTCCGGGTGCTGGAGCTGGGCGTGGATCTTCCCCTGCCCTTGTACCATCAGCTGTCTTGGGTCTACCCCTGGCAGACAGCTGTCTGCGTGATGATGCTCAGGCTCCATAGTCTCATGGGTCCCTGCTTCATAACAGATCTTTTATCCCTCGTTGGTTCTAGGTCTCTGAAAACCCTTAGTGAACACAGGGGTTAGTCAAATCCGCCTTCTGCACACTCTCCTGCTCTCCATCCCCATCTCCACCGTGGTTTGCAGGGCTCTCCTTGCTGGTGTCCTCAACACCCTCCCAAGAGGGGACTCCTTGTCTTACTCCTCCTTGCCAACCCCATCCCATTCTTGTTCTCTCCATTTCAGTCCGATCTCACCTTCTAAAAAGGAAGTACGATCCTGTCTGCCCTTCCTTCGAACCGTTCCAGGACGCAGTCTGGCTCTTGAGGTCAAGGGCAGAGCCCTTAGCACAGCTTGGGTCTCTACAGTCCACGCCAGTCTTCTTTCTCTTCCTTCCCCAGTGTTCAACGTTGAAGCCACAAGAGCCTTCATGGGGACCATCTCTTGGGCCTGGACCACCCTCTCTTCACTTGTGGCACATCCTCACCCCTCATACCACACTTCAGATCCATGGTTCTTCATACCACAGTGCTGTGGGATGTTCTGTATGTCCTGTGGGAGCCCTTCTTGGGTTCTTTGTGGCGTTACCCAGCAGGTCCGCATAGAGGATGATTAGGACCATGGGCCTGAGTGCAGGTGTCTGAGATGGTCTGCACTTGGCTGTGCTGGGGGATGGTCTGTATGTCAAGTTGTTCTGATTGGTCAATAAATAAAACCTGATCGGCTGTGGCTAGGCAGGAAGCATAGGCGGGACTAACAGAGAGGAGAAATAAAAGGACAGGAAGGCAGAAGGACTGACTGCAGCTGCCGCCATGACAAGCAGCATGTGAAGATGCGGGTAAGCCACGAGCCACGTGGCAAGGTATAGATTTATGGAAATGGATTAATTTAAGCTATAAGCACAGTTAGCAAGAAGCCTGCCACGGCCATACAGTTTGTAAGCAATATAAGTCTCTGTGTTTACTTGGTTGGGTCTGAGCGGCTGTGGGACTGGCGGGTGACAGAGATTTGTCCTGACTGTGGGCAAGGCGAAAAACTCAAGCAACAAATGGCGCCCAACGTGTTGGCAAGAGTTTCCACCTAAAACCTGAGAAAAAAGATTCTAAAACGGAGCAAAAAACAGTTCCTAATTGTCTCTCTCAAATGAGCGGCAGCTGCCGGTTTGAGTTACTGGCGGGTTCCTGGCGTGTGCGCTTGACCTGCAGTAAAGCGGAAATGAGGCCTCTGCAAGTGGCACATTAAGCTGCGTGGCGGATTTAGCCTTTGCTAGTACAAAACAAAAAAAAAAGAGGTTTCTGGGCTACACGCTGCTTGGATAAAAGTGTAGACCCACTATTTCTGAGACTTGATGGCTCCCAGAGCTGGTGGAAAACGTACCACCGCCAAGTTGGGAAATTGAAGGGGGCGGAGCCAGCAGCCACAGAGCCGTTTCAGGCTTAGAAGGCTACAGTTTAAAGCAATAAGTTCGCAATAAGACAGATTCAGATGGAACAAGACTTTAAATGCTTTACAATGTGTGTAAAAATGTACATAGGCTTGGAAGAGAGAGGAAAAGGAACATAGACAGTTATATAAAGAAATAGAAAGTTTAAAAAAAAATAAAGTCTTTAAAGAGAAAGTAAAAGTAATATAAAAAATAAGCCACATAAAGATGGCTATCACACAGAGAATCTGGATTATGTTCTCTTTGATATTTGTAGCTGAAGAAAAACATTTGATTGCAAAGGCTGTTGAGTTATGCCAAAATGTATATTTTAAAGGTACCTTGACTTCAAAATTTAGATGTAAGGATATGTTGCTTTGGAAAAGAGGCTCTGTTTTTGTCTCTACAGAAAGCCAGAGGCTATGGATTTGTTCCAGATTAAGATACATCAGGTTTGACCAGCCAAGACCCCCTGAAAGGTCTCCGATGACACCATGGCCCAGATGATCCAACATCCAGAATCGTTTCAAGGCAACTGGCTCAGACGATACAGTCTCACGGACTACTCCATGAACCTAAAATTTTCTTTGTATCCCCATAAGATACTGCACCCCCCTCCAGCAGGAAGTAGTAAGAGAAGCTACGCCCAAATTCCCAAATATACCAAGCTGGCTTTAAAGATGTGTAAAAGTTAAAACCTTCCTTTTTAAAAAAAAAGAAAAGGGGAAGTGCTGTGGGATGTTCTGTATGTCCTGTGGGAGCCCTTCTTGGGTTCCTCGTGGCTTTACCCAGCAGGTCCGCATAGAGGATGATTAGGACCATGGGCCTGAGTGCAGGTGTCTGAGATGGTCTGCACTTGGCTATGCTGGGGGATGGTCTGTATGTCAAGTTGTTCTGATTGATCAATAAATAAAACCTGATCGGCTGTGGCTAGGCAGGAAGCATAGGCGGGACTAACAGAGAGGAGAAATAAAAGGACAGGAAGGCAGAAGGACTGGCTGCAGCCGCTGCCATGACCAGCAGCATGTGAAGATGCTGGTAAGCCACCAGCCATGTGGCAAGATATAGATTTATGGAAATGGATTAATTTAAGCTATAAGCACAGTTAGCAAGAAGCCTGCCATGGCCATACAGTTTGTAAGCAATATAAGTCTTTGTGTTTACTTGGTTGGGTCTGAGCGGCTGTGGGACTGGCGGGTGACAGAGATTTGTCCTGACTGTGGGCAAGGCGAAAAACTCAAGCAACACCACAGTATAGCCAAGAATCTTCCCAGAGTCTAGCTCAGAGCCGGGTTCAAGTCTATGTCCTCTGACCTGCCACGGCATCCAATCCCAGTGTCTCACTGTTCCTTCTTCAGTGCCTCAGTTACCCTGATACCTTGCAAGTGCCCAGTGAGTACTGATTAAACATGCAGTCCACGCTTCCTCAAGGAAGCAGCAACAGCACTTGCTAGGCCTGGGACAGGCCTGTGTGCTCAGTGGACAAGGAGTACAGCCATGGCCAACGTCTACTTCACTGATGTTGGTTTAACAGGGAAGTGTGTGACAAGCCAAACACCAGAACAGACTGGAATGCTCCATTTGCAGCTTCCACATGAATCTCAGGGCTGTCTGCTGTCGTTAAGATAATAGGAAGGAGGCTTCAGAGATGGTTCGTGGCTAAGAACACTGGCTGCTCTTTGCAGAGGATCTGGGTTTGATGCCCAGGACCCACAGGGCGGCTCACAATCATCTGTAACTCCAGTTCCAGAGTTCCAATGCACTCTTTTGGTCTCCAGCATACACACAGTTATGGTGGTATTTTATTTGTACTGAAATGTGATTTTAATTATATGTTAATAAATAAAGTTGCCCAGGGGTCAGAGCTATTAGAGCCATAGCAAGAGCGTGGTGGTGGTGGTGGTGGTGGTGGTGGTGGTGGTGGTGGTGGTGGTGGTGGTGGTGGCACACGCCTTTAATCCCAGCACTTGGTAGGAGAGCTAGGTAGATCTCTGTGTGTTCAAGGATACAGCCAGCATTGGAGACATACGCCTTTAAGACCTGGAGGGCGGTACTTACAGGCAGTGACGAGGCAGTCACGTGTTTGGGTTTACAACCAATGAGAAGGCAGAACAGAAAGACTATTTAAAGACAAACACACAGGAAGTAGGTCTCTTTCGGAGAGGTAGGACCACCGCAGGAGGAAGGGTAAGGTTTTAACTCTGAGCTCTGACCTCTTGGCTTTCTCTTTTACATTGGTTCTGTGTTTCTTATTTAATAAGATGGTTAGTTACATCTACACACGGTGCATATACACTCATGTGGGCTCATACACTTAAGAAGGAATGAATCAATACAAGTTGTAAAGCTTCCCAAGGAAAAGCTGGAGGCAGAGCTTAGTAGAGTCCTTGACCGGCGTGTGTAAGGACTTAGGTTCAATCTCCTGCAATGGAGAAATTTTTAAAAGATGCCAAAGGACCTGCAATCGGGCCATGTTCCCTTGCCATCTGACTCCATCCTCTCTGTAGACGCCACAGTGGAGTGGAATTGAGGCGGTGTCAATGTATGGCTCTCTCAACACACCTGTTCCTCTTTCTTTTTACTCCATCCCCTCTCATCTGCATCTGAAGAAGCAATGCTTTTGCCTTCTATCCCAAGATGCATCCTTCTGCACGTGGCCGTGATCCCATCTTTGACCACTCTCCTGGAGACGCTTCTCGCCAAGCTCCCCCCCCCCCCCCCCCCCCGGGCCTCCCTCTCTTTCCTATTCCAGATCATTTACAGGAAGCATCTCCCGCCATGCTCTGAAATGCAGCCTAGCCCCGCTCCCCCGCTCCAGCTAGCACCCCGACTGACTCTTTTCTGCATTTGCTAGTACTTAGAAACCAATCTGTCCTGACGGCTTCCACTGCCTCACTTTTCATTCATGCATCACCCCGCTAATACGTGACTTCCGCCCCCGGGTCTGACTAAAAGTGTTCACTGAAAACTAGGTCACCACCTGCTGCCTCATTTCCACTCTCAACAGCCTCTTGGCATTTTCGCTTGCCCTGCCTCCTGTGAGACCACGTTGGTCACTTCCGTTCGGTCACTTCCCACTTCAGAAACTCTGCCTTAGACCCACACACCGCACTCTCACGGGGTCTCTTGGCCTCCGCCCCCAGGGCTCTGTCTCCTGCTGGCTTTCTGCCTCTGTTGCCTCTGAAATTGGTTAATCTCCGTTTTTGCCCATCACTTGTCTCTGTTTCCCTGAATCCGTTCACTCACTCTCAAGGCTTCAGAACACATCCACCAGGCAATCGCCCAACACTGACATCCTGACCCAAGGGTTCTCTGGAGCCAAATACTCCTTCTAGAAATTCTTACCTAATGTCCCAGAGGAACCTCCAATTCCCATGTGTCAATTGTTCCGCAGATTCCCCAGGGTCCCTCTAGCCACCCCCACAGTGGATCTGGATCCCTCTAACCGATGGCCTCTCTCTTTCCACCTTTACCCTCTCCCAGCCCGGCAGACTCCTCTGCGGCCTTCAGAGCGCAGACACCTTCCCTGCAGCATCTCTCAGAGCTCCGCTCTGCTCGCATGGCTAGGCCTCCGTGTGCATTCTCAATAGTCACTAACAAACACTTATCGCATCCATGGCAATTACTGATTCAACTCTTTGTATCCCACAAAGTCCTGAACGGTGCATTTAACTGTGTATCCTGAACACAGACTAGCACCTGGCCCGTAATACGTCCCAGAAAAAAAGGAACAGGCCTGGCCAGCTCAAAGGCTCCTGGTTTTCAAAACAGGGGCCACTCAGCCAACTTCAGCCCATGGAGCAGCCATGGTCTTTGCCAATTCTGCCTGGTTTGTTTGTTTTTCACCACCACAGCAGAATGGGGTGAATTTGGCTGAACTATAGAAAGTTTAACGTGTTTCCTGCCTGCCTGGCCCTCGACTGGCCCACCCCACTGCAAAGTACTTAGGTTCTGATCACCTCTGGAGGATGATGGAGACAGTACCAAGTGCTGCTGTGGAGCAGCCGTAATGAATTTAGACATGAATCCAAAAGACACTGAGTTTTCTCCTGTTTTGTGGAAAAAAATATTTCTAACTCATTCTCTGAAACTTTCATGCGTGTGCACTATGTATTTTGATTACATCCACACCCTACTACCTCCCCAGCTCTGCCAGGACCTCCCAGCATGCTTGTCCTTGTAAAAATTAGTACTAATAATGCACCGAGTCCAACTGAGGCTGCCCAGATAAGCCTGGTTGTTGGGGCCATCCACGGGGACAGAGGCGACCTACCAATGGTCACAGACCCAAAGAAAAGGGCACCTCCCCACTCAGCAGCCACTGGTGGCTAACAGCCACACCAAGGAGCAGGACCGGGATTGTCCCTCCCCTGTACACGCAGGACTTTTGGGTGACTGGACCCCGTGCAGGTCCTGTGCACAAACTACGGCCACTGTCCGTGTGCTTGCACAGGCCACAGTGTGGGCAGAAAATGCATTCCACAGGCCCCCATCTGCTCTGATCTTCTTCCTGCCCCCCTTTCTTCAATGGTCGCTGAGCCTGGTGTGGAGGGATGGACGCGGATGGCCCACCCTTGGTTCCTCCCTCACGGTTGCTTAGTTTTTAAATCCCGCTGCTCTCATAGGCTGCACATGGCAGTGGGCTGAACATGAAATACGTAACAGCAAAGTAAGATACTGGGCGACTTTCAGAAAGGCAGTGAAAGGAACACCGAGGATGATGTGTGCAAAGCGCCCCGTTGAGGAGGGGCCATTCTACCACGACGTGGTCAAAGTCACGTGTCTCTTGGGTGCAGAGACGTGGATGATAATCCTAAACAATGAGACCAAGTTGGCCTTGGAGAGGCCAGGGGAAAGCTGGCCCTGAGGCCTTGGGGGCCTGATGAGGGATTCTGATGAGCCAGGGGCCTTCTGAGCATCAGGTGCTATTCCTGAGCTCAGTCATCAACCGGAAGCTTTGGAGTCTGACATTCTTCCCATTTCAGAGGCTCCGAGAAGTGCAGCTCTAGTACCTAATGAAAGGGACCTAAGAAAGCCGCGTGAGCCCTGAGAACACACTCCCTCCCTCTCTCTCTGCTAACGTGACTTCTACAGTGTGGACCCTCATCTCAGAGCTACAGTGCTCACAAAAACAAGGCGTCCAGGTTGGGCAGACAGAGAGGTTCAGCAGCTAAGAGCACTGGCTGCTCTTGCAAAGGACCCAGATTCAGTTCTCAGCCCCCCCAGGGCAGTGCACAGCCATCTGTTGCTCCAGGGGATCTGATGCCCTCTGCTGGCCTCTACGAGTACTGCCTTCATGGAGCGCACAGATCCACATGCAGGCCAAAACACTCACATGCATAAAATAAAAACAAAAATAATTTGAAAATGAGGTGTGGCATTATAAAAACCTGGAAAATATGAGAAAGTATAAAAAATCATAAACATCTCATGCTCTATGAGAGTTCTCATACAGTGCTCTCACAAGAGAGCTGATTCCTCATATATGTCCCTGCTGTGACCTGGGTTCAAAACAGTCATGTCGATTTCCCATTTTGAAACCTAAAGGTTTTTAATTCTTCACCAAAAAACAAAACAAAAACCCTTTAAAGTTAGCCTAGCCCTGACATCTCTTCACCACCTGGCCCCAATTCACCCACCGGGTTTTGTTTCCAGTGACATCCGCCCCCCCCACCACCACCACCGCACTTCCACCCACAGAAATGGTCTGATTTCTAAGAAGCTCGGAAGCCCCACATCTGTGTCATGCGCCTCCTCTCAGGGCCTCCGCTTTGCACTGAGTCCACCCTATGGGGTCATTCAGGCCCTGTTCCTGTTCCTCCCACAGGCGCTCCATCAGGGTGTCCCTACTCAATCCCTCCTTTGATGATGCTGTCCCAAAATGCACGCACTGCTCAGCACAGATCCAGGGCCAGGAGCTTCCTGACAGATTCCGTGGGCACCCAAGCCATGCGCTGCCTAGCATCCAGCAGGGCTTGGATCTGAAGAGGCTGAGAAACCCATACAGAGCTACTAAGCACATGAGTAAGACTGCTTGCTTATACCAGCCAGAAAATTAAAAAAAAAATGATCATTTGCTTCAATGCAGTCCTGGGAGAGAAAAAAATAACATTTTCATTTTAGAATTCTTTTTTTTTTTTTTTTCTCGAGACAGGGTTTCTCTGTGTAGCCCTGGCTATCCTGGAACTCACTCTGCAGACCAGGCTGGCCTCGAACTCAGAATCCAGAGATCTGCCTTCCTCTGCTTCCAGAGTGCTGGGATTAAAGGGGTGCTTCACTATGCCTGACTTCACTTTAGAATTCTTGTCTGGAGATACTGAGCACAGGCCTATATTTTGCTAAATTTCCAGTGGTATCATCAGCTGGACAGGACTGGTTTCAAATATTCTAACTCCACTTATCGGCTTTTCAAAATACTTCAATAATTTCCCTATTTTTAAAACTTGGTGAGATTCACCCTGGCTTTTTAAAAAGCCCCTGTAAGAAAGTCTGCAGAGCATGTCAAACTCCAAAATAAATTTTATTTTAATCATCAGAATCTATAGCACAGTTGTCTACATCTTGAGAGAAAGCGTTCCAACTTAGCTGATTGAATTTCTCTAGCTATTTATAGAATGAAGTTTTATTATCTATCCTTCAAAAAAAATCTTTCAACGCCTCAACTGCTCCTATCAGAAAACATTACATTTCTTTCTTACATTGCCTCATATAAAAACACTATGCTTTCAGGGGGGGAAAATGAATGTATTTCAAATACATTACCATGCAGGCAAATTACATTTCGCCACACGGTACACTTGCTAGGTTAACGGGTTCTGCATATTGGGGGCCATTAAAGATTTGTTTTTGAAGAAAGAACATAAAACATGCAGAGCTTTAAAAGGGCAGTATAGAGAAGCAGGGTCTTCTTATACTCTTGAAGCAGAGGGTCTAATAGTAAACTACTCCGTGGACCATCATGGCCTCCACTGAACGGATTTCATGCCTACATCAGAGGATGTGAAACCCTTCTTGTGCTCTGAGCACCCCAATGTCTTGAATTTCACTCTCGGGCAGGATGATAGCAAGAGCTTGGTTTTAAGCATCACTGTGGAGTCAGAAAGAGCTGGCCTCAAACAAACAAACAAACAAACAAACAAACAAACAAACAAACAAAACAGAAATGATTTAAGAATAAGGAAGCCCGTGGGTTCGTTGATTCTCCATATGGCACATCGAAATCTAGAAGTCTCAGGAAACAGCGCTAACTGTGAGACAGAAACTCTTGAAGGAGATGCATTGTGGGGTGACATGGACTGTGTGTCCACTTCTTCCAGACCATTGCAGTACACCTCGATGCCTGCAACCAGCAGAGGAACGGAAGCCTGGGAACCTCCTCGGACTTACTCAGAGCTTACGGAGGATGAGACCCTCAGAGATTGTGGAGGATGGGACCTCAGAGATTACGGAGGATGGGACCCTCAGAGCTTACGGAGGATGGGACCCTCAGAGATTATGGAGGATGGGACCCTCAGAGATTACGGAGGATGGGACCCTCAGAGATTATGGAGGATGGGACCTCAGAGATTACGGAGGATGGGACCCTCAGAGATTACGGAGGATGGGACCCTCAGAGCTTACGGAGGATGGGACCCTCAGAGCTTACGGAGGACGGGACCCTCAGAGATTATGGAGGATGAGACCCTCAGAGCTTATGGAGGATGAGACCCTCAGAGCTTACGGAGGATGAGACCCTCAGAGCTTATGGAGGATGGGACCCTCAGAGCTTATGGAGGATGAGACCCTCAGAGCTTATGGAGGATGAGACCCTCAGAGCTTATGGAGGATGAGACCCTCAAGAGGCTTCCTACCTGAGCCTGGAAAAAACCCAGTTCATGTATTATAATTCATGTATCAAGCCAACTCTTAGATTTTGGAATAGAAGAGCTCCCTAGACAGTGGAAATGTGTGAATGCTGGGTCACAGAGGGAAGCATCCACGCTGTGCCTCTCTCCAGCACTCTTTCGTCAACATGATGCTGATGGAGCTTCAGATGACATCTTGTAAAACAAATATGAAAATGCCGAGTAGACAGGACAGAGAATCCAAGTCTATCGAGTATGAATTGCGGTTAAACAGGCACAAAACCACAACCATGTACAGACCCATTGCACAGACAGCCTTCAAACAGCGATGGCAAATAAGCACCAAGTAAATAATCTGGAACCACAAGTGTGAGCACAGAAGTGGAGCTTTGTATTTGTTAGACACATGAACGCACCTGGAGGCTCACAGCTTCTGTGGTTAGGTAAGGGACCTCCTACCCAAGGAGCATCGACAGCATGGGACCAGCCATGATAGTTAGGACACAAGAACAATCGAAATGCATGCAGACACATGCAACTGGTGTTTTCAGGAACTGCGGAAGAGCCCTCGCGGGGCTGTGACCCCTGAGAGAAAAGAACATGAGTGAAGTCTACCCCGCCATTACCCTGGCTATCTGCCCAGAAGAGGCGGTTTCCACACTGCTGCCCGTGAAGGAGGACCGTGAAGAGAGGAGGGGTGGAGGGGAGTGTTTTGGATGCTCAAAACATCTGCAGTGTATGCGGCAGAGAGAAGAGAGTCTTGAGGAACGGATGTCCAAGAATTTGCATTGGAGTCCCTTAAAGCCTTCTAGATCAGCATCTCTCAATCTGTGGGTCGCGACCCCTGTGGGGGTCAAACGACCCTTTCACAGGGTTGCGTATCAGACATCCTGCATATCAGACATCTCCGTTATGCTTCGTAACCGTAGCAAAACTACAGTGATGAAGTAGCAACGAAAATAATTTTATGGTTGGGGTTGGGGTCAGCACAGCATGAGGAACTGTATTAAAGGGTCGCAGCGTCAGGAAGGTTGAGAACCACTGCTTTCGATGGCTATCAGTCTGTGGCTAGAAAGTGAAAAACCTCACAAGACTCGGGGGACAAGATTTCGAGATGAGTCACTAGGCAGTCAAGGAAACAAATTCTCACAACTCACAACAGATTGAATTTGTCCCACATCCCCCTGGCCCAAATGGAGAGACCTTGTGAAGACACAATCACTCAGCACAGACTCCAGGACTGAGCCCCACAGTGTGGATCATTTGATGGTCTGCTCTCCACAACACAGCCAAGGGTTTCTTGTTTAAACAAGAGCTGGACCACGCTATCTGGCTCCAAGCCCCCCCCTCCCCCCCCAGGGCTGTCTCTCACAGTGAGTCAAATACCGGCAACGTCATAAGGCTTTAAATGACCCCAACTCTGTCCCCATCCCATTCCTTACCACTCTCCTCTCTATCGCCTTTCCCTTCTGGCTTCCTGGGGGGAAATGGGGGGCGGGCCTTGCACTGGCTCCTCCCTCTGCCCGGAAGGCTCCTCCCTCTGCCTGGAAGGCTCCTCCCTCTGCCCGGAAGGCTCCTCCCTCTGCCCGGAAGGCTCCTCCCTCTGCCTGGAAGGCAGTACCGCAGACATCCACCAGGGTCCCTCCTTCATCTTCCCTTGAGATTGGCTTAAAGGACACTTCCTTGGGAAGGCCCTTCTGATGACTGTTCAGAATGACAATCCCCTTCCTCCTGTCCAAACCCTCCTCTTCCTCCCTCAGCAACGTTTCGTTTTCTTCAGCATTACTTACTTACCACAACATAACCTACTGACTTTTTTCTTATGAGGCAGCCCCGTATTTTAAAATTTAAGCTCCCAGAGGGCAGGATGTTTTTGTGTGGCGATTGCTTTTTCTCCACCCTGGGAGCAGTGTTGATAGCCCCCAGGAACCATTGCCTACTGACTGAATCACAGTGGACTTGTCCCTGCTCCAAGCACAGGTGGCCATTAGGATATACAGCTGCCATGGGAACTACTAAGACAGAAGCTTACAAAAAGTTAAGGCCATCAATAACTCTCTGAGAGCATGACAATTCACAAAGTCACAAACAGCAAAGAGATGGAAAAGTTTCTCTCCAACAATAATTGCAATGCTCACTGTGCACAGTGACTCATATCTGCAATCCCAGCACTCAGGAGGCAGACACAGGAGTGAGTTGAGTCCAGCCTGGTGTGCAGAGCAAATCCCATATGAGTCTCCGCTCAAAAATAAAATGGTAAAACTCTAACAGAGTCAAGGATATGGGGCTTTCAAGAAACTCTGGGGCAAAAATAACTGCTATAAATTTCCTAGAAAATTAGTTGTTCTTTTAAAAAAAAAGGTTCAAACAGGGGCTGAAGAGATGGTGCAGAGATTAAGAGAATTTGTTGGTTTTCCAGAGGACAAGGGTTCGATTCTCAGCATCCACACAACTCACAATAGTCTGTTAACTCCAATTCCAGGAGAACTTGATGCCCTCTTCTGGCCTCAGTGGGCACTTCATGCAAGTGGTGTGTGTGTGTGTGTGTGTGTGTGTGTGTGTGTGTGTACATATATGTATATATGTGTGTGTATATGTACATATCTATATATATATGGCATATATATATACAGGTAGGCAAATAGTCATATACATAAAATAAAAAGGTGTTTTTTTAATATTTAAAGATTGTCTTTACACTATAATTTTAAATAATTTATCCTAAGGATAATATGCAGATTGCTACACACAAAAATGTAAATACTAATAATATTTCAAGAACTATAAAATAAACAGAATCCGATGGGTGGTCATCACTCGTATACAGTTCAGGACCCTGAGCCCAGGGAATGGTGCTGCCCACAGAGGGCTGGGTCTTCCCAGACCAGTTAATATAATGAAGACAATCTTGCATAGACGTAGCCACAAGCTACCCTGATCTAGACAATCCCTCACTGAGACTCTCTTCCAACAGTTAAAACTAACCTTCAGAGCAAGTCTTCCGAGTCTATAGGAGTTTAAAAGAAAAGAGACACTGGAAGAAGCCAGGAGGTGAAGACAGGGACCAGCCCTGGGAAGGCCCTGGATGAAGACAGGGACCAGCGCTGCAAACAAAGGCGGCATGGATGGTAATGACAGGGACCACCGCAGGGAAGGCCCTGGATGGTGACAGGGACCAGCACTGGGAAGGCGGCATGGATGGTGACGGGGACCAGCGCTGGGAAGCTACCATGGATGAAGACAGCTGTAGGAGGTGAGTTTTCAAAAACATCTGTGTCTACAGACAGATGGAGGAGTGGGGAGAGGCTTTTTTTCCTAAGAATTAGACGCATTCATACGTAGATAGCCACAATATTTTATAGTTAATATTTAAATGTACAATAGGAAAAGAGAGCAACTGTTAAACTTAGTTACCTGAGGGATCAGAACCGTAGAAACTGGCGGCTGTTGTTATTGGTCCCGGTGGATGGATGGCGCTCGCTGAAGACCTCTGACTGGCGATCAGAATCCTG